>NC_072474.1:72504189-72814605 GCF_027574615.1 Eptesicus fuscus
ATAATTTCAGAAAAAGAGGTCAATAAACTGAGAAGCCACAATCAATCCTTTGCATTGTATTGACAGCACCAAGAAAAAGAATTGAGAGAGAGTGAACCAGGTGCTAAAGATATCATTGAAAAAGTGAGAGATAATGCGTGGTTGTGTTATGACCTGAGCTTTGAAAAATCTAGAGCTTTAAATTTTTTATTGAATTTATTGGGGTGACATTGGTTAATAAAATTACATAGATTTCAGGCATACAATTCTATAATACATCATCTGTAAATTATATTGTGTGTTCACCACCCAAATCAAGTCTCCTTTCATTACTATTTATCCCCTTTACCCTCTCCCACCTCCCTCACCACCCTTACTCTCTGATAATCACCATACTGTTGTTGTGTCTCTGAGGGTTTTTGTTTTGTTTGCTAGGACTTGTAAAAGAGGACAGAAGATTCCCCAAGTTGATCTTTAAGTTTATTACAATTTATATCAAAATCAACAGAAGCATGTGTTCTTTTTTTGACATAGACAAGTTTATTCTATACTTTATATGAAAAGCATAGGACCTAGAATAGCTGAAACAACTTTGAAAAAGAAAAATAAAGTGGAAGAAATCCCTTTACCTGGTACTAAGTCTTTCTAAATAGCTATATTCAAAAGTCAGTGTGGGACTGGTGAAGGGATAGACACACAGATCAACGAAACAGAATAGAGAACCCTGAAATAGACACATCCAAACTGATTTTGACAAAAGGTGCAAAAGCAATTAAATGGAATCATACTGAGCTGAAAAAGATCAATCTTAACTTTCTATACTCTATATTTCAATTTATATAACATTCTTTTTTAAAAAATATATTTTATTGATTTTTTTACAGAGAGGAAGGGAGAGGGATAGAGAGTTAGAAACATCGATGAGAAACATTGACCAGCTGCCTCCCGCACACCTCCCACTGGGGATGTGCCCGCAACCAAGATACATGCCCTTGACTGGAACCGAACCTGGGACCTCTCAGTCCACAGGTCAACACTCTATCCATTGAGCCAAACCAGCCAGGGCTATATAACATTCTTGAAGAGACAAATTATAGAGATGGAGAACAGGTAAGTGGTTGCCAGGGTTTAAGCAGGTTGGGAGGTGGGAAGTGGTACTGCTATAGAAGTGTAGCACAAGGAATGCTTGTGCTGGAACATTCTGTAGCTGGACTATGGGGGTGGTCAAATAGATCTACCCTGGCTCTCAAATTGCATAGAACTAACACACTATACTTAAAACTGGTGAATATGAATAAGGTTGGTGGACTGTACCAATGTCAAGTTCTTGGTAGTGTTATTGTTCCATAGTTATACAAAATGTTACCACTGAGGGAAACTGAGTGAAGGGCATATGGGATCTCTCTGTATTATTTCTTACAATTGCATGTGAATATAGTAATCTCAAAATAAATGTGTGTGTGTCTTTTTAAAGAGATGAAAGTAAAAGGATTTGGCCTGAGACATCTTTGTTTCTTTAGTTCTTAGTAAAAAAATAATGTAAGCTTTCAAATACTATTTTGATGTTAGACTTTTGAAAATTTTACTAGTACTATGCATGTAAATCATCACTTTAAAATAAAAATATGGTTGGTTAGTCAGTATAGTCAACTTTTATTACAAATCATCTGCTGCAATTAAGAAATAAGAACATGATTTTTCAAATTATATTTAATAATGGATAAGACAGCCAAATTCTGAAGAACGCCTCAAAACTAAAGCATCATAATTTATGCCTGATAAACATGGCATCTCTTACAGAGCAAACATTAAGCAAAAACATCAATTATAGATGATAAGAGATTGGATACCATTCTTTTCCCACTATTTATGTACTTTTTAATATAAGCATGGTTCTACCTAATAAAAGAGGATATGAAACCATCATATCACCCCAACAACACATACACACAAAATAAATGACCTTTGAAATCTCTATGTGAAGACTGAAAACCAAAGCCAATTTACACTTACTTTATCTGAGTAAAATATCTCCTGAGGTAAATCTAATTTTTGTAAGAAAACCTCAGTTAATACTGCCTAAGAGCCAAGATGTGTGAAAGCACTGCCATAGCAAAATAGGCAAGTGGAACCAAGTGAAAATTAAAGCCCCGTGGAAAGTCTCTTAAAAATGAGGACACATCTCTGCTAAGAGATTTGATGGTTGCTCTTAAAGCTTTTATTGAGGAGTGAGCTCCTTCACTGAAGGTTTCAGTGGGTGTCTGTCAAGCTCTGTAGCACTTTCAGTTTCAGTGTTGAAGACTGGCTAATGAATAGACTTTCAGGGATACTAATTGTTAATCTAACTGTTTAAAAGAACTTCATCTATTCAAGGGCTAAAATCATGGAAGGCATATACATTTTGTATTCCCCTCATGGAAAGTCACCTGGAAAAAGAATACCTACCATATGCCACTCTTCTAGGCTCTTGGAATACAGCAGTAACCAAAGAAAAAGGCCCCGCTCTCAGAGGTGGGGAGAGATAATAAACAAGTAAATGTATAATAGGAAAGGTGAGATATTAAGTTAGGGTAAGGGGGGACAGGAATTGCAAGGATGGGTTGGTTACTAGTAGGATGATCAGGGAAGCTGGGAACTGACATTTGAGCAGAGCCCTGAAAGTCATACAAATGGCGAATCTTCTGGAGATCTGGTAGGGTGACCGTGAGACCAGGTTTGCCTGGGATGGCCCCAGTATCCTGGTGCTGCCTGGGTGTAATTATTATTGTCTCCCTTTTGTCCTCCAATACAAACTGCTTAGTCCATCTATTTTTGGGAGAAGACTACTCCCAGCAGAAGGAAGTAAGACTGTGAATGGCAGTGCAATGTGTTCTGTGAGCAGCAAATAGACCACTTTGACTGGAATACAGTACATTAGCGGAAAATGTATATCATCCTGGATCAATTTTTGCTATTTATATTATAATAGGATAAGAAATTAGTTTTTCTTTCAAATTCAATAATTATACTAACACATGACCAGGAGTTTCTTTAATAATATTAATATTGGAAGTATTATAATATATACATATTCATATACAGTATATTTCTTCAGACAAGAACCTATTTCTCTCTTATTTGTTTAATTATTGCTTGTTATTCCTTCATTCTTTTTCCTCCTTCTAGAATTTACATAATTTGTATGGTGGGTATCTTTTGTTATTTCCATTTTATTCTATTTTGTCTTTGACTTTTTTTCCAGAGAACTATTTCTTTAATATGATGTTCGTAGTCACTGATTCAGTTATCAAATATAAACATTATCCTTTTCTACTTGCTTACAGAATTATTTGTTTACCAAATAATTTCCTTTTATAAAGTATTTTCATACTCTAAATCTTTTTTAATGTCCTTAACATTATGATTGTGCAAATTGCCTCTATCATGTACAGTAATTGTGTGTTTCTCTGAACCCCCTGTGCTGGTTGTTTTCTTTCAAATTTCTCTTTCTGGCCACAGACACATTAGATGCATCAATACTTCCCTCTATCATTTGCCTACTCATGTCCCTCTTCATATTTAGCAGGCAGATGAGGCTGTGAGCATCTCTCTGCATCAGCATGCAAGGGAGCAAGAGTCCCAACATTGTGGACTAGTGCTATGTTCATCTTCAGATAGTAGTGCCTCCCTTACCTAAAAGCAATGTTGATTATACCTTAACTAGCTGCTAGAATATGTAGCCTTAAACATAAAGTATACTTGAAGACATTAAATTATTATGAGTCATATGGAAAGTAACACCCAAATTTTCAAAAGAAGAAAGAAATCTCAGGTATCAAACAGTTCCAAATAGTTTATTCAATGCTGAGTTATTTTGTTTGTGGCAAACTATACGCTACGTTTACATATCTACACTAATAAAAGAGAAACATGTAAATTGACCATCCCTCTGCTATGCCCACCAGCCAATCAGAGTGAGTATGCAAATTAACCCAACAAATATGGTGGTTAATTTGCATACGCAGGCACGGAGAGAAGACTGAAGACAGCATAGAAGGAAGCCAAGTGCTGCAGAAGGATGCAAAGCTGCAGAGAAGCAAGCGGGTGGCAGAGACAGGAGGGAAGCAAGCGGCACAGCAGAGACGGGAGCGAAGCCCGCTCCCTTCTCTGCCTCACTCCCTTCTCCGCTTTGCTCTGGCTGCAGGAAACCCTATTCTTGCAGGAATCTTCCTGCAACGGGCCTCTAGTCTATATATATATATAAAAGGCTAATATGCAAAGTGTCCCCTTGGGAGTTCAACCGGGAGTCCGGGAGTTTGATCACTCGCTATGACATGCATTGACCACCAGGGGGTGATGCAAACAAAGGAAGGCCCTGGCTGGCAGCCGGAAGGAAGGCCCCAATCAGCCATGATTACCAACCAGGCCTAGGGACCCTACCTGTGCACAAATTTCATGCACCGGGCCTTTAGTTTTAATAATAATTCCTTACTGCATTGATCCTTACTATATGTCATGCATTGTTATTGTCATACATAGTCCATGAGCATTAACTTTCAAAGTTTCCTCAATGCAGGGAGATTATCTACTTTTCCTAGGTGGCACAGCTGAGGCACAGAGAAGGTAGGTGGCCTGTCAAAGGTCACACAACCAGCAGGTGGCAGAACCCAGGTAGTCTGGGTCCTACTCTTAACACTGTCAGTTTGCCTGGTGACAGATTAGCACCAGTCTCCCCCTCTTCTGTACTCTCCCTGTATCACAAGAAATACCTTGAGCTCTAGTCTAGATCCAGCAGTGAGAGTGGGATTTGAAAAGGGGAGGAGAGGCAGAACCATATTTCGCTCCTCCAACAGTGACAGCTATGTGGGCCTCAGCAGGTGTACATATTTCACTCAGTCCCTCCAGGTACTGCCTAAATCATGCGTTTCAGTGCTGCAGTCCCATAGGATCCTGGGTTCCATGCCTTCCCAATTTTCTAAAGCCTGATAGAGAACATGAGACAGCAGCGTCTTTCCCTGATCATTATCCTTCAGCACATCCAGTGCTTTTGTGAGCATAATACCCCGAATTAAATGCCTTTCTGCTATTGAAAACCTCTTCTCATATAAAACAGAACTCTGATTTATATCATGTTGTGTACCTAAAAGGTTAGAGGAAATAGAAGCTCAAAATGGCAAGCAGGGATTGGCTATTTTACTTAGTTTGATTAAAAGCACCAATGACCTCACCACAAATGGAAAATGGAATACTTGTTAGCCATGGCATGCAGTGGCAACAAAGTTACTTAAGTTAGCACAGGTGTTTGAATGTAATGACATGCCTATTGCAGGTACGGTTTGAAATGGCCAAGTGGCTGTTGTGTTAGGACTTTATTTTGGGAGCAATGATTAGAAGGACTCATTGGAAAGAACCCACTACACACATAATGACAAGCTCAGGGCTTTAAATTTTCATCTCAAGATAACAACAGAGAAGAGGAGAGCTGCTATTTCACATATTTTTTCGCAGGTTCTCAATTCAATATATTAGTTTGAACAGCTAGAACAAACCTGTTTCCTCAGTTATAATAAACTCATTGTCTGCTTACATTATACGAAGTTACCTTCTTTAACACTTCTGTTATAAGTGAAGGAATTCACCATTTGCTGTACCCTAGGAAGGCTCAGAGTATTTTCCCTTTACCAAATAATTCAGAAAAACATTGGTCAGGAAAGTACCAGCATCCTCGTAAAATTCTACAGCAGTGTTTCCCAACATGGGGCACATGTCCCACAGGGGGGCAATTTGATTTTTAAGGGGGGCAGTTCGAGAATGAGTTATTAACAGTGAATTTTTTGCATTCCTTATGGCTCTAGGGGCCTGACATACATTATATAAATATATATCGTGACATGTTTATCCATTTCAGTTCTCTACTATATGTTTTGAAACTTTATTTGCTATTTTTCATATCACTTTATATTATTATTTTTTTAACAATTTCTTAGTGATTTCTTCTTCAGTACTTCAACTGCCCTTTTGTTCTTTTGTTTTTCTCTTTTATGGATGCCATGTTCATTGGAAGCTTGTTTAGATCAAGTTAATGGCCTTTTAGGCTTCCTCCACATGACTAGGAGGTCACTTTTTGAATAATAAGAATTATATGTCACAGGGGTGGGGGGCATCAGGATTTTAGAGATGCTTAGGTGGGGCATGGCCACAAAAAGGTTGGGAACCACTGATCTATAGTATAGGCATACTCTGAAAGCATGGGTTGGTATGTTAATAAACACACTGTTACTGAGCTGGATTCCCTGACAGTTATCTCCCACCCCCCACCGGCCAGTTGTAACATTGGCTTAGAAAGAAGAGATGTCTGTGGCAAGCTCATCTGCCCAGCCATGTCTACCCATTAGAATGAGCCCTGCACAAACAGAGTAATGCCTTGAGCTAAGATGTTAAGATGGATATGACATCATTTTCCAGCTTCATTATGATTTTATGAGACCACCATTGTATGTGTGGTCCATTGATGACCCGAAACATCGTTATGCTGCACATGACTATACAACATAGTCCCTAGTCAATATTATAGCATTGTGCACTTCAAAATTTGTTGAGAGGGAGGAACACATATTAATGTTTTACCACAAACAAAAACAAAAAGACACAGTGGAAACTTTAGGAGGTATTGAATGTCTCTATTACCTTGAGTGTGGTGATGATATCATGAATGTTTGCATATGTCACAACTTATCAGATTGTACACACTGAATATGTGCAATTATCCTATACAATAAAAGCCCAATATGCTAAGTGTCCAGTTGTCCATTCAACCAATCAAAGTGTAATATGCTAATGATATGCTAAGGTCACTCAACTGCTCACTATGATGTGCACTGACCACCAAGGGGCAGATGCTCCAACAAGTAGGTTATCATGCTGCTGGGGTCTGGCCGTTGGGGACTGAGTGACACAGGCCGGACATGCCCTGGAGCCCTCTCATGGTCCCTCCCCAACTGACCAACCTCCCATGTTTCTCCCCGGCCCCAATTGTGCACCAGTGGGGTCCCTCAGCCTGGTCTGTGTCCTCTCGCAATCAGGACCCCTTGGGGGATGTTGGAGAGCCAGTTTCAGCCCGATCCCACAGGTCAGGCCGAGGGACCCCACTGTTGCACGAATTTGTGCACCGGGCCTCTAATTTACATATAACAATTATACATAAAACAATAAAGCTTCTAAAAATAAATAAAACACCTTTAAAATGGGAGAAAACAAAGGCCGTGGAGAACGACAGGACTTATTGTAAATTTAGATCAGGTATTGATTCTGTTTACTCACCCTTCTAGCAGTGCTGCTTTTGCAGGAGGAAATCAGCAGATGCCCAGCATCCTGGTATGCAGCTCTGTTTGAAAAATATCTTTCCCCGTGTGAACTGTCAAGGACTGTAGGAACTAGTTTGCTTTTACTTGGCAGACTGTAGTATATCTTCATTCCTTTACCTAAGGGCTATGTCAAACTATGTCAGTTCTTCAGCTCAGTTTCATGAGCTATCCTGCTGGGACCTTGCTCACATTCCTGCTACTGGTGCACTAAAATGATGAAATTGTATTAATCAGACCTGGTGAGCAGAAAATAGTTAACACAGTAGATACCTTGATAAAACACATGAATACCAGAGGGTAGAAGATAATCCCTATAAAAATTCAAGCATCTGCCACCTTAATAAAGTTCCCAGGGGAATCGTGGTCTAAGGCATGAGTAACTATCCCCTGCAGAGGGAGAGCCAGTTGCATCTTGTACCTCTTTACAGCAAAGAAGCACAGCACCTCATGGGCTTCTGGCTGCCATAAACAATACTTAGTAGTGGATTACTGATGTATTTGCTAAATTACCCCTATGCTTCCTAAATCGTAGTGGAGCCCAGAGCAAGAGAAGGTTTTGCAGCAGATTCAGGCTGTGGTGTGAACTGCGCTGCCACTTCTGCCTTAAGATTATAGGATCCAATTGTGCCTAAAAGATTGTGACAGACTGGTAATGAATGAAAATTCTGGCAACCGAAGGGTGAGAAAAATAGAGCCAATCTCAAGGGTTTTACAGCAAATCTAGAGCCTCTTATGAAAATGGAAATGTTCCATTTCAAGTCAGTTACTAACTTGCTGCTGTGCTTAGCCTGAGATAGAATTGTTGATTCCAACTATCTATCTATCTATCTATCTATCTGTCTGTCTGTCTATCTGTCTGTCTGTCTATCTATCTGTCTATCTATCTATCTATCTATCTATCCATCCATCCATCCATCCATCCATCCTATATAATAAAAGAGTCATATGCAAATCGATGGAATGGGGGAACGACCAGTCACAATGACTCACACTGACCACCAGGGGGCAGATGCTCAATGCAGGAGCTCCCCCCTGGTGGTCAGTGCGCTCCCACAGCAGGAGCACTGCTCAGCCAGAAGCCGGACTTATAGCTCACAGCGCAGCAGTGGTGGTGGGAACCTCTCTCACCTCTGCAGCAGTGCTAAGGATGTCGGACTGATGGCTTAGTTGGAGGGAGCGGACCTAAGCTGTCAGTCTGACATCCCCTGAGGGTTCCCAGACTGGGAGAGGGCAACAGGCCGGGCTGAGGGACCCCTCCACCAACCAAGTGCATGAATCTCGTGCACCTTATGGTAAAGCCACTTAACTTTGTCCTTACCTATATAGTGTTAATAGCAGTGGGAAGAAGAAATAGAATTTAAAAAGACTTTTAAGCAAATGGATTAGCTTTGTGACTTTATAACTGACCTACTGCTCTAGAATGTGGGAGGGTTATAACAACAAACAAAAAAAACAGATGTTGTGCTTCTAAAGTAGCCTGTCTCTGTCTCAGGACCTTTGTGCCCTAGAGTACAAGCAACTAGTAATAACATCACATTGTCACAGATTGCCAACATCTTCTTAGTTCTCTCAGTCTTATATTAGCCGAGTTCAGTTTTCCTTACCCAAAAGTTCCATACAACAATTTCCCGAATTTAATCTGGCAACTGCATTCTATCCAAAAAATACATATGAAAAACCTTAGTCAGATTATACCAGGATACCACCTATTTATGACAACTCTCACTGCCATAAAATAACAAGATAAGAAACATGGAAATATGTTATGTTATGTGACATTATTTTTGTTGAGCTGTAGAGTTTGGAGATTCAAACTTAAACACAGGACCCTTAACTCCACTGCCATGGATATTGTCACTCGTATGTGGAATTTAATGAACAAACTGAACTATCAAGCAAAATAGAGACAGGCTCATAGAGAGCAGGCAGGCAGCACTGGTGGTGGGAGGAGGTGGTATTGGGGATGTGTAGAGAGATTGAGCAACAAAGAGAGGGAACTCATGGATATGGATAATAGTGTGGGGATTGTGGCAGGGGTCGGGGGTGGATGGGAGAGGGCATAGAGGGGCTAAACGGTGATGAAAAAAATAAAATGAAATTTTAAAAATCATAATAAAAAATAAGGCAGCCTTAGTCTGGTCTGATAGCTCAGTTGGTTAGAGTGTCATCTCAATATGCCAAGGTTGCAGGTTTGATCTCCAGTCAGGGCACATATAAGAGTCAACCAAGGAATGCATAAATAAGTGGAACAACAAATTGATCTTTCTCTCTTCATCTCTCTCTAAAATAAAAATAAATAATTAATTAATTAAAATAAAGCAGCCTTTCTAAAGGGAAGAATGTGCTTTAAGCTAGGGTTAAGCTTTAGTCTTGTGTGCAACAATAATATACTAAATGGCATAGGTGAGGGAAGAAAAAAAGAACTCCTTATGACATCTTAGGTTACTCCAGTATAAACGACTGCTGCATGTTAATAGGAAATAGTGCGTTTTACTTATTATTAATATTTTTATTGAATTTATTGGAGTGACATTGGTTGGCAAAGCCATACAGGTTTCAAGTCTGCTACTCATTAAAACATCATCTCACACTGCATCTTGCACCCATCGCCCCAAGCAAAGTCCCTTTCCATCCCCATTGCAGTGCACTTTTAAATCCATTCTCTTATACCTTGACTTATGGCCATGAGATTTATCACTAATCTAATAACATCAAATAGTCTGTTCTGCAGCTACGTTATTCACACTCAGTCACCTTTGCTGGTAACATTTTTCTTCTTATATTTACTGTTAACAGTTAGGTTTATTTTCTACGCATATAAAACTGTCTTCTCTATATGGTCAAAGAAAACTCACTATGGTAAGTAATTTTCCAACGAAGACAGTCAAAATCTGTGAAAACCATAATTATATATCTATAAAATAATTATTTTCATTGAAAATGGGCCAAAAATGTGGAAGACATTTTCCCCAATTGCTTGGTATTCTATTTACATTTAGATAAACCCCACTAAGGAATGTTTGACTATAATTTATTCAAACTGAGCTTAAATCTACTTGACCTTAAAACGCTGGCATTCTATCTCTGTCTGATGTAAAATCTGCAAAATCTAATAACTGATATTTTGAATTACCCATATAAATCTATAATAATAAAAGTGTAATATGTTAATTAGACCGGACAGCTGAAGGACCTTCCGGACGACCTTCAGGATGAAGCCGCGGCTGCGAGGGCCAAGCCCTTTGCATGTATTTCGTGCATCAGGCCTCTAGTATGAATACAATGCCTAAAAAAACATTTGCTTGTGGATCACAGCTTTGTAAGGTGAAGCTCTTAGTCATCAAAGCCTAGTATATCCAAGGCTACAATTGCAGCAGATTTTAAAAATTCTCCCACCAAACACTTCCCAGCTAATTAAAATAAACACCACATTCTGCAAATCAACTACAGTCTGTTTTCTACAGTGTTAGCTAAAAGATCATTTCCTAGGCCTCTTTACCCATTTTTACTAAAATAACCACCCTCTAAAAATTCTATTGTATTATACCTTGACAAGCTAAATTAAAAATCTGTTCATACTGAATACATGAGAACACATGTATATTCTTTTTCAGGACAACAACTTGAAAGCTCCTCTCTAGGTCTAACAGCCAGCAACCAAAGAAGAACCCCGGCTTTGAAAGTGAGTGTTATAACAGTACTCAATTTAATAAATGTACTTTGGCCCCTCTTTCCAAATAGTGATTTTACGAGGACGTGCTCTAAGTTCTAATGGTTCTGTTTTTGAAATGTTATCTGTGTTTCACGTGCATAGAAAACAATCCAATTATGCTGTGCAATGGAGCACTAAAACCAAGGTTAGAGGGTAAGTTTTACAATTATGTGAGCATAGTAGATAAGTGCTTTCAATTTTAATAACACGTTACACAGAGAACAGGTCAGAGGACCTAGTTAAATTACCCATATGGTTTAATTTTCAGGGAAATGAGAACTATGACTTTCATGTATTTCTTCCTTTACAACCTCTTTAAAAGTTATGAACTATGGTGAATGGCAGTAGTCTAAAGCAGAAAATAGATCAAATTGCAGGACAAAAAAATTGACTCCTCATCTTGGCTCTCCCTAAGCTATATGATTTAATATTTGTACATTTTAGTTTGATAATCTATAAACTTAGGGAAAAAATAAAAATTAATGTTCTTTCTAGCTCTAAAACTTAATTATAATGCCAAAAACAAACCCTCATGATTACTGGTTGCTGGTGGAAAAATATTGGGAAAAGAGATTATGGAAGAAACAAAATTTTTTTTCACATTTTGGCCATATTATCAAAGTATTGTAAAGAAAGTCTCACTACTTATATCTCTTCACACCAAACACATCATGTAAAATCAATTGCAGTAATAAATAAATCTAGATATTTTCTTTTTTCGATTCTTAAGAAATATTTTTACCCCGTGTACTTATAATAAAAGAATTTATAAACTGTTTTTATTATAGCTTTGTTTTGTGGTAAAACTGAATAAAATAAAATTTTCAAGAAAAAACAATATTTATGAAGTAGGGATTGTTTATTGTTCCTTATCATGGGAGATTATACTAATATTTAAAATTTTACTTTGGGCATTTTTATACTTACATAATTTTAAATAAAATATTTTTAAAGATGAAAAATCCTCATGCCAATGAAACTAACAGAATGGGTGGATTTAACTTGACCAAAATATAAATGTTGTGCCATTTTATATTTTAGTTTTTCCTAGTGCTGAAACCCCATTATTCTTAAAAATCAACATACACAGATACCATGGAACCTGAATGTATAGTCAATGATAAAGAAATAGCTTTTTAAAATTTTTCCCTCCCATATGAAAGGGAAAAATATATATACAGGTTGCTCTTTTCATTAAGGTAAGAGCAATGGAAAGGAGGGAAAAAAATAGCAGAAAGGAACAAGGGCAGGAACCTAACCCTTAAGCTTTAGCTGGACCTGCAAAAAGATGCAGGAGAATGTGATGTGGACATGGAAATAAAATTTTCACCAAGCAAATACTTGCTGAGTGCCTACTATGTGCCAGACTGCCTAGGCACTGGGGCCAGCAGTAAATAGGAAATCATAGGGTATCTCACACAGAGCTTAGGCTCTTCTTCTGGAGAGGAAGATCAAAAACAAGTAAACACATACATGGATGTAGTACAAGGAGCAAGAGGGCCAGGCACAGGGACAAGTGGCATGGGGAGGCACACCAGACCTGAGACTCGAAAGGCACAAAAGCGTTTCTCCTTGTGCAGCTCTGAGAGACAAGCTTCCTGGGCAGGGAGAAAAGAATGGCAAGTGCAGAAGCTGTAAGTCGGGCTGAGTATGGTGTGTTCCGGGCTGGAGGGTCCCTCCTGAGGACAGGAGGGATGAGAGCTGAGCAGCAAGTCAGAGTGAATGTGTAAGTTGGCAGACTGGGGAGCTCTCAAGGCTCTACTTCTGTAGGAAAACAAACAGAGGTTACTAAGACCTGGATAATCAAAATATCACACACACACACACACACACACACACACACACACAAAAAAAAAAAAAGCAAGCTCAGGGTACTTGGACAAGCTCGGGTGGTCTTCAGTGAGCCCCCAGGGCCGCTAGTTTTGGAAGAAGCATGAATCACACTGTAGGTCAGAAATCACGTGAAGTAGCTTTTCCAGCTGAATTAAGTAGGGAAGAAGGGAATCTCCTCAAAGAGGCAGGATTCTAGCCAGAAGTTTCCAGCCTAAAGTAGCGTTTAATAGAAATTATATAAATCCCGCCCCAAGGACCAAAGAACCCTTGCAAACTTGTTGAGAATGGGGAATTCCAGAGAGAGCCCAGGAGCCTGTGAGGCAGGGCGAAGGAAAACGCAGGGCTATACCCTGGGCAGAGAGAGAGGATGCTTGTACAAATGTCCTACGCCCTGCTGACAAGAAGCTGTATTCCTGGAGAGAGCCCACATTCACTATTAGCACCAGTGTGCCAACAATAAAGGAACAGGTAAAATGGAAAGGAAATTTTAGAAAATCTAAATAGGTATTTTAAAGACTTTGAATGTGGTAGATCCCTATGTCAAGGAGGGAAGGTCAGAGAAATCCCAACTCTTTAAATGTCTACATTTTGCAAGGAGACAAGGGTGTTTGATAAGACCTTCTCTGAAAGAGGAAGCAGTTTATCTAAGTGACAGATCCCTGCTGGCCGCCACCCCCGTATTCATGCCCTCATATGAGAATCATAAGGTCATGAGCAAGATCTTGAATTGACTTTTTCCTTACTGAGTTTTATGTTCACAGGCGGTACACTCTAATACAGACAACAGTCTGTTTTAACTGGCGATCTGGTGAGGTTGACTTCAAGAAAGGTTTTCCTCTTGTTCCGTTTCTCTGAACATCCCTTCTCCTAGACAAAACTTACTTTTTTTTTTCTGACTTCGAATAGCAATGTGAGTTGGGACCACTTGTTTTCACTATGAGAATCATGAGGATTATCTTCATTCAGAATCATGAACATACACATACCCAGACCTGATTCCAGGTCCCTGGTCTGCAGGGCTGGGGCTCAGGTGTGGGTGCTTGGAAAAGCTTCCCAAGTGACTTGGGCTTTCTACGTCTGCTTATAAGAACCTTTGTCAAGACTGTAATAGTTATTTCTCCCAAGGTGTGCAGCTTGTGCTTAAAAGGCTTGGCATGGCCCTGACTGGTTTGGCTCAGTGGATAGAGCGTCGATCTGCGGACTGAAGGGTCCCGGGTTTGATTCCAGTCAAGGGCATGTGCCTTGGTTGTGGGCACATCCCCAGTGGGGCGTGTGCAGGAGGCAGCTGATTGATGTTTCTCTCTCATTGATATTTCTAACTCTCTGTTCCTCTCCCTTCCTCTCTGTAAAAAAATCAATAAAATATATATTTTAAAAAGGCTTGGCATGCGTAGAAATTGGTTCCTGAACTGTTAGTCTCACCCTGGGGGCCCTGCAGCATAGAATTTAAGCTTGTGGACTTAAAGCCTACACGTGTTCATTATCCTGATTCCTCGCCCTAGTAAATATGTTTACTCTGGGTCAATTATTTCAAGCCTCAGTTTCCTTATCAACAAACCAGGGATTACGGTTCTACTCACTTTCTAAAATCATGAGGATTAAATGAGATAATGTATATGAAGTGGCAGCTCACTAAAGAGTCGCTGTTATTATCTCGCTTGGCTTCGGGGAACTGTTGTTTCCTCAATGTTGTGGGAAGGCAGCCAGCGCTCTAATATTCTAATGTGTTTGCTGGACCCTCGGGAGTTTTGAAAATGTAAGTCAACTGAGATTTCTGTGAAGGACTGGAAAAAGGTGCATTGGTCCTGGCAGAAGATGCTTTAGTCTGCAATGGCCACAGTGCAGGCACCTAAATGGAACCCTGTCCACAGCCAACAATAAATAAAGTGAGAAATATATTTTGGTAACAGTTGGACATGTTAACTTTTCAGTGGCAACGAAGTTAAGGGAGAGCCAATTTCTTGGCATTTCTGGGCTATCTGGTGTGTGGTGTTTTCTTTCTCTTCTTTAAATTACTGGGTTGGTGTGATTGGGATTGTGCTGCTGCTCTCCTTATGCGCGGTGTCTGGTGTCCTTAGCTCTAGGAGTTGAACCTGGTTTGACAAGGGAACTGGAAGAGGACATGTCTTTTCAGTCTTGTGTGGCAGTGAGATAAATTTAGTTTGGATGGCGTCCTGACTCATTTTGACTTTTGTGTGTGAATGGGGTGGGTAGGAGCAGGGAGATGGGGAGATATCAAGGAGGCATTCATAACATGCTTGAGGCTCTGACGCTCCCATCTCCTGACCCCTGTTGCACACTACACCAGCTATACTGGTAAAGGCCACCTGAACCCGCAGGGGGACTTCTCTGCTCTCGGCTCCTCTTCTCCCCTCCAGAGCCAGAAGAACCTGCAGATTTGTCAGAGATGGTGCCTTAGAAACCATCTCGGTGCATCCCCTACGTGCCAGATGCTGCCTCCAGCACAGCCACATGTACCACCCACTCTAACTAACCATGTCACGCAGCAGACATTGATGTCCGAATTGTCCGGGCCTTACCTGGGAAAGCTGCTCTCAAGTGGCAAAACAATGGCACGTAAGCCTTCTCACAGCCTGGATCCTCTGCCCTTTTACCATAGGAACCGGGAAACCGCAGTGAAAAGATTTTAGAAAACATTTTATAACCCACCCTTTTATGTTTGAGAAATCTTAGACTCTGTGGAATTAAATGATTTGCTGCAGGCACAGAGCCAGTTAGAAGCCTGGCTGGGATGAAAATCTGATCTCTTCACTTTTAGAAGTCTTGTATCTCCAAATCTCGTGAGGCACATGAAGGACATGATACCCTTTAGGAAGAGCTGTCTCTTGTAATTCATTGCTGGGGTGCTTTTTCTACTTCTGCCTTAGGTTCAATACAGTGAGGGACTCTCTGTATTCAGTCTCAAGGCAATGGGAAAATTCATTTAAGAGCTGGTTTATCCCACAGAGCTAGAAGTGAAAACTAAAGGGAAACGGAAAATAAAATCCAGCTGTTAACATCAGCTAATGGCAAGCATAAAATTCATGTGTTTAAGAGAATAATTTGGTAAGATTATTAAAAGACTATATAGCCCTAGCTGGTTTGGCTCAGTGGATAGAGTGTCGGCCTAAGGACTGAAGGGTCCCAGGTTCGATTCTGGCCAAGGGCACATACCCGGGTTGCAGGCTCGATTCCCAGTGTGAGGTGTGCAAGAGGCAGCCGATCAATGATTCTCTCTCAGCATTGATGTGTCTATCTCTCTCTCCCTCTACCTTCCTCTCTGAAATCAATAAAAATATATTTAAAAAATAAATAAAATAAAAGACTATATAGATATATTTTAAGAAATGTGGTGTGATATCTATCTCTTTTAATATGTATGACAGTTTAAAGTTCTCACCTCATATCAATCCCCTCTCTTCACAATAATAATGACACTATTTTACGAAATGATATTTTTAAATATATGAAGCTTTGAGGAACAAAGTTTCCTTATTGTCCCTATTGTAGCTGGAAATCTATTTTAGTGCAATACAGTGAAAATATTCATGATTATTCATCAGAGGTATTTGCATGAAATTCTCATAAAAAAAATCACACAAAAGTCAAGAACAATAAATGAACTAATTTTCCAAGAGCAAATAATTCACTGGGTAATAGTGAATTTATACCTATCCATTCCACACCTTTAACATCTATAAAAGAAAATATTGAAGAACAGGTGATTTGCAACAGGAGTCATGAGGTGAAAGAATTATAAAAATTAAAAAAAATGAACATATACTCTTAAATACTTTGTAATGTATTCACAAAATGCTCAAGAATAAAAATGCCTGATAAAATAGATAAGATAGATAAATGAAGAAAAAAATAAGTTTGCGATTCAAACTCTGCTAAAGATTTATATAGACATCAATAAAAATGGCTGGTAGAAAGACCTTGGGTTATATGGATCTTAGAAAAACTCACATGTTAATACAAAGCATATGATAATGATATATTACTAATGCATGGGTCATTATCAAGCAATAATGAAAGCACATCTTTGAGTACTGAAATTTCTACCCTTTAATATTAATATGTACCTTTAAGGATAGTGCGTTCTGTAGAGGGAAGCTGTTTTCTTAAGTGGCTAAGCTATAGCAGCTTCTGCCATATGAAAGACTGATTGAAAACTGCCTATACTTGCCACTCAAATTTCTACTCGTGACAATGGTTCTTCGAGCATTTCATATCAACTTTGCAAATTCAACAATTATTTAAAATATCTCCATTAAGATAATTTCACAAGCTATTTTTTGTTTAATTAGGATTCCAGCTGAAAACAACAACTTATTAGCTTTCAAACCACGATTTACTCATCCTACCTGTCACTAGCTGTCAACTGGAAATGATTTGGGTGTATAATGGAAAGAGAAATTTAGTCATTTTATATTTAAGATTCTTTAAAATAAATAAATCTTTGAGTTACCTATCTAGGTGAGGGGAAATGGGGGGGGGGGGACAAATTAATGTATCTTGGTGGTGGTGTTTTTTGTGTTTTTTTTTTTTTAGTTTTAAAACAAACAAACAAAACCCACAGCGCAGAGCAGGTAATTTCCCTGATCTACACCAGACCCTAACTTTGACTGAGGGCTGCAATGTTATTGGAAATGCGTGGCGGTTTGGCAGGAGAGAGATGGAACTTGGCTTTGCCTGGAAACCCTCTCTCACCTGCAGAA
This sequence comes from Eptesicus fuscus, assembly GCF_027574615.1. Classification (NCBI taxonomy): domain Eukaryota; kingdom Metazoa; phylum Chordata; class Mammalia; order Chiroptera; family Vespertilionidae; genus Eptesicus; species Eptesicus fuscus. Next base: position 72,521,778 of record NC_072474.1, read on the forward strand.
AGAGCTGAAATCTCTCTAAGTGCATGGGGTGTCCGGGAACGGGTACGAAACTGCCTGTTAGCCTTCCTGGCCAGTGGAAACGCACAGGAGGCAGCCAGCCTCACATGTGCAAAGACACACAGAGCTCGAGATAATCACGGATGAGATGAAGAGACCAGTTTAGAAAACTCTTGCTCGTATCAAGCATGCTCTCCAAGGAGATTCAACGAAGTTACAACAATGCAGCACCAGAGAGAGTATTCGGAGAACTTTATGCTTAAGTAAGCGCCCCTGGTCCCTTGCCCTGCTCCGGCTCTGCGAGCCTGGGAGCCGGCATCCACCCACGGCCCACGGAGCCTGGCCAGGGAAGCCCCTCCGCCCCCCATCATCAGGCTGGATGGTGACTAAAGCGACTCCCTCCTGGAATAGGAGTCCACAGAGGGTGTCCGAGGAACTAGGGAAAGGTCGACAGAGTGAAATCGCAAAATCCACAGGAACAGTCCCCAGTAGCTAACAGGAACCATTCAAGCCCGAGGTCGGCGCCCTTACCTGCACACCGTGGAGCCAGGGTGAGCTGGGGACCAGGAGCGCCCAGGACGGGGCTGCAGCAACAGGTTCTGCCCCTGCCCGGCTCAAGCCACCTGCCACCGGGCGGCTCAGCCCAGCGGCGGCGTCTGCCTGCGGGCCGGGCGTCCGCACTCTCAGGGCTCTGCCGCTCACCCGCCAGCCCCTCCTTGTCCCCTTCGGACCACGCGTCACTCTCCAGGGGGCGCAGCCAGCTGCTGGGATTCTGAAGAAGCCATCCACATCCCACTGAGAAGCATCCGGATACCTTGTGAAATTCAGAATCGCCGAGTGCAGGGAAGAAAAGAACGCTTCCCCCAGACTAGCATCGCATCATTGGTTGCCTGGCTCCACACTTTGGGCGAATGGTTTAGCCTCAGCGTGCCTCAGTTCCCTGTAAGACAGAGATGATGATAACAGTACCTGGATAATGGAGAATTAAATGACTGTGTAAGTGCTAATTGCCTGGAATGGTGCCGGGTACGACATATGAAGCAGTCAATAAACGTAAGCTATTGTTTTGAGGTTCTCTGGGGAACGAGGAATGAGAACTATAGGATTCCAAATACCCTCTCCAGAGCCTTCTTTAGTGACCCGTGAGCCTTTAGGCTTGCCAGAAAACCTCTCTGGGATTCTGGAAACGTGAATTCACATCATAATTAGAAGGGAAAAGGAGAGAGCCACGGGGAGGAAGTGCTCACTGATTCCAACAAGCAAATCTGCTTAGCTGGAAGTCACTAATAGAGAGACCAAGCCTAAAATTGAATGTATTAACTTAGAGGTTTATACCATTACCAAGAAAGGGGTAATTAAAGGTGCTTTAAGAGAGTAAAGGGGTAATTAAATGTGCTTTAGGAGAGTAAAGCTAGGGTCAAGTGTGAGTACTAAAGTACAGTATGTTAGGTTTGTCAAGCCACAGAGCATAATTTTTCCCAGTCTGTGCGGGACATGGAGGTTCATTGGCTTGTCCAAGACCACAGGGGTCCTTTTTCAATGACAACTTGCCCCTGGAAGTTCTCTTACTCTTATATAAACCACTGGTAAATGTGGGATACAGGAAAAAGCTGGCTGGAAAGACCTTTTAAAATAGGTTTCCTCGGCCTTGGATTAAAGTTGTGGATTCAGATGTGTGTTTAAATCTGGATTATGACTATGTTGGAGATCTAGAAAGAGGTATCTCTCCCAAGACTTTGCCAAGTTTAAGGTAGTGATATTGATCCCACTTCTCTGAAGTTTATCAGGATACCCAAGGCGTAGAAAGTCACAGGAAAAAAAAGGCAAAAACAAACCAAAAAAAATAAACAAAAACAAAAGACAAAGCAGGTAAAGAGATAACTAATAGGAGGCAGGGCTTAAAATAATAAGTTAGTTTGGGGAAAAGAAAGCATTCTGTATTTAATCTGAGATCCTCAAATCAAAGTGCATAATAATAATAATAATAATAATAACAACAACAATTGTGGACCATCACTCTACAATCTATTCATTTTAATAGGCTATGAATAATAGCAGTGCTTTCGATGAGACAATGAGGTAATGTCTAGCTTGCAAAAATCTATTATAAATTTTAAAAACATAAAACTTGTCAGATAATAATCATGAAGTTATGAGTCAGTTGTTGTATCTTATCAAACAACACACTGTGAGAACTATTGTCCTGGTTCTCCTTCTCTACCCCCCAGGCCCATGAGAAACGCCATTTAATATACGTGTTACCTAAGGTTGGAACTAGGCTCACGCCTCTTATTATGGACTAAATGTCTAAACATTCTCATCCACACCAGTGGCCTTCACTAGCCTGTATAAGGAGATCCAAACATTTATGTCTCCAGTCTAGACATTTCTTCAGAGTTCCAGCCTCTTACTTGACATTTCTAATTGCTGTCTCTATGTCAACCTCGAATTCAACATGTCTTCTTCCTGAAACATGTTCCCTCGCTCAGTTAACGGCTTTCCCATCCTCCTCCTTCTCTGCTAACATAAATAAGGTGGCACCCAAGACACCAGCCTGCATGGTGGGGCCAAAACCACATTCTGAGAATAGCAGAGAAGCAGGACAAAAGGAGCCTGAGTCCTTGACTGCTCTGGACAACTTCCTGGTTTTCCTCATCTACCCCTGACAACTTTACATGTGACAGAAACAAAAAGTCACCCTTAAAAAAAAGATAGACTTTTATACACTGAGTGGCCAGATTATTATGATTTCTGAATGCATAATAATCTGGCCACTCAGTGCATATCATTATCTATCAGTTGGCATATTCCTCACATAAGTATAAAATCAATGTAACTAAATATACTAGTAAACAGAAGTTGCATATTAATACACATTAAAACGAAAAATAAAAAATACGTTTTAAAATAGTTGTCTACATGCCATTTAAAATGATCATGTATTCCCCCAAGCGTATTCAACCCTGTCCCTTATTTTTGGAAACATTTGCCTTACACAACATGGGAATAAATGGATATATGGTGGTGCAGAAGGAAGGATCAAACATTGCTGACCATATGGCAGCTTCAGAGAACAGGTCTAGGAAGGCATATCAGTAAAGAGAAAGAGAATCCGGCCCCCAGAAAGGAGAGGAAATGAACCAAGTGACTAGTGGGAAGGAAGCATAAAGGAAAGCAGGTAGGGAAGAACATAACCTTAGTTGTGGTATTTTTGATCCAATATTTTCTGATTCAATTATTTTTGACATAATAGGTTTTTGGTAAGCAAAAATCCCCAGATTGATTTTTTAAAAATTTTGCCTCAAGGATAACAAAGGCTTATATTTGTGTTAAGAAAAAACTAAAGACAAAGGACATATATTAATTCACATAATTAGAATTAGAAACAGTAAAGGAATTTACTTGCTAATAATCAGAAAAATGAATATTAAGAAACATTCATGCACTATTTTCCCATTTAAATCACAAGAATATGTACTTGTCAGGTTGTTATGAAAGGAGTATACTTAACATATTCCTTTTGATAAAACAGTTTGACAATATGCATAAATGCCAATAAAAGATGTTCATGGACTTAGAAAATTCAATCCTGGAAATATATCCATCAGAAACACTTTAAAATAAATAAATACTACAAACAAAAAGTTATTCCTTTGTATTAACTACATAGGGAAAATCAGAGGCAATCTGGTATATAAATTCAGTGGAACTCAATGAAAAAAGTTTTAATTATGTACCAACTTAGAGAAAAGAATATAGAATAATAAGTGAAAAAGACTAAATATAATATTGTAGGTACATAGGGATATTTTTATGTAATTATTTCAATTTTCACATATATAGTATGAAGGAATTCAACTACTGTTTTTCAAGTTGTAAGAACTTATGAATCTAACTCCCAATTCAAATCTAATCACCTAGTTCTTTAGTTACCACGGAAAGAAAACTGTCTATTTTGCCCTCCAAATTAGTCTATCTCCATGTCTTTCTGAAAGCCTGTTTCATTCACTTAATAATATTCATTGATTCTCTACCATTGGTAATGTCACGTGCTATTAATTTGGAGGATTGGGGGAAATTGGGTAGGGCTTAGATAAATACATAAAACTGTCTCTGAACTCAGGAAACCTCTACTTTTGCCTGTTATGGAGGAGCAAGACACAAGGGAATGAGAAAAGAGGAAAGATTATCACAGATGGAAACATCAGGGATATGACACTTGTGCTAAGTCTCAAAGATTAAGTACCATTTGGACATGGCGATGGAGTGGATTAGGTACCTCAGATAAAAGACACAGCAGGAGCAATGTATGGAGCTAGGAAATTCTGAGGGAAGTGCAGAAACGGTCCTTTGCTTGGTTCTGTGAGAGCAGCATAGGCTGTTTGAGAGAACAGAGAGTACCAGACTCATTAGGACCAGGGCCACCCTGTACGGTCACAGTCTGCACAACTGTGCACAGAAGCAACGGGAGGGACTTTTTCAGTTGCTGGTCATGAACCCTAGAAGGTGCTCTGTGTTTTGGGTTCAACAACACAGCCAACTTGACATGGAAGGGATAGAGTTTCCATGATGGAGTGAGGTAGCCAGATAGATGAGTCCAAAGCCTTGTTCCTCATTCCCCAAAAGTCACGTGTGCAATGCAGCAGAAACTAATGAACCCAGGTTACCTACTGAGGAAACATAGAGGTGCTGAGAGAGTCTGAGGCAGGACAGGAATTCTCTGTGCACAGGAATTATGCAATCAAAACAGAGCCAGGACTCATCAGTGGGAGACAGCCCAGTTCTCTAAAAAGCCAGATGAGATTGTTTTCAGCTTGAGAAATCAGGCCTGACCCATCATTGCATGGCAGAAAGGTCCTTAGAAAACTGATTTTCTGTGAGGTTTTGATTTAACCAACCAAGAAGTGATTGTGGGATTATGAATTCACAAGTGTTAAAGTTCTGTCTCTCTACTCCCCTCTGTGTTGTACAACTTGAGTATAGTATATTAATGTGTGACCCTGCTATTAAGATTTAATTCCTGGTGGCTTCACTTATTAATATATAGTCACAAAGAAATTACTAAACTTCTTTTCCTTAAAATTGGACACTATCTCAAATTTGAAAAAAAAAATCCTTTTGAAAATCATTAATGAATATTAATTTTAGGCTTCTAATATGTCATGCACTGTGCCAAACCCTTTATAATTATTATCCCCATTTAATCCTGACAAGAGTCCTAAGCAAAAAAAAAATTTTTTTTACCTTATGTTCACAGATGAAAAACTGGCTTAGAGTAATGATTCTCAAATACTAATGGATAATTTTTTTAAAAGTTCAGATTCTGACTCAGTAGTTCTGAGTGGGACTGAAAGTGCATTTCTAACAAGCTTCCAGAAGATGCTGCTAGCCCAGGGACCACAGTTTAGTAGCAAGGTCTTACAGAAGTTAGTAGTTAACCAGTCACACAGCTAGTAAGTGATAAAGACAGTGTTAGACTCCAAATCTGTCTGAGCCCTAAGCTTTTGTGATTATCCATTATGTTATGCTAACTCTACATAAATAAAACTGAAATTCACTTACATAGTTAAAACACAGGAGGTGAGGAGGGTGCTATTGACAGATAATATGGAAGCTAATCAAGGCCTGATCATGAATGATTGGGTGTGCTAAGATTTGGAACTTGTCAAAGCAATTCATTGCTTTCTTTTCTTTTACAAAGGAAATGGTAAAAAGAGTCAATCAAGGTAATTTCTAAACAAAATATAGTTAACCTTTTTTATATGTCACTACAATGCTTTGCTGAATGCTATGAAATGGCCTTGATAAATCAAAGAATGATATAATCAGATTTGCTTTCCCCTTAACCTCTCTTTTGTGCTGAACTGAATGTTAGAAAGGACTTGCAAAGTTATTTCTAGTTACATGCTTGGTTTCTATTTCAGTGGCTGATTCCTACATTTAAGCTACTGACTTAAAAAATTATGGTTTACCAAAACTCCATATTATGTGACAGATAAAATTAAATCTGCTGCTTCTGGGAAAATATACCATAATGCTATGGTAAATGCTTATGAAATAAAAACCTTAAAGTTCTTGGAAAGATGATATTCAAAACCAAAAAGAAATATACAATGAGAATTTTTTAATTCAATACATTTTATTAATTCTAATATATAGATAGATAAAGATATAGATATAGATATAGATATAGATATAGATATAGATATAGATATAGATATAGATATAGATATAGATATAGATATATAGATAGATATAGATATGTAGATATATAGATATATAGATATATATATGTTTCTGGGTTTTCTGAAGTACCCATAACTTTTAAGAATTTAGCTTAATCTATTGCATGTAAGAGTGGCTTTACGTTGTCAATTTAGACTATAAAATGTTCTTATTATCCAAAATGACTAAACCTATTTTTCAGTCCTCTGACAGAAAAAAAATGGTTCCCTTTAAAGTAAAGGCCAAAACTTGTCATTATCAAAAGTTTTTGAGCTTTTACTCAGGATGACTAATGGTATAAAGTCTATAACTAAAAGCAGTCCTAAGACAATCAAAATGTTACTGAACTCAGAAATTATGATGACCAAAGATCTAGGAAGGCAGACTGCACATTCTAGTAGTTAGTATTACAATAACTCTCACTTTTAAAAACTTGCACAATGTGATTTCCAAATGGTGGATCATTTGAGAAACCTATAAAAATGAGATTTCTGGGGATGGGACTTCGGAAATTCTCCCAGGTGGTTTGGATGAATAGCCAAATTCCCAGACGTTTGAGAGCCTCTGAAGATCTTTTTACAACTGTCTAATTGGAGCCTCCCAATAACTCTGGGAAGTCATCAGGACAGGCATCCATATTCTATGAATGTGAATGAATGGGGCCTCAGAGACACTCAGAAAGTTGACCAAGTTCACACAGCAGATCATGATTTGGAAAGGAAAATAGAAGAAATATTCTGGTTCCAGATTTAATGCTTTTCCATGAACATTTTAGACTGCCTAAACTAAGTTATTTCTATAACAAATTTCCTCATGTAGAAACCTGAGGAAATAGGGAAATGGAAAAATATATAATAAATTAGAGGCCCGGTGCATGAAATTCGTGCATGGGGGTGTGTCCCTCAGCCCAGCCTGCACCCTCTCCAATCTGGGACCCCTTGAGGGATGTCCGACTGCCCGTTTAAATGGGCAATCAGACATCCCTCTCACATTCCAGGACTGCTGGCTCCCAACTGCTCGCCTGCCTGCCTTCCTGATTGCCCCTAACCGCTTCTGCCTGCCAGCCTGATCACCCCTAAGCACTCCCCAGCCAGCCTGATTGATGCCTAACTGCTCCTCTGCCAGCCTGATTGCCTCTAACTGCCTTCCCCTGCAGGCCTGGTCACCCCTAACTGCACTCCCCTGCAGGCCCGGTCACCCCCAACTTCCCTCCTCTGCTAGCCTGGTCACCCCTAACTGCCCACCCCTGCAGGCTTGATCGCTCCCAACTGCCCTCACTTGCAGACCTGGTCCCTCCCAACTGCTCTCCCCTGCTGGCCTGATCACCCACAACTGCCCTCCCTTGCAGGCCTGGTTCCCCCCAACTGCCCTCCCCTGCAGGCCTAGTTCCCTCCAACTGCTCTCCCCTGCAGGCCTGGGTCCCCCCCCCCCCACTGCCCTTCCCTGCAGGCCTGGTCACCCCCAACTTCCCTCCTCTGCCAGTCTGATCACCCCCAACTGCCCTCTCTTGCAGGCCTGGTCCTTCCCAACTGCCCTCCTCTGTTGGCCATCTTGTGTCCACATGGAGGCAACCATCTTTGACCATATGGGGGCAGCCATCTTGTGTGTTGGAGTGATGGTCAATTTGCATATTACTCTTTTATTAGATAGGATGGTGTAATCTATAATCAATATATTATTTGTAGATATTTGATTGCAAATGATTTGAGATATTTCCTTTTTTTCTTTTTTATTGAATTTATTGGGGTGACATTAGTTAATAAAATTATTTGGTTTCAGGTGTACAATTTTATAATATATCATCTGTATGTTGTATTGTGTGTTTAAAGGACTGGAATAGACACTTCTCCAAAGAGGGCCAATAGACATATGAAAAAAATGCTCAATGTCACTAATCATCAGAGAAATGCAAATTAAAACCACAATGACATATCACCTCACACTTGCCAGAATGGCTATAATCAGTAAATCAACAAACAAGTGTTGGTGAGAGAAAAGAGAACCCTCATGCACTGTTCGTAAGAATGTAGATTGGTGTAACCACTGTGGAAAATAGTACAGAGTTTCCTCAAAAAATTAAAAATGGAACTGCCTTATGACCCAGCGATTCCACTTCTGGGAATACATCCAAAGAAACCCGAAACACTAATTCAAAAGAATATATGCACACCTATGTTCTTAACCAATGGCTTGTTATTATAACCAAGAATTATAGCATTATTTGAGGGACAGGGGTTATTAGCTCATCAAATTTTGGTTTTAAACATTGATAATATGAACTAAACATTTATTTTAATGTTTTTGCTTTTATCCCTAAGACCTAGCAAAGTATAATATCATAGAATCCCACTGGATGTTTAATAAATGAATGAGAAAATGTGCAGATATCTATTTTTGTTAGTCTAAGTTATCTTGAGAGGGTAACAGAAATTGGTAAGGTGAAAACAGGAAAGCCAACAAACCATCTTCTTCAGCTGGTTAATATCATTCATTCAACAAGTATTTACTATACTTTTACTATATTTTCAGAGCACATCAAGCACAAAGTCCTACTCCAGGTTCAGAAGTAGATAAATGAATAATTTCATTCCTGTAATAGCTACTATAATAGAGGCTACTATGTTACTATGGGAGGGCTTAATAACATTTTTAAAATCCTTCTTCACCAACTCCTGGGAGAGGCAACATTTCAGCTGGAGGACTTATCACATCAAATAATTATGGGAGGACTTATCACATCAAATAATATTGATGTTTAAGAAATTATCAAGCAAATCCTTGGACAGAAAGAGGGCATTCCAAGAAGACAGAAAAATACATTTGCAGGTACAGAGGAGGGGGGTGGAAATACACATGGTTAATGTTTATTAAAAGCTAAATAAATGACAGGAATTTTGCAAAGTGGAAAATCTCACTTGCTCCTCACAACAATTCTCTATATTTCTTCTTTTGTAGCTCAGAGTATGCAGTCTCAGAGAAGGTAAATAACTTCCTTAAAACCACAATTAGCAACAGCATTTCCAGGATTTGATATCAAGTCAGACTGAGCAGGTAGATGACATGCTTAATCACTAAATTATTCTACATCTACATTAGAACAACTGTAAGTAGTTCAGCATAGCTGGGTTCCAGTGTGTGTGCATTAAATGGTACAGAAGAGACTGGAAAGACAGATGAGGGCAGATGATAAAGAGCTGAGTGTGCTAAGAATTTGGTGATAATATGGAGGCATTGAAAATTTAAGCAAGGTAATGACATGATTGGATTGTTTGTTTGTTTTTAGAATGACTGCTTCCTTTAATACATACAGTGCACTGGAGAGAGTACAAGCATGGGGGATTGCCTCAAAAAATGTTGAAAATCAAAATAAGAACTGAACTAAAGAGTTGGCAGTCTAGATTGAAAGATGAATGGAAGACTGTGTGGATATTTAGGATGTAGAATCAATAGAACTTGGAGATTCATTAGATGTAAATATCCTATCTAATAAAAGGGTAATATGCAAATTAACCATCACTCTGTCACAAAGAAGGCGGTGCCCATAGCCACAAGATGGCAGCGCCCAGCCCTCTCAGCCCCACCAGAGTCCGGGGGAGGAGGGTGGCCGCTGAGAGCGGGCAGCTTGAGCAGCCTGGTGGAATGCTTTCTTCGTCGCCATGGTGACAAGGCAAGCGTTCCACCCCGGCCACAGAGGGCCTCTAGGCAGCGGGCAAGAAGCAGTGGGGGGACTCTGGCCAGGCCCAGGAACGGATGGGCCTCTGGGCCACAGACAGACTCTGGGCAGCAAGCACAGAGTGGCCAGGCCCCACAGAGAGCTACTGGCGCACGGATTCATGCGCAGAGCTACTAGTCCTACATAATAAAAGTCTAATATGCAAATGACCGAATGGTGGAATGACCAGTCACTATGATGCGAGCTGACCACCAGGAGGCAGACACTCAATGCAGGAGCTGCCTCCTGGTGGTCAGTGTGCTCCCACAGGGAGAGTGCCGCTCAGCCAGAAGCTGGGCTCACAGCTGGCGAGCACAGCGGCAGTGGTGGGGGCCTCTCCCGCCTCCGTGGCAATGCTAAGGATGTCTGACTGACAGCTTAGGCCCACTAAGCTGTCAGTGAGACATCCCTGCAGGGCTCCCAGACTGCGAGAGGGTGCAGGGCAGGCTGAGGGACCCCCCCTAAGTGCATGAATTTTGTGCACCAAGCCTCTAGTTAGAAAATAAGAAGCTCTGAAGATGCCTCAAATGTTTTTGCCTTGGTCAGTGGGTAGTTTAGGGTGTTATTAACTAAAATGTGAAACACCACAGAAGAACCACATTTTGCCAGAAGAAAATGAGCTCTGTGTTAAACATGTTGTTTTCAGTGTGAAAACTAGCAGATAGACAATTGGATACAATATGGGTTCTGACTTATCCCCTACCTTCTTTATATTCTCATTTCTCATCAGCTTTTTGATGTTTATGCTCCAGCCATTCTGAACACCATAGTTGTGCTTCTCTAAGCAAGCCCAGCTCTTTCAATGCTGGGTATTCACATATGGCTGCTCTATCATCTTAGACTTTTCCTAAAGAAGATAACCTCTTTTGTGTCCTTTTAGTACTTCATGTATACATTATTAAAATCTATCACATCTCATTGTTCTTATACATCCACCTGTCTGCTTTCTTTAGTAAATATAAGTCCAAATTAAGTGGGTCCTGATTTAATCACTTTTGAAAAATCTAGCATTTAGAATTCTTATTGGCATAAAACAGGTGTTGAGCATGTTGGTTGAGCCAATAAATGATTTAGGAAGTTGGGACTGAAGAAATGGATGTCAAGACATCAAAATATAGTTACTTTGATAAAAGTAATATTTGTTATAAAAGCACTTGAGCATCAGAGTTAAGTGCATAACTCTGGAGCAAGACTACCTGAGTTTGAATCTTATTTCAATAAGTATTATCTTTGTGGATAGTGGACATGCTACTTAACATCTGTTATTTGGTTTCCTTATTTGTAATATGGGGATAAAACTATTACCTCTTTTAAAGGTATTTGTGACCATTAAATAAGTTAGTATGCTTAATGTATAGAAATGTCTGGTACGTTAGAAAACTCAAACATTAGATATTAATTTCCTGATTGATCAGGATGGGTTTTAGTTATAAGGTAGATATTAGTTACAAGTTCACTTTCTTCCTCTCTCCTAAGATTGTATCTCCCTTTACTTAGGATCCAAGAGAAAAACAAAAGTTATATATTTAACAATGAATAATGCTCTTCACCACCCAGCTCTGAGGAAAATATAATTTAGATGACTTCTATTTAGATTAAATGGCTATCATTACAGTGTTAAGAGTATTCTATTAGTCTTCATAGTAGTCAACCAGAGAGCTGGATGATGAATATATCTTTATATTCTTCTTTTAAAATGTATTGAAGCAAGATATATTTGAATTGATTATATAATAAAAAACCACAATGTAAGATAGATTACATATCTGGATTTAGTTCAAGATAAATGTTTTATTTCTGAACTCTGGCTTACTTTCCTAATAATCACCAAAAATCAAATTTCTCAGCAGACTTGAATAAGGTTAATATTTTTAAAATGTGTATTGATTACATGTGCTATGTCATAATTTAATTTTTTATAATTGAAAAAGATTTGAGTATTCATGTTTAGTGTTACTTGGTATATCCATGAAGAATTCCCAATAGTATGCAAATGAAAAAATCTGTACTTTCAAAAGACTTAAAAAACAATTATACAATACTTCTCTTTTTGTATCTTTCTAACAATCGATATGGACTATAAGAATAGAAAGTTAAGCCTGGACTGAGGTGCCGCAGTACCATGAGGTGCTGGGGACATTTTGAAGGAAGAAATATTAGACTATGATGACTGATTAACTATAGAAAAAAAATGAGGGTAAAAGTCTATGGTGTCTCCAAGGTTTTAAATCTGGGAAACTAAAAGAATGGTGGAGCTACTGAAATAAATATACACGCTCATAATAATTTTTGTTTTACGTATTTAAGAGATTATGGCATCTGAAACACACAATGTTAAAAAAAAATAGAACTCTTATAATAATATTGAGGATCATTCCATTGATTAGCCTAGAAAAAGGATTTCTAATTTCACTAATAGGAACATGAAGGTGGTTAAGAAATCTCCAGAATAGTTGGCTGCTTACATAAATAGAACAGTTGGACACGTTGTAAAAAGCCCAGATAAACTATGTAAGGTGATCTACCACTGAAACAAAGTTCATTATCCTTTTCCAAATTCTTGCTTTAAAAAGAAACAGTCTCCTAGAAGTGGGGGCTTTAACATGGCAAATAAAGAAAATTAACTGGCTTGCCCAGGCCACCCGCCTGAAAAATTACACTGTGATAGTCCAACATATTTGCTCAACTCCTGTGATTCTGGTTCTTCACAGACAGAAAGCGCATCATCACAATAGGTTTTCACTGAGGTTTCTGAGGATCATGAAACAATGGCACAAGTTTTGTTCAGCAGGAATTTGAGATTGAATGTAGCTTTAACTTCTGGATAAAGAGACGTATAAGTGAACTTGTCGCTTACTTGGTGAGGATAGAAGACCTTGGAGTGGTGGATTGCCTTCCTGTGCTTAGCTATAGCTTACAGGAAGAAAAACAATACAAGACACTTGGCTGCTATGTAGACTTGTTGCCTCTTATAAAGTCACTACTTAAAAGCAAATTTGAAAAATATATAATAGTTGGTTTAAACTGGTTTCAAGCAGTCATAAAAAGGTTGTGGTCAGAACTATCATCCAAAACAGAAATAATAAATGATGGAAATATTCAGATTTTAAAACAACAATTAAGCGATTGTGGGAACAAGAAAACCATCTTACTTTGGTTCCAGGATATACTGGTAATATAGCTAAAGATGTACACGCTTATTTATTACAGTTGCATTGAAAGACTTCATCTACTAAAGAGCATTTGGTTGTTCAAAACATCCCTGAACTATATGCTTTCCAAACAAGTATCACTGGAGAACTGTGAACTGTGGAGAAAACAAAACCTTTTCTTTTAAAGCCACATATAAAAACCACTAAAGAAACCCTAACAATCTACTTCACATTGAAGTGGAAAAATATCCGAAAGGAGCAGTTTCAACTTTAATAAGGTGAAAGTGCACTATGAAGATTGTTCACCTTTGCTGCATTATATGGTTACTGGGCAACATTGTTGAAGAACTACTGGATCTTAATGCAATCCCTAATAAGAATATACTTTACTAGAGGTCCGGTGCACAAAAATTTGTGCACTCGGTATGGGGGGTCCCTCAGTCCAGCCTGCACCCTCTCGCAGTCTGGGAACCTTCAAGGGATGTCCGACTGATGGCTTAGGCCTGCTCCCCACAGGCAATCAGGCCTCCCTCTGCGGGAGATGACCAGCGGGCTGATCAAGGGATGGTGCCAGTGGCAAGTGGCCAGCCCCACCCCCGATTGCCCCTCTGCCGCCACTGGTCGCCACCGCCCCCCCATCACCGTCCCCTCCCTCTGCCTGCTGGCACATATCTTGGCTGGCCTGGTGCCGCCTGCTTCCGGCCCTGCCCCCTGCCAACTGATCGTTCCACCATTTGGTCGATTTGCATATTACGCTTTTATTATATAGGACTAGAGGCCCAGTGCACGAAATTTGTGCACAGGGGGTGTGTGTCCCTCAGTCCAGCCTGCACCCTCTCCAATCTGGGACCCCTCGAGGTTATGTCCAACTGCCCATTTAGGCCCCATCCCAGTAGGATAGGGCCTAAATGGGCAGTCGGACATCCCTCTCATAATCCAGGACTGCAGGCTCCCAACTGTTCACCTGCCTGCCTTCTAACCACCTGCCTGCCTTCTAACGATTGCCCCTAACCATTCCCCTGCCAGCCTGATTGATGTATAACTGTCCCCCTGCCAGCCTGTTTGCCCCTAACTGCCCTCCCCTGCTGGCTTGATTGCCCCCAACTGCCCTCCCTTACAGACCTGGTCCCTCCCAAATGCCCTCCCCTGCTGGCCATCTTGTGGTGGCCATCTTGTGTCCACATGGGGGCAGCCATCTTGTGTGTTGGAGTGATGGTCAATTTGCATATTACTCTTTTATTAGATAGGATACTGTTGTGGAGCGAAGGTGAGTGAATGACCACTGGAGTCCAGATCAAATTAAAATTTAGGGAGCCTTTATTAGCCGGCAGGTGACTGCTCTGCCTTTCTCCATGCAGGGAGTCCAGAGAACAGCCCCGACCCTTTGCACAGGACTGCTTTTAAACCCATTTACCACATCTTGTTTTTGCAGAGTAAGTAATTTAAGACAAAACAGTTTTTCTTAAGTAATGTCAGGGTCATGTTATTGATGACCATGTTATTTACAGAGTCATCCTGTTCCCAAGAAAGCTGACAGTGATCTATGAAAGAAGGCCTATGTGCTGGGAAGGGGCCATGAGACCATATCTCAAGGCCTGGGCTGGTGTCAGCACTGACAACTCTATCTGGGGCATAGTCCATGGCCTCTCAGGAATAGGAATAGTACTAGGAGGAAGCATGCTCAAAAATTCCCACTCTCTAACAGATACCATGTGAAAAAATAATATAAAACTTATTACTGGGAAAAGCAAAGACTAATCATCATTACTTTTTTTAAGACTGTGTTTTTATAATAAAACACTCAAATGTGTGCAGTATTTTATTATCTTGAAAGTTTAAAACATCATGGCAAATAATCAATGCTAAAAGTTCTTTGTCCACACTGAGGTACTGTGTAAACAAAATGCCTTAATTATTAATAAGGCAATGTATATGATACCAAGATATGCTTTTAAAAAAAGTAAAACCAACCATGCTTCTGGCATGAAAATTATGGAATTAAATCAGGGGTTTCCATTCAAATGAAAACTTATTCCACACCATCTTTAAAACTTGAGAATATTTTTAATATCTCTGAATTTTTTTGTCAGAATCATCATGTCATATATGTATGTATCTATCTCTACTAGAGGCCCGGTGAATGAATTTGTGCCTCAGTGCGGTCCCTCGGCCTGGCCTGCGGTATCAGGCCAAAATCAGCTTTTTGACATCCCTGAAGGGTCCTGGATTGCAAGAGGGTGGAGGCCAAGCCAAGGGACCCCACCAGTGCACAATCAGGGCTGAGGAGGGAAGCAGGAGGTTGGCCAGCTGAGGAGGGACCGCAGGAGGGCTCCAGGGCATATCTAGCCCATCTCACTCAGTCCCGATCAGCCAGACCCCAGCAGCAATCTAACCTACTGGTCAAAGTGTCTGCCCCTTGGTGGTCAGTGCACGTCATAGCAAGTGGTTGAGTGGCTTTAGCATATCATTAGCATATT
Organism: Eptesicus fuscus; assembly: GCF_027574615.1. NCBI lineage: Eukaryota > Metazoa > Chordata > Mammalia > Chiroptera > Vespertilionidae > Eptesicus > Eptesicus fuscus. The sequence goes on from NC_072474.1 coordinate 72,537,341, forward strand.
ATGCTTTGAATGATTGAACAGCCGACCAGTCAACTGGACACTTAGCATATTAGGCTTTTATTATATAGGATAAAAGCCTAAGCAACCATCCAACACTTCAGCCATTCAACCAGTAGCTATGATGTACACTGACCACCAGGGGGAAGATGCTGAATGCACAGGCATGGAAACATGGAACAGACTGGTGAATCTCAGAGGGAAAGCGGGGAGGGCAGGAAGAGATTAACCAAAGATCTTATATGCACACTAGAGGCCCAGTGCATGGATTTGTCCACCAGTGGGGTCCCTTGGGCTGGCCTGTGGGGATCGGGCTGAAATTGTCAGTCCGACATCCTCCAAGGGGTCCTGGATTGCTAGAAGGTGCAGTCCAGGCTGAGGGACCCCACCAATGCATGAATCCATGTACCGGGCCTCTAATTCCTATATAAAAGAAAGAGGTATTTGTATGAGTGCTTAGCTAGAAATGTTCATAGAGTTGGCTAATTTGTATTCACTTTCTTTTGTATATAGATTTCTAATATTTTCAGTTCTGTATCATTTAAGCTTCATTTGAATAAATTTACTAAATATTCCCAATTTTGCTTTTTAAAAATCTGGTTTTGTGTGAATTCTAATTGTTTTCCACTACATTATGATTTATAGAATTACATATAATGCTTTAGAAATGTTTATAATTAGTGCTGATGTTATATTTTGATTCCAACACTTTAAATTACCACCTCCTTCAATGGTAGGTATGAAAAGCCAGCAAACTATATGAGGTCTTTTTTATTTTTCTTAATACCATTTTTAGTATCAATGACCCCACTTGTGGAATGTCTTCACAGCTGTATATTTTAGCCTGTCTTGAGAGTGACTGGGATTTAAATACCACTCTTGGTGCCTACAACATCTCATCTTTAATGAGCCCGAGATTCATCTGAGCAAGGATTTTTAGTATCAAATTTCTGTGCAGTAATCCTTCAAGCACTTGAATGGAAGTCTTTAGCATTTACCCAATTAGCGACTACTGATGTGAATCCTAAACAAGCATCTTTATTGGTTTAAAAATATTAAAAATGTTGTCTTCTAACAAAAAAAAATAGAAAGTTAAGAAGTTTTAATGCAATTATAATTAGAATATGATTTTAATATGTTCATTAGAGAAGTGATTTATTCATAACTAACATATTATTTCATATATGGTGCTCCCTGACAAATTCATTTAGTAATATTCTTCTGGCTAATTTGGTAATAAATCAAGATGTTCTAATAAGATATGGCTCCACTCCAAATTATTAATGCCTTTTAAATAAAAAAATATTATATTCTGTATCTAAATTTGAAGGACTTACCACTTATTGAATATATTTATTGTTTTGACACTATAGTGAAATATATGTACTAAAATCCTTTAAAAAATGATATATTGGTCCATTTTGACTACATAGGGCATGAAAGTAGAGTAGTTGGTCAGAATATACTCTTTTTTTTCTCAATAACAAGTCAATTCTCAACAGTTCTAAAAAATTAGATAAATCTAAACATTCTCAATTTGGAGAAGAAATAAAGCAGTTAAATATTCTATATTTTAAAAAAAGATCAAATGAGCATGTCTCAAAGTTCTAGATTTTTCTGATGGATGTTTCTAATATTAGATGATTACATTAGTATTACCAAACAGAAACGTCCAAGCATCTGTACAGTCTTTAAGGCCTGTCTTTTATGAAAAAATATAATACTGTTTCACTTTCCTTTGGGGATAGCAAAAGAGTCTGCTAGACCAGGCAATAATCTACATCTTAATATTGAATTTCAATGTTCTATTACAGCAATATTCACTAAAATATATATCAATCTATTTATATACACATAATTCATATTGCTTATGAAATTGTCATCACTATTCCACTTGTCTTAATTTACTTGCTACTAGAGGCCTGGTGCATGAAAATTCATGCACTGGAGGTGGGGTCCCTCAGCCTGGCCTGCTCCCTCTCACAGTCTGGGAGCCCTCAGGGGTGGAAGACAACCCAGTGATCAGGGGAAGGCGACACCCTCATCACACCTCTGCTGCTGCCATTGCCAGCAGTGCAAGCCTTGACTGGCCCTGGTTACCTGAGCCTCAGGCCAGCCCTGGGCAGCTGGGGGGCTGAGAGGACTGGGGGACTCCGGAGGCAGGCAGGGCTGAGCGGACTGGGCGCCGTCATCTTATGGCTGTGGGTGCTGCCATCTTTGACAGCATGGTAGTCAATTAGCATATTCCTTCCTTATTGGCTGTGGGCACTGCCATCTTTTGTGAGGGTGTGACAGTCAATTAGCATAATCCCTCTTTATTAGATAGGATAATGTTTAAAAATTTCAGAGCTATTTCAACAGAGACTTTTCTCAAATAAAGTTGCTTCTTTCACTCCAAAAAGGAATATCCCTAAATAATTTAATGGTCTTGTATTTCCCAATAGGAAAAATAGAAATGGATGACTTTTTAATGAACAAGTACCATCCAACGGTCAAGGTACCAAATGGGCACAAAGTGAAGTGTCCTTCATTTGCTCAGGAAAGAATGTAATTGGTATAAAGAACAAGAAAGTTCATTCTAAGATCTGATTCTTGAAATATGTAGAGATAATTTAGATAAAATAATGACATCAAAGAAAAGTATACATGAGAGCTAGAAAAAAATAAAAAGGCTGGCAATAGCCTCTTTGACCCATGGATCTAGTATGATGTACTGGGGATTTAAAATTCTTACTAATGCTTTAAAGTATTATTATATTCTGTGAAATCATCTGTTCATTATTAACCACCAGTTAAAAAAATTAGTGAGCATCAACACTTCATACATTGAGAAAATAGTATGATTTAAAGTGGTGACACATGTCTTGCCTTTTCATAGTCCTCATAAAGAAAAAAATCAGAGAAAAGCACATGTGAGTTTCCTTTAGGGGGAGTTTTATGAATTGGATAGTCTAAAATACTCTCCCCACTTAAAAAGATTATTACTGATGAATACAATATAACAACTATGATTTGAAATGAATACTGGAGAGTATAAGAGAATAGGGAAATCGCGAGGATCAAAAGATGGTAGCGAAGCATAGCTGGAACCACGAGTCTCCTGGGAGCCTTTGCCAGCACCTAGTGCTTGTATTTTAATGACCACAAATGGAACAAAGGACATGGGTGCAGAACCATGCACATAAGTTGGAACTGAACACCACTGAAACCAAAATCCTGGAAAAGTTATAAAATGTTAAACCTTTAATATAAAGGGTGAGGGGAGAGTCAAGGAAAAAAAGGCACTAGCAGAAGTCAGGGGAAGGTGTCTGTCTAAGCCCGTGCTCTGAGAGAAAAATAATTCCCTTGAGATATTAAAACCATAATTGTATCCCTTGGACAAGTTTAGTATTCGGACTTGTGCTCTCTGGCTGGTTCTATACACATAACGTAATGAATTAGTTGATGAGATCTCAGATTAATAACACTGTTAAGTTCAAAGAAGAAATGAAAACAGATGTCTCTAAAACTAGACCTTGCAATATCCCCGAGATTAAGATCAACCGAACAGAACCTCACAGTCAAGGATTATAATGAACAAAAGGATGGTGTCACCAAATGAGACTCAAAAGAAACAACTTTCAATTCAATTCTCAAGTTCTTTATGATATTGGAATTATTGGAAACCCAATATAAAAGTATGCATCATAAATATTTAAGGAAATAAAACAGGGTACCCAAAACATAAGCAAGACCTTTTCTTGATGAAGGTAACTGCCTCAGTTTATCCCTTGGCTGAAGTCCTTTATCTCATTGAGGACCAGCACCTTGAATAGCACTGCCCTGGACACTGCAGCACTTAGATGTGTCCAGCACCTCATATCTCATCAGTAGGTACTTGTTGAATGAGAACTTTGACTCAATGCCCCCTGTTGTAACATGCAAAATTTAACCCTTTGCACTCGCTTGCTTTTTTCTCGATTCCTTTATCTACTCGGGATTTAATTTTTTAAATACTCCAGATTTTACAAAGCATGGCAGTAGAATAAAAAACTGGAGTTTCTTTTCATACAAACTTATTTATTTGGATTTTTTTATATTTCATATTACTGATACATTCAATAACCGTCACACTCGACATCCGAGTGCAAAAGGTTAACAGTAGATATTTTTACTTTAAATCAACATTTCATTACCAAATGCACCTGGGAACTAAGATTGTTAGAATCCTTTGAGAGGTACACAAAATACACTCAAAAGGAATATTGCATTCAAAACATTATGAATAATTTGTCTGACTGAAAGCTATTTACTCCCCAAACTAATGATGGCATACTCACTGTGGCAGAATTGTGTTATGTTTGCTTTAACGGACAGTCTTAATAAAAGCTAAGGAAGTTAAGACCATCTCACTCTTCTTTCTACTTTTAAAAGACTAAATTGGGTAATCGTAGATTGCAATTCCATTGAATAATCAATGGATCTGACACAACTGTTTCATCTGAGCCTTTTATATTTGTGCTATTGAGGGTTCTTTTTATCACCTATGTATATGAGAAACATGGGACAAATTCTACCATATGAATACACAGCTGTTCTTCTAGTTCCTTTCCAGGAAAGGGAACTCTGAGGTATTAAACATTTCATGACTCTGATGTCCCACTTTATGCTGGGGAGTATATGACTATTCATAATTTGCAAGGAAATAATAAGAGTTTTTGCTTAGTCATGACTTTTTAAAATTTGAATTAGAAAAAGGAGTAAGAAATTTTAGTGCAAAGGGATAGTGGTATAAGGCACACACATACTGTAATTCATATACATTAAATGAGAGAAATAGCTCACCACCAAGACAGGGAGTACAAAAGAATAGGGAAATCCCAAAGCTGGGCACAAACAATTCTTTAGAGCAGACTGAGGGCAGCCATCCTGTTGCATAGTAAGTAGCATACCTTTAATACTATAGACTTCCAATATATTGGCTTTAAATCAATAAAGGGTCCACACTCCCTAAATGTGAACTGCTCATAATGATCTCCATCCAAAGAGTACAGGGGATGGAGCCCTAGCCAGTTTGGCTCAGTGGATAGAGAGTCTGCCTGCATTCCAAAGGGACTCGGGTTTGATTCCTGTCAAGGGCACATACTTTGGTTACAGGCTCCTCCCCAGCCAGGGCCCTGGTCAGGGATCATGCAGGAGGCAATCAATGGATGTGTTTCTCTCACATCAATGTTTCTCTCTGTCTTTCCTCCTCTCTTCCACTCTTTCTAAAAATCAATGGAAAAATATCCTCAGGTGAGGATTAATAACAACAAAGAAAGAAAGAAAGAAAGAAAGAAAGAAAGAAAGAAAGAAAGAAAGGAAGGAAGGAAGGAAGGAAGGAAGGAAGGAAGGAAGGAAGGAAGGAAGGAAGGAAGAAAGAAAGAAAGGAAGGAAGAAAGAAAGAAAGAAAGAAAGAAAGAAAGAAAGAAAGAAAGAAAGAGAGAAAGAAAGAAAGAAAGAGAGAGAGAGAGAAAGGGATGGAGCAAGAACAACTTTATAGTGGAGAAAACTGGCAAATACTTCACCCAGGTGACCAAGGTCAACATCAATCATATTGATAACATATACCCTTGATATGAGATGGTAACAGTGGCATTTTATCTTTGCAGACTTCCTCTTCAATTTTCAGTTTAATCAGGAGAAAAACATCAGATAAATACCTATAGAGGGACATTCTACAAAATACCTGATGAGTATTTCTGCCGTGCCTCCTGTGGACTAAATCAACTAGAAGCCAAGGGGGCAGGGAAGCCAGGGAATGTAGTTCTTTGAGACAGAGAATATAGAAAGGAAAGGGCAACAAAAAGAGGCATATAATAAATGTTCCAATATTTCCTTTAATCTAATCTTTTATATGTTATACTGAAAATTATGACTGTTTTTAAAAATCTATTTGTTTCTGCTCTAAATGAGAAGATGTCTATATGTATTTGCTCCTAGGGAACTTTAATTAGTGTTTAGTAATCTATTTCATTTTTACCCTCTCCCTTCTCATTTCTTACTCTTATTTTTTGAGAAAAAAAGTAATGTTTTTTATATTTAATATTCAGAATTATCATCATTTCATAATCAGTTTTACTTCACGTACTTTATTTTCTTGAACCAACTGTAATATTTCTCAAATTATTTTTATGCAAAAGAGCATTATTGTAAAACAAATGTCAAAAGATTTCTTAGCTTAATACGGTCATTGTGAAAAAAGGTTTTGAAAAATCCCTACTTGTCTGCTATTTTATTGAAATAGGGGAAATCAGACTAACTCTTAGTGATCAGAGACCAGTTGAATATTCTGAATTTTCCATTATGGCCAACCGTATTGCGTGTCTGGGATTTTGAAAGGGAAAGAATGTCTGATTTTCATGGGTGAAGCACCTCAGAAAGAATCAGAGGCATAAAGTTTTGTGAGGTTTCTTTAAAGTGACCAGATATTCCAGTTTTGTCAAATTCTGAACTTTCATAAGATTGAGGAAATTGCACTACTATTCATGGACTCTCTAGGTCAGGGGTCCTCAAACTTTTTAAACAGGGGGCTAGTTCACTGTCCCTCAGACCATTGGAGGGCCGGACTATAGTTTTAAAAAAAACTATGAACAAATTCCCATGCACACTGCACATATCTTATTTTGAAGTAAAAAAAAAAAACGGCAAAAACACCCGCATGTGGCCTGCAGGCCGTAGTTTGAGGATGCCTACTCTAGGTCATGCTTTCAGCTGAGAGACCGAGTGAGTCAAGCTGTGTTCCATTGTATCTAAAACAAGACATAATACTTAGAGAAAGAAGTTCCTTCCTGCAGTGTTCGATGGCATCTTACTTTCTCAGAATTCCTGTTGGAAGCCCTTTGCTGAAATTCTCACAATAGCAGAAATAATTCCTTATGCCCAAGAAAACAGAAGACAAAGTTAATTCTAGGAAACCACAGTTAAAGCAAAATCAATACAGATATCAAATTAAAGTTTAAAAAAATAGAAAAATAGGCAGACAACTTTCAATCCACTTAAGAGTCAAATGGTATGGTAGAGATAGATAGATAGATAGATAGATAGATAGATAGATAGATAGATGATAGATAGAAGATAGATAGGTAGGTAGATAGATAGATAGATAGATAGATAGATAGATAGATAGATAGATAGATATAGATGATAGATAGATAGATAGATAGATAGATAGATAGATAGATAGATAGATAGATAGATAGATAGATAGAAGATAGATAGATATTTTTAAATTCAAAGATTGTTGTGTTAGGTATCCATGAGCTGAAACACAAATCTTAGCATATGCTTCTCCCCCAACTCCCCCAGGAGGCTGTAAATATAGCTATGAAGACAAGATGCTGGCTACAATGCTCCACTTTCAGAACCAATTCCATCACCACCAGGGATGTCATTACTCTGAAATATGCCATGGCCAAATTGCAACATGATTTAAGCAGAATGGCTGTGCCTCAGAAAAATTAAAGAAAATAAATGCACTTTACCGTCATATCCTGAACAGCAATGGCCAAGTTCTCATGGGGAGGAGTGGGGGAAAGGGTACACGGGAGCAGCCAGAGCAGTAGAGAGAAAGCAGAACAGATACCTTAAAACTGCTCACTGGTGGCGAGAGCTTTATCCCTCCAATATTAGCAATTAGCAAGAGATTGATATGTAGACTAAAATATTTTTCCAGTGGAAAACTTCATCTTCTTCGTACACAAAGTAATGACTTTTTCTCCCCATGTTCCCCGAATTCCAAAAAGAATGTCATCACACAAACTAAAGATATATTCAATGTTCTCACTGGAAGATATTTCTCTTTTCTGAACCTCAAAGGAGTCTTTGGTCCCTTCAGTTTTCCCACCCCTCCCACATACTGCTTCCAGATTAATCTACCTGAAACAAACAAGCAAACAAATAGAACTGTTTACATACCGCGTAGAGCATACAGTCTTAGAGAGAGAAAGCAACAACAATCCTTCAATCTGAATTGTATAGAGCATATTTTACATTTTTGTCTTCTCTTTTCTGAACACTAGGATTGTGATTGCATTGTTGGTTGAGGTCAAGGTCCAGACTGTTCAGTCATCAGTAATTTTTTGTCCCGGAGCTGAGAAAAAAGCCCTGGTTAGACACACTGTGGAAGAATGAGCAGAATGTGGTTTTGAAAGTTTGGGAACTAGAATGGACCAGAAAATAGGAACAAGGGACCATTATCCTAAAGAACAGGAGATGGAGAGCCTTCCCAGTGGAACTAAACTAGAAACAGCGTAGAAGAGGGATAATCCAAATGCAGTCCAGGTCAATGGCCAGACAGAAAAGGCAGGACGCAGGAATTAGTCAGTGAGTTCATTAAGACCGTGAAGTCATAACCAACTCAAGCAAAAATAAATAAGGATCCAAACTCTGTGTGTAGGCAGGAGGTAGGGAGGAAGCAACAGGCTTGGTAGGCAACAGACTGGCAGGCAAGGGATGGTACAAGGCCAAAGAGGAGTCTGAGTAGCTGTGTCAAACAGTATGTGCATTTGAGGCTTGCTTTTATGATTGACAAATGCAGTGGTTCTCAAAGTGTGGCCCCCAGACCAGCAGCAATGGAGTCACCTGGGGCTAACAAGGAATGTAAATTCTTGGTCCCACGTCAGACCTACTCAATCAGAAACTGGCTCTCTAGGTGTAGAACTCCCCACCACAACTGCTATGCTGCACCCAGCCCTCTGGGTGATTCTGACGCTCAGTAAAATGTGAGAACCACTGGACTGGCAGGGAAGCGTAAAAGCAGGAAGTCCAGTGGACTGTAAAAAGCCCATAGAGATTCTTTCTTTGGAAATTTCATTTTGATAATTTCACGTAACAAAACAGCAAATTCTGCTTATTCAAAAGGCATTGCAGATAGCTTTTATTTGTCCCTTCCAATCTACTTTCCACCCTGCTCTGTGCCCCTGAAAGGGGGTTGCATCTAAGTGCTCCCTGGGTCTCTGGCTTCTGCGTGGATCTGACTCACAGGGGGCTCCCCCAGGAGAGGATGCGGAGAAAAGACAGTGAGGTCAGTGTATTTCCTGGCTCTCACTCTGTGGGGTCGCTGTGTGTGCCTGAATCCTTTGATCAAGGCCATTTCTCTTCTCAAGGGGGTCTGTCTCCAAGATTCTCTTCTTTCAGATTCGATTAACAGCTCTCTCCCACGTCCCTTTGGGCTGGGTGTTGGCAGATTTATTGCTACTATCTCTGAGTAACTTTCCTATTGCCTGTGGTTCCCCTACAACTCAACTTCACCTTTACAGAATAAGCTTTTTAAATAAACTTCTCTGGCAATAAACTCTCCACAATTTAACGGAACTAAAGTGTTCCAAATGTTGTTTGATTTCCATCCTCATAAGATTTATGCTCCTCCTCAGATTCCCTAAACCCTCCACTGTTTGCTCTCTCTGACTCAGTTGCCTCCACGCCCAACCAAGGCCAGGGTGGGAGCTCCGCTGCCTATGACCAACCAATCCCTTACCTTGGGAGTGTGGGACCCTTTCCTTGCTCTCTAGTACAGAGAGGCTGACCAGAATTTCTAATTCTTGCCACCACTTCTAGGCTTGAATGACACATGACACTACAGAGCTTGAGATCTAGCATTCCAAACAACCATAGAAGGGACCAAATGGTGGAATGAGCCCAGAAATTAAAGGTAGCTGATCAATGGGAAACAGACAGGAGAGAGCAAGGCAGGTCAATTCTCTCTCCTCCATGGACTGCTCTATGTATGTTTTTTTTCCTAGCAGCCACTGAAAAGTCTCCCAGGATGAGCACATGTACCTCCAAGAAATACGCAGTGTCTCTTTTTAGCTCCTGGTAAAGTGGCAGAAACATGGCCAAGTATCACCTCCTAAGGCATCCCATTTTTCTTTGCCCCATTTTCACTTTTTCCTATTTTGCTCTTTTGGGTTTGCAAAGTCCAACAAAAAGCATAGCACTTTTATGCCTATGTTTTATGGCTAAAACATGCCTGACAGACAAGAAGCAACACAGTCGTAAATATAGAGACTGTAAAGTAAAACAGCATATAAACCGAAGCTGCCTGGTGATAACTTCCAATCCTTCCTGACTAGTTAGTATTGACCTTTACCAATGGCGCCGAGGAATGTCATCCTGGTCCTGTTCAGTGTCCCGATCGTCCCTGTCCTGTGCACCTTGTCATCTTTACTGGGCGCGGGTGCTTCCTTGGTTTCAGGGATTTCTATTAAATACAGTGTGTTCTCAACCTCTTCGTATTTATATAAAAACCCATACATTCAATTTGTTAATTGAATTAAGTGAGGTGGCATAAAAGTTGCAACCACTTCAGATTTAGGGAATGTTAGAGTCATATTGTTACCGAAAGTCTTTAGGTGAATTCTAATTTCTATAAACTATATATTATTATTTTGTAAACAAAAACTTAAAGTATAAGGGGAGAAACTGTGTAATAAAGGTGTACATTTGAACACTAAACTGCTAAGAAAATTTGAAATAGTCACGGCAGTATCTGTGTAAACATGACAACCAGGACACATGATTATTTTGTTGTTTCTTCCGCTGTTGTTATTTTTCAAACCAATGTCTAAAGCTTAAAAAAACTCTACAGTCCCTGGATTTGAAAGTACAGTGGACTGATTGTATTGGGCTGTCTTTGATTACTTAGGATGCCAAGGAGTTTCAGGGCTGTGATTATGAAGATCATTTTATAGTACAATAAATGTATTAATGCTTAATAGATTAGGTAACACTGTGCTGCAAGCAGAGTACTAGGCAAATAAGATACAAAAAAACACACACAAAAATGGAATGCATATGGAAAAAATTATTATTTTACAAAGTTCTATTTTGTTGAGCTCTTATTAATTGATGACCAGAGTGATATGATTAGTGCTTTCAAACTTATAGCTGGTATTAGAATCCTGTGCCTCACTAAATCAGAGGTGTTTTCAGAGAATCTGAAACCATATAGTATTCTCTCTCAAACAACAACATTTAAGCTGCCTGAAGAAATACATTAACATTGAAATGCTTAGAAAATCTGCAGTTAAGAATAGTATACTGCAAGCATGATGTGGCAATGCAGGTTCACTGAATGTAACATTTGTACCACGCCGGGAGCAAGATGATGTTGGGGGAGGCCGTGCATGTGTGGGTTTAGGAAGTATACAGGAACTTTATACTTTCTGCTCAGTATTGCTGCAAACCTAAAACTGCTCTAAAAATAAAGTAAGTCAGTAAATAAATAAATAAATAAATAAATAAATAAATAAATAAATAAATGTTATACTGTCTACTAAAATACTTTGAAACTCCTGATTAGGAATAGTTGCTTTGCTTTTTACTTTTGCATACTAATCAATGGCTGTTGTTTAGGTATAACCCTAAAAGTGGAAAAAAATTGTTTTCCCTTAAGGCAGAGTTGTTGTTTTTTTAAAAAAGAATACAAATTGGAAAGTTTGTGAATACAGAAATAAATGAGTCAAATTTAGAAGAACGGGAGTAATTGAAAAGCTAAGATTGAAAGAAATACATCTAGATGATATAATGTAAATAATACTTGAGAAAAGTCTTCAATTTGATCACCCTGTCAGATTTCCCAAATGATAATAAATAATTCTGTTTGTACTTAAGGCATAGACAGAATCAAAAGGATGGAAAATTCCTGTATTACTCAGTGACCTAGAATTGTCACTGTTAATATTTATGATAAATATGTAAGCAATGTGTTCTAGTTTTAGTTAAACTAGAAATAGATGATACTTAATGAACTTAAAAGAATCTAATTTTAATTCCAAATCTTTTCATTGAGCAGCATAAATGGCTATGTAATTTATTGTTAATTTCTCTTCTTCAAATCCTAATGAAATCTTTGGTGATGTTAATTAATTCCAAATATTCTTCTTTTAATATCAAGTCTTTATAACTCGTCATTTTCAATAGATGATTTTAGTGCTTTGGTATCCATTGGTTTAAGGACAATAAAAAATAGTATTGCTCATTCTAGTTTATCTGCTTTTGCAAGAGTAACCCTGAAGGTGATCCCTTTTTCGGTCTTAGAGGCTGGATCTGAATTTAGATTGGTAGTTTATTAGTGTATGTACTGTTGATAGTCAATAAGGAGCTACCATTATCTGTGCTCCCAAACACAGGTGAGTCAGAGCTTGCTTTGGAGAGAAGTTGCTATTCACACACACACACACACACACACACACACACACACACACACACACACACACACTTACTGTACCTCCAGCATCATAATGTGTTGTTTTGTTTATCTTGTCTATTTTCAAGGCTACCCAAGATTCCTAGCATACTTTGCTGCTTGCCCAAATTATGTGAGTTTTTATAAGAAAAAAAAAATGAAAGAGCCAATGCAACAGAAAACTATTTAAGCCTTTTAAAAAATAATGATCTGTAGAAAAGTCCACAAATCATCAATGTATAGCTTAATGCATTATTGCAATATGAACCTACTCATGTAACTGCAACCTGTGTCAAGAAATAACTATTCAAGTTTAAAGTAATATAAAAATAATCATAGTTAGGAGCACCACTCAAGTTCTGGCAAATGTTTAAAATAGAATTTGAACAAAATTTTTACATAGTTTTGATCTCAAGCTATATATAGATAAAAAGGATTTTAAATCTCATATGCACATTGACAAAAATTCCCATTTTTAAATGTGAAAAGGGAGTAATTAAAAATACAAAAATTTTATTTGTTATGACAAAGTTGTTACAATATGAAAACAAAAAAGTCCTTATGATTATATCCTATAATTCCAGAATTGAATTAAAATATAACTATGATTTATAAAAATCCTATTAAGAATTTACTACAAAATTTACTTTTGGTGTTTACTACAAAAGAATGCTCTTTAAAAAATATTTTGAATGTTTTCCTTTCTGTTCATTCATAGAACTTTTGCATAGGTACCATGTTCTTAATTTCCTTCATTTTTTCCTTTGTTTGGCCCTTGCTTTGTCTTTTCCTTTTATTCTTTTTTGAATGGGAGTAGGATTACTTAGCACTGCTATTTGTCTTAAAAGTATCAGGGAAGGTCATAAAAGGATAAATCCAAGTTAAGGAGCAATGTTAAAATGTTAGCATTTAGTGTGAGAATTATCTGACTCAATCAGAAAAAGCAATATAAGAATAATAAGCATACTCGAAGAAGAGAGAGAGAAGGAAACAGAGAGCCATATTACTCAAAACAACATATAGATTTAATGAAATCTCCATCAAAATCCCAATGTCATTTTGTAAAGAAATAGAACAAAAAAATTACCAATTTGTATGGAACCGCAAAAGACCCTGAATAGCCAAAGCAATCCTGAGGAAAAAGAATGAAGCAAGAGGTATCACACTACCTGACTTCAAATTCTGCAACAGAGTTATAATAATCAAAAAAGAATGGTGTTGGCAGAAAAACAGTCACACAAATCAATATAACAGAGTTGAGAGCTCAGATATAAAACCACACCTATACGGGTTAATTTTCTACAAAGGAGCCAGAAACACACAATGTAGCAAAGAAAGCCTCTTCAGTAAGTGGTGCTGGGAAATGAGAAAGCCACATACAAAAGATTGTAGATTACAGGTGGTTCCCATGTACAAAATGGACCAAAGACCTAAATATAAGATCTGAAATAATAAATTACATAAAAGAAAACAGGTACTAAACCTACGGACCTTGGTCATAGAGAACATTTTATGAACTTGACTCCAAAGGCAAGGGAAGTAAAGGCTAAAATAAATGAATAGGATCACATCAAACTAAAAAAACTTCTGCACAGAAAAAGAAACTGACAAGAAAACAAAGAGGCAGCCAACTGAATGGGAGATGGTATTTTCAAACAATAGGTCCTACACAGGTTTAATATCCAAAATATATAAAGAACTCCTAAAACTCGACACCAAACAAACAACCCAATTAAAAAACGGGCAGAGAACCTGAACAGACCCCTCTCCCAAAAAGACATACAAACAGCCAACAGATATATGAAAAGATGTTCAACCTCACTAGCAATTAGGGACATGCGAATCAAAGCTACAATGAGATACCACCTCTCACCTGTTAGAGTGACCATTATCAACAAGAGAAGCAATAACAAGTGTAGGAGAGGTTGTGGGGGGAAAGGGGATCCCTCATCCACTGCTGGTGGGAATGTAGACTGTTACAGCCACTATGGAAAACAGTCTGGCAACTCCTCAAAAATTAAAAATAGAGCTACCATACAACCAGCAATTCCTTTCCTGGAAATACTAGTGTACCCAAAAAAAAACTCAAAATCATGCATTCGCAAAGATATATGCAGCCCTATGTTCATTGCAGCATTATTCATGGTGGCCAAGACATGGAGACAATCAAAATGCCCTGCAATAGAGGACTGGATAAAGAGGATGTGAGTAGCATTCCATATACACAACGGAATTAAGAAAAGACGAAACACTGCCATTTGGGACAACATGGATGGACCATGAGAATACTATACTAAGTTAAATAAGCCAGTCAAAAAAAAGCTAAGAACCATATGATTTCACTCATATGTGGAATCTGAAACTGTGGACACAAACAGCAGTATGGTAGCTGCCAGAGTGAATGGGGTTCAGGGGTAGGAGCCTAATATATGGTGGTGAGTACACAGTGCAATATACAGATTTATGTCATAGAAATCTACACCTGAAACCTATATGATCCTATTAACCAATGTCACCCCAATAAATTTAATTAAAATAAAACTTTACCAGCAATAATAAATCAGAGTTTGCCAATGTTTAAAAAATAATAAAACACTTTGCAACAGGTGTGCTACTGAATATGATATTAAATATTATTTGATACTTGTAAAAGTAGAAGAGTGTGTGTATAGGAAAGAGGCAAATTATTTATCACGTTGGAACAATTGTTATAAAGATATGTTTCCATCTGTCTGGAAAATGATATTGCTATTTTTCTCAGATGTACTCAATTTCATAGTGCTATTTTCTTTCTAAAAATATATGATACTGCACAAGCTCACTAATAAACACAGTTTTCAGTGACATTTTGACACAAAAGGAAATTTGTTCCATCTCTACAGCACTATATCATCTTATAATAACATGATACTGATCATTAATAGTTGAGTCCAAAGGTGACACACTAGTGTGTTCATACTTTTAAATTGTTATTAAATTTACTATGCCAGTAAGTGCCTTTTTAGGACATATTAAAAATATGTTCTTGAAAAATTAAAAAAAAATTGTTAGCATTAAACTCAGGGCCTGATTAATAATATTTCCATTATCCTTTCAGTCACCCAAATAGCCTGAAGGTATGAAAAGAGTCAGGACATTTTAGCCATTTTTTTTACATTTCCTCTATATGTGTTCAAAGTGCTGGCCCAGTAATCAGCGCTACCTCTGCCCAGCTTGTTTCCTTCATGTATACAATGCAGCTGTATGTTTTCATCTTTGTTTTCCATCCGCCTTGTGGGTGAATTAAACTCCTTCCTTGTCAGGTTGTGTTTCAGGTACCCTGCTTTCACATAGGATGGAGGAATTGAATTAGAGAAATGTCCTAATGGTTGTTACTTTCTGTTAGAGTGGTTATTTGTGCTGCACACCACCAGGCATCCATCTTTTGACTCCTGGTTGATATCTGCAAATTGCCTTCAGTGTGTCAGGCCCTCTCTTCCTTAGGCTTGCTTGGCCTTCAGACTTCCCCCTCAAAATAGGGACAGTTCCCCCTCATGGGAGTGAGTCTTTTCCACTATTAACAGACCTTTCTGGTAAACAATGGAGAGTTGACATTTTCCTTTCATGACCCTAGATTGTTCAGGGAGTGACTCTTCTAAGTATCCATTAATTCTCTTCAATCCCAGGATGCACTTTGCCAAAGTACCCTACTTTAGTAAACTAATGGGGCATGGACTCCAGGCAGGCCAATTTCTAGGTGATAATGCATCCTTCTAGGTGATAACGCACAAATGGATCTAGTGAATTGCTGTTTGAACAACATGAATCAGCAATGCCAGACTGTTCTGTTCCCTCTTGATCAATTTATGCAAGTTTTGACAAGGGCATGGAGTAAAAGCCTAGCATACTCCTTGGTTTTCTGGTTTACATTGTGATCACTATTTTTCATGCTTGTCATTTTGTAAGAGCTCTGCTAGAAAATAGATAAAGCTAGCCTCTCTCTGCTCAAAATGAGAAAGAACAAGTTGAATTTCAAATCAATCACCTTGTACTAGTATACAGAGGGAAGCTGTGTACTTGCAGAGGGAGAAGCAGTGATAGGACCACAACCAGGATACTCTCCATAGAGAGCACCTTTTTCTCTGCCCCTCCTAAAACTGGGCTGGGGCGAGGAGTTTGGAGAAGGTCGCACATCTCTGCTAGAAATTCAAAATATGTCACCATTAAGGAGAGAAGCCTCACTATAAAGAAAATAGTGCAGGTAATATCAAATTATTACTTATCAGATACAAAGTAAAGAGAGTTGACTGAAAAACCATACTAATCCTGAGTTTGTTTCTGTTCTATTTAAAAAAAAATAACTTTTTGTTGTTTTTGGATGTGGTGAAGAGAGGAAAACCATGCTCGACTTTGGTGAAAAATAGTCTTCATCCATACCTGTCTCTGTCCCTCTACATCCAAGGAGATTGGTGAGCTGTCAGAACCGCCTTCACTTTCTCTATCAACAAACTGCCCTCTTGGGAAGAGGAGTGGGAGGGAGTTCGTCCCCAAGGTGTTCTAGCATTTCTTATAATTGCATCCTATCTGATGGAGTTGCTTCAGACTTTGCACTGTCAGAAATTAATAGTTTCAGCATTAATAACCCTTGCCACTTTTACACCTAGGATTTTTCCCCTTGTTCCCATCACCTGCAGGGGTTTGATGGGGTGAGGAGGGCAAGGAGGTTGGTTGGTACTGTAAACCTGCTATCAGGCTTCCTGAACATTCTACATGTTTTTAAATGTGTTATTGTTTCAACTGTCCGTAAGAGAGGAATAAAGACTGCACTCACCATAATGATGCAGAACAATCCCATTCATGGGATCTCCTCTAATAACAAGTAGATTGAGAAATTGATAGCAAGTAAAAGTATTGTGTTTTATATGTTAATATGAATTTATTTAATTTATTGCTTACATACTTATTGCTTTAACTTGGCATCTAAAAGTTTCCCTTGTTTTTTCAGCTTTTTATGCATTAATTAAAGTGTGGAGTGATTGATGCTTCTTTGTATATGTAAGATTTGACAAACAGCTATACATAGGACTTATATAGTTTAATAATATGACCACATTGAGAACAAGTGGTAAATTGCATGAGTTTATATGACATTTAGGATTATTTAAAATTTTGCTTTTGGACTTGGAAACACTAACCAACTCTAAATAACATCAACAAAATGGAGGAAGTTTTCAAAACAAACTGAGTAAAGTACATTTTGTACCTTTGTACAAGAAAAATAGTATAATCAGAACAAAATCCTTAAATATGGAAAATATCTGGTTTAGTTAGAATATTCTTAGTAAGTACCAAAAGTGCATCAGCAACTGTTCTGGGTACTGTTCTTGACCCCCTGCACTTTACAGTCTAGTGAGAAGGGTGAAAATAGCCAGATAAACAAATTATTTACTATCAGAGAGTGAATGATGCTATGAAAAAAAAAGATACAATAGGGGATTTGAAAGTGACTAAGGGGAGAGATACATATTAACAACGATCAAAAGATAAGCCAAGCCCTAGCTGGTTTGGCTCAGCCTGCAGACTAAAGGGTCCTGGGTTTGATTCCGGTCAAGGGCATATGCCCAGGCTGCAGGCTCGATCCCCAGTGGGGGGCATGCAGGAGGAAGCCGATCAATGACTCTCTCTCATCATTGATGTTTCTATCTCTCCCTCCCCCTTCCTCTTTGAAATCAATAAAAATATTTTTTTTAAAAAATTAAAAGATTAAAAATTGAGTCAGTGGAAACAGGCAGGGCTAGATCATGCAGGCCATTTTGAGGAGCTTGAGTTTGTCTTAAGTTTACGGAAAGACTATTGGAAAGTTTTAAGCTGGATGTGACCTGATTATGATTTATGCTTTTAAAAGTTCATTCCACCTACTGGGTAGAAAATAAACAGTCGGAAGCCAAATACTGGAAATGAAAAGTCAATTAGGAGGCATTTGTGATAGTCTAGACTAGAGAAGGACACGATTTGACCTAAGATGTTCAAATGGAGATGAAAATATATTATCAGGTCATGACATACTTTAAAGTATTTGTTGTTACTGAGGGAAAGAAATAAACTAGAGATAATCCATGGGTTTACAGCCTAAGCAACTGAAGAAATGAATGAAGAAATCATATTTAGAATAGGGTCCAGCTCAAAATAAGCCTCCATTTCAATGTTCCATTCTTTTCTGGAATGTTCTGAATATTCCTACATTTTTTAAATATGAAAGAAAAATGCAGAAACTAAAACTTTTGTACATAATAATTGGTATGAAAACTACAGAAATTGAGATAATTTAACATAAAATGTCTAAAGGGTAAATGTAGTAGACTTAGAGCATATTAAGCCTTAATGTTAAAGTGGTTCATTTCTTTAAAATATTGATGTATACAGCAGAAATTTAGACATAACAGAGAGTAGAAAACCATGTACTCAGATAAGCCATCAAAAAAAAAGGTTTTGTAGAGAGAACTAAATATAATTACAATAATAGGAAAAAAAACCAACAACAATAACAGCCCACTCAGGTACCACTTACTGAACAATCCTATATAATAAAAGCCTAGGTGGCTTCACGCCCTCGCATGACATCAACACAAGATGGCTGCCACAAGATGGCCACCCTCACATCATCACAAGATGGCCACCACAAGATGGCCACCACAAGATGGCCGGCAGGGGAGGGCAGTTGGGAGAGACCAGGCCGGCAGGGTAGGGCAGTTGGGGGCGACAACGCTGGCAGGGGAGGGCAGTTGGGGGTGATCACGCCAGCAGTGGAGCAGTTAGGTATCAATCAGACCAGCAGGGGAATGGTTAGGGGGCGATCAGGCTGGCAGACAGAAGCAGTTAGGGGCAATCTGGTAGGCAGGCAGGTGAGCGGTTAGGAGCTAGCAGTCCCAGATTCTGAGAGGGATGTCCAACTGCCCTGTGGGATCGGATCGGGCCTAAACGGGCAGTTGACATCCCCCAAGGGATCCTAGATTGGCGAGGGTGCAGGCTGGGCCGAGGGACACCCCCCCCCAATGCACAAATTTCGTGGACCAGGCCTCTAGCTACTACATAACAGGAATAGTGCTAAATACTTTCTATATAATATTTCATTTAATATTTACCAAATTCTCCCAGATAATTATTATTTTTCAGACTTTACCGTTAAAAGAATTAAAGTTAAAGACTTTAGATAATTTGTTCAAGATTACTCAGGCTAATTAATGCCAGGGCATGGAGATACTAAATACCATAAAATACCACAACCAGCTATTTAAGAATGGTTCAATGAAACAGCTTCATTATGACTAGATAAATAGAAAACTTAGAGCCAGAAGAACCCTAGAGGCAAATATGTCTAATTAAAAAACCAGTGGCATTGTCTATGTCCTCCAGCCAAACATCACCAGGGACACATGCTCTTACTGTGGTGCAGTGAGGACGAACCCACCCAGGAAGGAACCATGGGGCAGCTCAGTGAAGGAGTGTGAGAAAGACTTATTTTAGGATCTGGGTTTTCTGTTAAGTGATTTGGGGGAAGGTATTATTTATTTATTTTATTTTATTTTATTTTATTGATTAAGGTATTATATATGTGTCCTTACCCTCCCCCATGGTCCCCCTACCCCCTCCACTCATTCCCTGACCCCCCTGGTGTCTGTGTCCATTTGTTAGGCTTATTTGCATGCACAAGAGTCCTTTGGTTGATCTCTCTCCCTTACCCCCACCCTTCCCTCTGAAGTTTGACAGTCTGATCAATGCTTCTCTGTCTCTAGATCTGTTTTTGTTAATCAGTTTATGTTGTTCATTATATTCCACAAATGAGTGAGATCATGTGATATTTATCTTTCTCTGACTGGCTTATTTCACTTAGCATAATGCTCTCAGTTCCATCCATGCTATTGCAAATGGTAAGAATTCCTTCTTTTTTACCACATCATAGTATTCTATTGTGTAGATGTACCACAGTTTTTTAATCCATGCATCTGCTGATGGGCACTTAGGCTGTTTCCAAATCTTAGCTATGGTAAACTGTGCTGTTATGAAGATAGGAGTGCATAGATCCTTTCTGATTGGTGTTTCTAGTTTCTTGGGATATATTCCTAGAAATGGGATCACTGGGAGTTCCATTTTTAAGTTTTTGAGGAACTCCATACTGTTCTCCACAGTGGCTGCACCAGTCTGCATTCCCACCAGCAGAGCACGAGGACTCCTTTTTCTCCGCATCCTCACCAACACTTGTCATTTGTTGATTTGTTGATGATAGCCATTCTGACAGGTGTGAGATGGTACCACATTGTCGTGTTGATTTGCATCTCTCGGATGATTAGTGACTTTGAGCATGTTTTCATATGTCTCTTGGCCTTCCTCAAGTCCTCTTTCAAAAAGTATCTATTTAGATCCATTGCCCATTTTTTGATTGGGTTGTTTATCTTTCTTTTGTTAAGTTGTATGAGTTCCCTGTAAATGTTGGAGATTAAACCCTTATCGGTAATAACATTGGCAAATATGTTCTCCCATGCAGTGGGCTTTCTTGTTGTTTTTTGATGGTTTCTTTTTGCTGTACAGAGCTTTTTATTTTGATGTAGTCCCATTTGTTTATTGTCTCTTTAGTTCCCATTGCCCTAGGAGCTGTATTGGTGAAGAAATTGCTTCAGCATATGTATGAGATTTTGCTGCGTGTGGATACCTCTAATATTTTTATGGTTTCCCATCTTATGTTTAAGTCCTTTATCCATTTTGAGTTTATTTTTGTGTATGGTATAAGTTGGTGGTCTAGTTTCATTTTTTGCATGTATCTGTGCAATTTTCCCAACACCATTTATTGAAGAAACTGTCTTGACTCCATTGTATGTTCTTGCCTCCTTTGACAAATACTAATTGAGCATAGTGTCTTGGGTCGATTTCTGGGTTCTCTAGTCTATTCCATTGGTCTATATGTCTGTTCTTGTGCCAGTACCAGGCAGTTTTGAGAACAGTGGCTTTTTAATGCAGCTTGATATCTGGTATTGAGATCCCTCCTACTTTGTTCTTCTTTCTCAGGATTGCTGCAGCTATTCGGGGTCTTTTTTATTCCAAATGAATTTTTGGAGAGTTCGTTCTAGGTCTGTGAAATATGTCGTTGGTATTTTAATGGGGAGTGCATAAAAGCAGGTTTTGCTCTGGCTTGGATGCTGTGAAGAAGTGAAGAGTAATTTTATGATTGGATATTTTAATCAATCTTATTTAGAAGGTAGGAAAAATGAAATGAAGCTAAAGACTTAATTGAAAAAGAAGCAAAGTCACTCATAATAGACTGCCTAGGGGGATATTTGGTCATTTTTGTGTTTTTTATAATATTTATCCTTTTGTCTATGTTCAGACATGATTACACAGTGATCTCGTTTTGTCTTGTGTGATGTCAGTGCTCTGGGAAATGGTACATACATTCCAACAAACTACCAGGACCCTCACTGTGAGGCCCAGGCCAGCTACTGTGTTTCAGGAGCAGTTTCCATCTCTAGCATTGACAAGGTAAGTAATTTCTCTATGGCATGTGCTTTTACCCAGTCTTTGCATAGATTCCTTTTACATAAAAGTGAGGAACTGAATGACATTCCCCTGGTATTATATAGCTAATAATGCATCTTTCCTTACAAGAAAGGTAAGTTTTCTTTTAACAACAGTGCTACTCAAAGACAACATCTTTGTTCTTAACATTCATTTTATTTTTTATATTAAAATATTGTTTTGAAATGTAAGAGGCAACTGTGTGTGAAAATTAATTTCAAGAAGTCTATTATAGCAGTGGGAAGATTGAGACTTATTCTCTTAATTTTCAGTCCTTTTCTGGAATCTACTGAAATAACATTTTAAAGTAAAAATGTAGAACATATAAAAAAGTATAATTTCCTATGTTTGAAATTTAATATGTATTGTCTTTTATTAAAGTATGATTATTATAAGAAATTCAAACTAGTTATAAAAGATTATAATTTAGAAAATGAAAACCCCCTTACTTCTACCACTTAGAGAAAATCATTATTAACAAATGTTTTGAAAACTATGTAATGCACATATGTATACATTTATGCCTACAGATATAAAAAGAAATCACACCATCCATACTGCTATATATATCATTTATATACATAAACATATCACACACAATGAAATTCTGTTTTGTTGATATATTATTGGCTATTAACAAAGTTCCTTATTGATTAGGCTTCATAAGGTCTTTTGGAGAATTTTCACTATACCAATAGTATTTTAATGATTATATATACACAGCTTTTCATATTTGTCTAATTATTTTTTTGTAAGTTGAATTGCTAGATCGAAGCATTTCCATGATTTAGATTTTGGAAACTATGATCAGATTTCACCCAAGAAAGGTCCTAGTATGTATAGTCAGGCACGTATGGGAGTGCTTATGTCCTCATATACCCACTAAGATTTATTTGTAAGTACTCACTAACATGTCAGTATTTGGACACAAATGAAGCAAAATAGTCTCTTAGCATATATATCTGCATCTGCTGGTTAAGCTTTCACAGGAAAAACTTGCCAATACAGAATAGTAACTATAGGATTCTTCCACACCCCCTACCCACTTTGGCCTCATTGCAATATGGGCCAGTGGACAACAGTCTGGCAAGAAAGAATATCAACTCAGTGAGAGACACCCAGATCCAAGGACTATGTGGCTTTTAAGCCCATGATCAGGGGAAGCAGCAACCCCTTCTCCGGTGGATCAGGGGCCAGGACATAGTAGCAATAGGATATGTTAGAACCTTAGCTCCAGACCTCTCCTGCCGCTTTCTGCCATAGTCAGATGTCTGGAGTGAAGTCTTGCTTACAGGTAGCTATCAGAGCAAGGTGGTGGCAGGATTGGCCACACCAGCCTCCATGGCTGGGCAAGAGCCTTCTCCTGCCTTAGTATGTAGGGCTGAGGTCCAGTTCCTGGGCTTGATCAGGACTGGTTGCCCTAACATTGGACCATACCCATTGTTCCATAGAACTTTGAAGGAATAGGTGGAGGTTGACTTCTGGAAAGCCACACTGCAGGGAACAGCCTGGGCCAAAAGAACCCTTACCTCTGAATATTATCAATGAAAAATGCTATCTCATTATTAAGGTTTCCATTTCTTTGATTTGTAATTGGTTGATCATGTGTTTAAAAAATTGTCTGGTTGCTTTCTCCTTTGCCTCTTATTCCCTGTGGTCCAAGCTGTTATCCGGCAATAACCTCTTAACCAGCCACCCTGCTGTCATTTAGTTCCATGGGCACCTCCACTTCCTAGAGCAACGTGAGCGACCTCTTGCCCTCTGCTCCTCAGGATTTCTCTGCCTCACACTATTGCCATCTAGACTAGATGGTTCTTTGTTGCTGGGGGTTGTCCTGTGCATTGTGGGATATTTGATAGCATCCCTGGCTTCTACTGACTAATGACGATAGCAAGCCTGAAAATTTCTCCAGATATTGTCACATGTCCCCTGGGGGCAAAATTATATCTGGTTGAGCACTATTGCTAAAGTTTTTCCTTTACACTCTGGTTAAAATCCCAGCTCTTGATTAAGCTGTCCTGATCACATATCTCCCTGTTCTACCTTTGGTCATTCTGCACTAGAACCCTGGCCTCCTTGCTTTTCTGTGAATGCACCATCCCTCCTCCTTCAAAGATTTTTGACTTGCTCTCCCATCTGCCTTAAGTGCTCTCCCCCAAATTAATTCATGGTTTACTCCCTCACTTCATGAGCCTCTGCTAAAATGTCAGTGGCAGAGAAGTCTTCCCTGATCACCCAGTAAAAAATGCCCCTTCATTTTCAATCATCCCAACTTTATTTTTAATGTAACTGTAGCTATTTAAAGTTTTATCCTATCTAATAAAAGAGCAATATGCAAAATGACCGTACCTCTGCTATACCAACAAGCCACGCCCACCAGCCATGCCCGCCAGCCAATCAGGAGCTAATATGCAAATAAACCCAACCAAGATGGCTGTGGCCATGGAGAGCAGGAGGGAGGCTTGGGTTTCCCCGGCAATGGAGGAAGCCAAGCTTTCCGCCTGCCCTTACTGGCCTTGGCCGGGAGTCTGTCCATTGGAGCCAGCTGGGGGTCCCTTCCCAGGGCCCAAGCCTTGGCCAGAGGCTTGCAGCCTTGGCCAGGGGCGGAGCTGGGTGATTGAGCCAGCTGGGGGTCCCTGCCCAGGGCCCGAGCCTCAGGCAGAGGCTTGTGGCCTTGGCCGGGGGCAGAGCTGGGCGATCGAGCCAGCTTGGGGTCCCTGCCCAGGGCTGAGCCGGGTGATCGGAGCAAGCTGGGGGTCCCTGCCCAGGGCCCGAACTTGGCCAGAGGCTTCCGGCCTTGGCCAGGGGTGGATCCAGGCAATTGGAGCCAGGTAGGGGTCCCCTGCCCAGGGCTGGAGGCTTTAGGCCTTGGCAGGGGCAGAGCTAGCGATTGGAGGGAACTAGGGGGGCCCCTGCCCACTCCTCAAGGCTTTAGGCCTTGGCAGGGGTGGAACCAGAGATCAGAGGAGATAGGTGAGAACTACAGAGGAAACACCTTTTCTGACCGCTCATTGGCTAAGCTCCCTGTATGCCACTGGTAATATTCTTAGTAACTTGGGTAGAAGAATCCAAAAAGGTGATCTAGGGTTTTTCCACCACACGCCTGGAGAAAAAAACAAAGGTCTGCTGCTGGAGGGCTAAGAAATGTCATATCCTGCCCTAGGCGGTTTGGCTCAGTGGATAATGCCTAGGTTTGCCAACCACAGGGTCTGGGTTAGATTCTGATCAAGGGCATGTACCTAAGTTGCAGGCTCCTCCCTGGCTGGGGCCCAGGTCAGGGCTCATGCAGGAGGCAACCAATCAAAGTGTTCCTCTCATTTGGATGTTTTTCTCTGTCTTTCCCTTTCTCTTCCACATTCTCTAAAAATCAATGGAAACATATCCTCAGGTGAGGAGAAAGAAAGAAAGAAAGAAAGAAAGAAAGAAAGAAAGAAAGAAAGAAAGAAAGAAAGAAAGAAAGAAAGAAAGAAGGAAGGAAGGAAGGAAGGAAGGAAGGAAGGAAGGAAGGAAGGAAGGAAGAATGTAGGTCATATCCTATAAAAGGCACATCTTGAAAATGCCTAAAGAAAGTTGTCATTTTTTCTCGGTGAAGGGACCGGAGTCCGTGTTGATCAAAACATCTTGGTGGCTGCGGTGACTGGCAGTGGCTGCAGCAGTGGGGTGATGGGGCTGGTGCCTTTCCCTGATCAGCCTGGTCATCTCCCACAAAGGGAGGCCAGACTGCAGTAGGACATCCCCTGAGGGCTCCCAGTATGTGAGAGGGGGCAGGCAGGGCTGAGGGGAGCCCCCCACCCAGTGCACGAATTTCATGCACTGGGCCCCTAATTATATAAATATCTGCTTATCAGTTGTCTCATGTCAATGTCAGCTCCCTAGGTAGTGGTGTATTCTTCATACCCATTCAACTATAACACAGCACTTGGCAGCTATTAGTAAGTAGTTGTGGAATAAATGAATGGATAAAATAAATAAATATTTCTGAATATTTTCTTCACTGTGTAAACACAAATGAAAAAGACACAGAGTCATTTTTATATATGCCTCAGAGATAGACAAGTAATTAATATTTTTATATTAACTACAGAAGAAAGAACTGAGAAAAAATTTTTTTTCAAATCATGACTCAGAAAGTGGTTCATAATATACAATCACTTCTCCTATCCCTATTGCATTTCAGTAGAGTGCTTTATTTAGTTGCAAATGCTTGTATTTCTGGCTAAGAGCAAGGAAGAGGTAGTTTTGCAAATAGAAGTAGGTAACAGTATTTAAATTTGATAGTCTATTACTCATACAAATTTCCATGAAACTTATCAGAATCTCTAAAATATTATGTTGCTTTCAAAGCCAGTTTTGATTATTCATTAAAAGCTTTTTAGCAGTCATTTCTTCCTGGTAATATAAAAATAATGAGGATGGTTGGTGATTCAGGCTCATTTAAAATGGTGATATATGAAATGCTATAAATATTCACTTTTTGAGACTAACTATAAATGATAAGCACATTTTCCTATTCATGCTTATAAGCAGAATAATTGGAAATTTTACTTTATCATTAAAAATGTAATTTTGTAAGCAAATTTATCTTAAGTATACATATTCTTTATCTTTTTCATTGGAAGTCACCTTTCTTTGATTTTAGTATAACTTATTCATTAAAAAGAAATTAGTTTAATGTAGTAAATCTATAATAGCTAATATTCATATTAAAATCTGAATTAATTCTAAATTTATGTGCTTCTCAATGAAATCGGGAAACCAAATAATATGTTCTATATTTATCATTCTTTTAGAAATGCCTTTACTTGATATGATTACACAGTACAAAATGAGTCATTAGAAATTTATAAATTATATTTTCTTCCATTTAACCATAATTACCAATCTTAGTATCGCTAGTAGTATGACAATCTGACACTGTACACTTCCTGATGTGATACAATAAGAAATACACACCAGTAATGTAGTATTCTACATTAGAAACGTCTAGACTTAATCTAATATTGAGTAGTTATCAGGCCAATCCAGCATATGGTACATTTTAAAGGAGGGGGTCAATGGGGAAAAACAAGGACATTTGTAATACTTTCAATTATAAGATAATTTTTAAAAAATACCAAGTTGAAAAAAATAAAAAAGAATACACAGCATGGTACTTAACTCCTAGTAAGCACCCACAAAAAATCCACGCACTTGCTCATATTTTTTTTCACACAGGTATGTAAAAATTTTGTGTATCTTCATGCTGTGATATTAGCAACTTGTCTGAATTTTTCATTCAGTATTAACTTATAGCAACAGTGGTTTTGATGGCTGTAGCTAGACATATTCATATCAGTAAAAATTAGCAAATTTCATGGCTATTAATGGAAAGCATTTTAAACTACTACTACTGAGACTAGCCAAAGTATAATGTTTGAAAATTTGCTTTTACTTTTTAAATGAAAGAATACATAACCAAGGCAAACAATTGCTAACTATTGCTTCATACCACTATTATTTAAAAGTATTTATTATCTTTGTGGAGAAAAGAGGTAGGAGATTAATGATTCTTTTTGCCTGAAAAGATACTATGTCATTGAATCAGCTTTTAATTTTGTTATGATAATGGTCTTATTTTGCTATTCCTGACTTGTATGCCATAGAGAATTGCAGTTCAACACCTGGAATACAAAAGCACTCCTTCCCCCAAAAAATACAGTGGTGTCAGAACATGGTAGAGTTATTGGTCCTCAGCAGGTACCAAAGGCTTCAGACTCCTCAATGTAACTGTAGTCCAGGAGTCTGGTGAGGTCCGCAAAGATCTGCAATTAGGAGAAATGTGGGAGTGGAGAGGAAATCTTCTCAAGGGAGTAGGTTCCCCACATCTAAATAAGTTATTGCACAGCAGGATGCTACTGTGCCACACTGTGTTAAGACTCAAGAGGGTCACAAGAGACAGTGAAGACGTTTTGGTCAGGGGAGCCACTCTCAGTACCACAAAAGATTGCCAGAAGCTTGTAACTCAATGGGAAGTGGGAAAGAAATGGGGAGAAAAGGCACCTCAAATAAGATCTGGTAACTGGGGTCCACCACTGACAGATGCTATTATTTTACAGAACAGTATCCAGTAGATGATTTTTTTTTTCTCTAGATCTGTTAAATTTCTAATACAAACTTGGCCCTTGATGTGGTATTTCCCCACACTGCATATAAGTTGATTGGGCATGGACTCTACATATCTGCCAAGGCTGCACAGAGAAGATTTTCTCATTTATTCCCATGTTCCCCTCATTAGCACATACTTAAAATCACCCACTGTAAATGCAATATGGTTGCCATGGTGCCAGGGAACAGAGGTCAGAGTTTATGGGAAGAGTATTTATGTGATTATTTCAGGCAGAATCACTAAGCCATAATTTATATTCTTTAATCAGAAATAGTGAAAGATGAATAAAAAATGTAGTGGCTCAGAAATTCACACTCTATCATTACTCATTTGCCACACAGAAGTGAACATCTGTACTTTAAAAGCCAAATAATTCCAAATTGTGACTGTGATAAATTAATAGCCTGCTG
Organism: Eptesicus fuscus; assembly: GCF_027574615.1. Taxonomy (NCBI): domain Eukaryota; kingdom Metazoa; phylum Chordata; class Mammalia; order Chiroptera; family Vespertilionidae; genus Eptesicus; species Eptesicus fuscus. The sequence continues at coordinate 72,565,644 of NC_072474.1, forward strand.
TCATAGTGACATCACATGGCAATTGCCACATAGATTAAATTTTTCCTTGCTTTTACTTTTATACACGTGGTTTTGCTATTTCAAAAACAAGATTATTCTCTAAATAATTTATTTGATTAAATAAATTTCAATTGATAATTTAAAAGCTGATTGAAAATCAGTGTAATAGTGAAATAAATAAAATCTCATTTTAAAGGCTTAGTCTAAAGAATAAATAAAACTTAAGACTTTGGCTAGTAAGATATTAGGAACCATCATTTTCTTATTTAAGCCTAATTTGCATATCACTATTTTCTTAATATTCTATTTCATGTACATATACATATTTACTTTAGAAATGACCTCTTAGAGAATTATTCTGACACCCAAAAGTAAACATGGATTTATCTGATATATGCTAAAATAAAACAGATATATGGAATTAAATCTTACTGATATATTTATATACTAGAGGCCCGGGGCATGAAATTTGTGCACAGGGGGGGGGGGGGGTTCCCCCTCAGCCCAGCCTGAACCCTCTCCAATCCGGGACCCTTCGGGGGATGTCTGACTGCTGGTTTAGGCCCAATTGGGCCTAAACCAGCAGTCGGACATCCCTCTCACAATCTTGGACCACTCACTCCTAATCACTCACCTGCCTGCCTTCCTGGTTGCCCCTAACTGCCCCCCTCCCCCCCGCCAGCCTGATTGCCCCTCACTGCCTCTGCATGCTGGCCTGTCACCCCTTACTGCTCCCCCTGCTGGCCTGGTCACCCCCAAGTGCCCCCCCTTGCTGGCCTGGTTGCTCTCAATTGTCCCCCCCACTGACCTAGTCACCCCTCACTGTGCCCCCTGCCAGCTTATCACCCCCAACCGCCTCTCCTGCCAGCCTGGTTGCCCCCAACTGCCCCCCCCCTGCTGGCCTGGTCACCCCCAACGGCCCCCCGCCAGCCTGGTTGCCCCTCAGCCCCCCCCCCCGCACCGGCCTGGTTGCCCCTCATGGCCCCCCCACTGGCCTGGTCACCCCACGCAGCCCGCTGTTCAGTCGTTTGGTAGTCCCTCACTAACCCCCTTGCCGGCCTGGTCATAGGCAGCCATCTTGTGAGAGTGTGAGGGTTAATTTGCATATTACCTCTTTATTATATAGGATATAGCATTATTGACAAATTATTGATAAAAATAATTCAATCGCTTGATGATATTCTAACATTATTCTGTTTGAAAGCTCACGGGCATGAGACAATTGCTAGTTTTTCCATTCAGGTCATTTTATTTTTGACAATTCTTATAAGAGAAAATTTCTTAAGTATATATTGCTTCTGTTAAACATCCATCTAGTGGTATGTCCCCTGACACCTGTTGTTATAGATACTAAAAGCCCTGGCATTCCAGGATGTTGTTTAGTTTGCCATACTTCTTAAATTGTCAGCATGACCAGATGTAACCCTTCACATGTATTCGAAACAGTACAGAGTTCAATAGACCTATTCTTCTCATCACCTGCATCAAAATATTAAATTTTAAAAACTTAGTTATGCCAATAAATGAATTCAGCAAATTTTCAGAATACAAAATCAATATACAAAAAAATCAGTTGAGTTTTGTACACTAACAATGAACAATCCCAAAAGAAATTAAGAAAGCAGTGCATTTACAAAAACATTAAAAAGAATGAAATACTTACGTATAAACCTAACCAAGAAGGTAAAAGACTTATAAACTGAAAACTACAAAACATTGATGAAAGAAATTAAAGAGTAAACACATAAATGGAAAGATATACCCTGTTCACTGAATAGAAGACTTAATATAATTAAAATGTCAATATTACCTCAAGTGATCTGCAGATTCAATTCAATCCCTATCAAAATCCCAATGGTATTTTTTGCAGAACTAGAAAAATCCATTTTAAAATTTATATGGAATCTCAAAAGACCACAAATAGCCAAAACAAGCTAAAAAGAGAGAAAAACTTTGGAGGATGCACACTTCCTGATTTTAAAACAAATACAAAGCTATAGTAATCAAAATAGTATGGTACTGGCATAAAGACAGATATATAGAGAGTGGAATAGAATAAAAAGCCTATAAATAAACCCTCAATTATATACTCAGCTGACCTTTGACAAATGTTTCAAGATCATTCGATAAAAAAGGGCAGTCTCTTAACAAATGATGTTGGGCAAGAATAAAGTTGGACTCTTAAAATTAACTCAAAATGGATTAAAGACCTAAACATACTAGTAAACCTCAAAAACTATAAAATTCCAAGAAAACATAAATAACAAACTTCTTAACATTGGATTTAGCAATGACAGTTTTTATATAAAATCAAAAACACAGAAGAAAAAACAAAAATAGGAATAAAGGACTATTTCAAACTTAAAAACTGCTGTGCATCAAAGGACACAACAAAGGAAGTGAAAAGGGAACTTAAAAAGGGAAAGAAAGTATTTGTAAATAATGTATCTGACAAGGGGTTAATACCCAGAATATACAAAAAACTCCTACAACTCAGCAACAACAAAAAACAAATAAAGTGATTTTAAATAGGCCAAGGACTTAAATACACATTTTCTCAGAGATGATATCCAAATGACATACATATGAAAAGATACTCAACATTATTAACATTAGATAAATGTATATCAAAACTATAATATCACTGACACCCATTAGGATAGCTATCTATATATATAAAAGCCAAGTGACCAAATGGCAGAACAACCAGAATGACCAGAATGACTGGTGGCTATGATGTACAGTTTTTATATAGGCGGCCAACCAGCCCAATTGGGGACAAGGATGGCTAGCCAAACACTGTGGCCCCTCCCCCCTGCCAGCCCCTCACCCCAATCACTGAAGTGTGACCTTCAGTGATTCTAAGTAAGTAAACACTCTTCAGCCTTCATAGACCAGGAACCTGAATGACGAGTGATCAGGAGGAAAACTGCTCAGGAGAGGTGCCCAGCACAACTACCACCTTCCTTCATTCTCTCTCCACTGCATACTACCAAAGAGGACAGTCACATCACACCATGGCCTCTCTTAGAGGGTTCGTCAGCAGGGAACTAAACCATATTACCTGTCTAGAGAGAGGCTTAGAAACAGAAGCTGTAAGTGTCCCTGACACTAAAGCACCTTTGAAGCTTCAACTCATCCAAAAAACAACAGCAAATGTGTATACACCCTGCAAAGATCTTTGACACTAATAACTCCCCCCAGCTCTGCCCCTGATCGTCCCATCCCCCCATTTGGGGGTGGGTGGCCGAACCCCACCCATGCACAAATTCGTGCACTGGGCCTCTAGTTATCAATAAAAGAAGAAATAAAAACTAATAGTGAGGATGTGAAAAAATTGGAACTCATGTAAACCTTGGTGTCATTGTAAAATTATGAAACTGCTCTGAAAACAGTATAGGCAGTTGCTCAAAAAATTAAAAATAGAACTATCATATGATCTAGCAATCCCACTTCTAAAGATAAATCCAAAAGAATTGAAAGTAGAATCTTAAAGAGATAATTTCACAGTGTGTTCATAGCAGCATTATCTATATATATAAAGAGCCAGGGTCGTAACATCCAAAACAACCGAAGTCTCGACCGAATGCCAGGCTGCATGCTCAGCAGGCGAGCGGGCTGGATTGCTGACCTCTCAGAGAGAGAGAGAGAGAGAGAGAGAGAGAGAGAGAGAGAGAGAGAGAGGCAGGGCTAATCAGCAGCAGCAGCCAAGCCTCTCTCTCTCTTCCAGAGGTCAGCAGTTCAGCCCGCTCACCAGGAGCCTGGGACAGCTGCTGATCAGCCCTGCCTCTATGATCAGGCTTGGAGATAGGCCCGGAGATGCTGACTGGCATAGAAACCAAGCAATCAGAACCAAATCTGGGTGAACTGCAAGGAGCCAATGGCTGCCTAGAAGGTAGAGCTTTTGACACTGACTGGCATAGAAACTGACCAATCAGAACCTACTCTGGGTGAACTGTGAAGGCAGAACCTAAGGTGGGGGCTGAGGAGGGGTTTTAAGGGCAACAGCTGTTTGGTGTAAGCTGTAAGAAAGTGATTCGATTTTTTTATGACCGGTTTGGCAGTATAGTGCATATGGCTGGCTAACAGTCCAGATATAGGGATTATGTGTTTTTGTCTGCCAAGAGCATCTCTTCCTGCTGAAAAAGGTTCCCCCCCTCCCATTTAAGCAATCCTATCCTATGCAATCTACCTATACTAATAAAAGGGTAATATGCTAATTAGACCAGGTTGACCAACCGTCTTCCAGACATCTGACTTCCTTTCGGACAAAGCCATGATGGTGGGGGCTGAGTCAGAGGCAGTTAGGGGCAATCAGGCTTGCAGGGGAGGGCAGTTGGGGGCAAGATCAGGCCGGCAGGGGAGGGCAGTTAGGGGAAATCAGGCAGGCAGGCAGAGAGGTTAGGGGTGATCAGGCAGGCAGGGAGGCAAGGTAGGGGCAATCAGGCCAGCAGGGGGCAAGGCAGGGGTGATCAGGCAAGGCAGGCAGGCAGGAGAGGAGTTAGGGGCGATAAGGCAGGCAGGCAGAGGGTTAGGAGCCAATAAGGCAGGCAGGCAGAGGGTCAGGCAGGCAGACGAGAGGTTAGGAGCAAATTATCCCGGATTGCGAGAGGATGTCGGACATCCCCCGAGGGGTCCCAGATTGGAGAGGGTGCAGGCCGGGCTGAGGAACCCCCCCTCTGTGCACAAATTTCGTTCACCAGGCCTCTAGTTTATAATAACCAAGAAGTGTTAGTAACCCAAATGTCTATCGACAACTAAATAAATAAATGTGGTATATACATAAAATGGAATATTATTTAGTCTTAAAAGGGAAGGAAATCCTTTCACATGCTACAACATAGATAAACTTGAGACATTATGCTGAGTGAAATAAATCAGTCATAGGAAGATAAATCCTGTATGAGTCCACTTATATGAGGTATCTAAAGTAGTCAAATTCACAGAAGCAAAAAGTAGAATGGTAGGTATCAGGAAAAGGAGGAAATGGGGAGTCATTGTTTAATGAGTTAAGATTTCAGTTTTGCAAGATGACAAAACCTCTGGAAATCTGTTGCAAAACAATGTGAATATACTCAACACTTTTCAAGTAGACACTTAAAAATGATGAAGATGATACATTTTATGTTATATGTGTGTTCTTTAACACAATTTAAAAACTCTTACACCTTTATTCCATTTGGAACTAGTGTTCATTATAATATGCTGGTCTGTTTTTCATGAATTGCTGTGTAGTTTTCCAATACCAAAATCTTGCTTTTTATCCAGGCTGGGACCAAAGCAAGGTGAACGCCTGAGGTACAAATTTTAAGGAGATACAAAATTTAAGAAGATGAAAAAAACACACAAAAAACAACCATAGTCAAAAGAAATAATATATTAATGCATTATTTTTAAACACTAAAATCAATACACAAATTTCATGACAAACAAAATATCAAGATCCAAATAAAGAGAGGATCAGTAAAACTGCCATGCCAAACTATACTGAAGCTTGAGGCAAAAAGAAAAATCAGTAATACTGATCCATAGTTAAAACTTTTGTTCTCCACTCGCTCTCAGTTGATCTTGCCATAATCTTACCAAGACTGAATTCATCTGATCTAAACCCCTTTCCGTTTCCTCATCTCCACCTCAGAACTCTCACTTTTTGCTTTTCCCTTACTCCGGTCTCTGAGAGGTTCTCCCTGCAGAGATTTGTTATATTTGGACTCATCTTTCTTAGTTATGGGTCTTTCCCTGGCTATGTATTTCTGTTGAAGGTACTGTATCTTTAGATACTTAAGATTGAACCTGGTGCTATAACTACCTTCTGCCAATGGCTGTATCCATTCAATTGTGAATTTAAATTCTAATTGTGGATTTTTATCCCAATCATTTCTATCACTGTTGCTGCTATCTCATTATTTGACATAATGTGTTTGCAAATTTGCCCATTAAATACCATTAAAGTACCTCCTTTGTTGCTCAGTTCAGTCTCTGAAGGGGTTTTATTTTTTCTCTGCATTATGGACATTTTAGCCAGTTCCCAAGAGCCAGCCACCTCTTCCATTAAATCTTCAGGGATAAATAAAGCTAGAAATCATCTCCCTGCCTCTTTATGACTAGAATTTTTGTATAGTTACATGTGACTTAAATTCCTATTTTAAATCCTATTCAGGATATGTCTCTCATCTCTTATAAACTGTAGCTTCCAGAGAGCAAGGTCCACATATTTACTCTCAGCAAGGAGCTGTGTTGAAACTTTTGAGTGTGTGTAGCAGAGAGAGAGAGAGAGAGAGAGAGAGAGAGAGAGAGAGAGAGAGGAAGAGAGGGGGGAAAGGAAGCGTGTGTGTGTGTGTGTGTGTGTGTGTGTGTGTGTGTGTGTGTGATGACTGGGCAAATAATCTATTTGAATCTCCTTAACTATGTAATTTCTCCACATTATAGATTATATAACACTAGCCACTTAAATGCTCTTGGCCCTGAGGAGAAAACAGAAAGAGGTTCATGAAACTTCACAAATAAAATGTCTCCTTAGGGGATTGAACATTTTTTATTTGTTTATAAGTTAGAAAGGTAAAATGTTTTAAAATGTTCAACATGTTCTCACCCAAGGGAACTACTAGAGTACAACCAAATATATTAACACTGTCACCTTAAAATAAAGTGGATATTTTTCAAGCTTATAATAATGATTATTTCGAGTGTGCTTCTAAGAAGACCAGACAATTTTCTCTAATTAAACCTAAAAATATCCAACTGAAGTTATTATTTTGAAAGAATATTACCATATGATATCCACCCTGATATCCACACAAAACAAAAATATTATTTTTATCTTCCACAGTAATAAAGTAGGCTTATATTGCAAATGGAGAAATACTTCTCTAATTTCCCAGATATACCAGGGGGGAAATAATTATTCCTAAGAAGAGACATCCATAAAATGGCTTGCAGACTTCTTTATGCAGTTTTTAAAAAGTTATCTGACAAGTGTTTTTTGAACACCTACTCTGATGATCGCTTTTTTTAGGCTTGAGGGAGGGAGGTTATAGAGGGTGAAAAAAAAAGCCATGATTCCCTCTTCCAAAAAGTTTACAGGTTTGGATGAACAAAAGCCTTGTAAATTATGTAAAAAGGAAACTGTAACATAACACATAGCCCATTGCTAAATCCCTTGATTCAGATCATAGCTTCTCTAAGAATACAGATAATGGTGACACTCACAGAGGGTTGTGGTCGTTAGGGCTTCATGGCAGGGGCTGTACTAACAAAGCATATCATTAATCTTTATTTGGACAAAACCAGAGAAGAGGGAATTCTTAGAAAAAAATTGGAGAGTAAACCAAAGCATACTTGACCAGAGCAACGCTATGATAGAAAACAAGTGAACTTGGAAATTCAAGTGCAACTTGAGTCAATTCAGGTACTGAGCTAAACAATATAAGTAAGCTGACAGATATTTAGAATTTTCAAGTTACATTTGTTTTTCTTCATTTAATAAGTATTCTTATAGAAAAATATAACAATGTCCAGCAAGCATTTATGTCCTCTAAAAATTTGTCTCATAAATATGAATATGTTTACTGAGGGTTAATTTAAAAGTAATTGAAATTCCCTATCTTATGGGTATAAGCATTTATAGACTCACTAGTAGCCCTGTGCACGAATCCATGTGCCAGTAGCTCTCTGCAGGGCCTGGCCGCTCCCCATCTACTGCCCAGAGGCTCTCTGCAGCCCAGAGGCCCATCCGCGGCCGGTCGCAAAACACTTGCCTCATCACTGTGGCAACAAAGCAAGCATTCCGCCAGGCCGCTCACTCTGCCTGCTTTCAGTGGCTGCCCCTCCACCCCCAGGGACTGGGGGACTCCGGCGGAGCTGAGAGGACTGGGCGCCGCCATCTTGTAGCTATGGGCATTCCCATATTTGTGATGGAGTGATGGTTAATTTGCATATTGCCCTTTTATTAGATAGGATTATTTCATTAAAAATATTTTAAATGCTTACCATATTCCAAAGTGAACTCAGGTACAAATGAATTTTACAGCTCCCCAAGACATTTTTAAGTAAAATATTTAGGTAAACTCTTTTAAGGAGATGCAGGCTTTTCCAAGGTGAGTGTTTTAGAATCAGCTCATAAACTTGTTAAAATTGCCACATTACGGTTCCGCCTGGCGTTAGATAAATCTCAGTAATCTATAATTTTAACAAGCAACTTCAGCCTGATTTAGGTGGTTGAACCAAATTCCACATTGGAAACACCTCCTGAGGACCAGACTGGTTTCAAAAGCAATTCCATGTTAGGCCATAATCAAATATCTGAGACCTAACTTACTCTCTAACTATATCCAATTAGACAACTGGACAAAATAAATAAAATAACTGTTTTTTAACATTGGATAATATGGGTTGCAAGACTTATCATTTAAAGAAGGGTGAGATACAACAGGGACCATCACACCTACATCACAGATATTTCATCTCTGTCATCTCCCCTGGGATGCAATATTGTTTTAGATTTCTATATTTGCTTGGGGAGGAGAATTTTCAGAGGCTTCCATTTTCAATTTCCCAGTATGGTGGCTTATCCCACAAGCCATGAACCAAAATGTGGGTCTTTCCCCAACTGGTAAGTATATGAATCCCAATAAAGTATTCCCATCTCCACTTAAATTGACCATCTGATATCTGCAGAAAATGGTCCCTCAAGAAAACAAGGTGAAAATAACTATACACTATTGCAAGGTCAATTTAGTATTCTAGTCATGGTATCATTGCTAGAACAGAATAATAGATTAAAAGAATGTGGTGCATATATCCTTTCCGATTGGTATTCTGGTTTCTTAAGATATAGTCCTAGGAGTGAGATTACTGGGTCAAATGGGAGTTCCATTTTTAACTTTTTGAGGAAACTCTATACTGTCTTCCACAGTGGCTGCACCAGTCTGCATTCCCATCTGCCGTGCAGGAGGGTTCTGTACCCCTATGTTCATAGAAGCACAATTTACAATAGCTAAGATTTGGAAACACCCTAAGTGACCATCAGCAGAAGAATGAATTAAAAAACTGTAGTACATCTACACAATGGAATACTACGCCGCTATAAAAAAGAAGGAACTTTTAACATTTGCAACAACATGGATGGAACTGGAGAACATTTTGCTAAGTGAAATAAGCCAGTCGGAGAAAGATAAATATCACATGATCTCACTCATATGTGGGATATAATGATCAACATAATTTGATGAACAAGAATAGATCAATCTAGAGACAAATGGTAGTGGAGGGGGAGGATAGAGAGCAACCAAAGGACTTGTATGCATGCATATTGGCATAACCAATGCACACAGACACTGGGGCAGTGGGGGCTTGCCTGGGGTGCGAATGGCTGGGAGGGTCAATTGGGGAAAAAGGAGACATATGTAAAACTTTAGACAATAAAATAAATAAATAAATAAATAAATAAATAAATAAATAAATAAAACTGATGAAATTTTTTTTAAAAGTATGTGGTATGCAACCATTGATTTGGAAAACACATTCTCTTCTATCAGAGTTAAGAGGATCAAAAATAGTTGCTATTCAGGTGATGTGAGCAACAATATTCATTTACTGTTTTGCCCAAGAATAAGTTAATTCTTTCTCCTTCTGAATAATATATTCTGAAGAGATCTGGACCACCTGGATATCCTGAAGAACATCACCTTGATGCATAATATCAATGACATCAAACTGATTGGCTAGGAAAAGCAAAACAATGCTAGTAGAGGCAATGCATTGTGCACCTAGGAATACTGCTCTGGCTCATGTGTATATATGACACTAGGGGCTACCAGCTTGAGTAGAGAAAAAGACCCTGAGCCAGACACAAAGTGTACTAGAAGCAGCCCTTTCACTAGGACCATACAATAGGGCAGAATCTATGGTGTCAGCTGTGGCAGCAGAGTTAAGATATAAAGTGTTGTGTTCAAGGCAAATTCCATTAGGAGAATCACAACGCAGGCCTTGAAGTTCTATAGGGTTCTGCAATAAGACTATCCCATTTGCAGCAGTGAATTAATTGCCGTTTGGGAAAGAAATCCTGGCATGCTATTGGTCCTGTTAAAGGTGGATAATGTGACCATTGGACATCAAGTCAACATGTGACCAGATCGTCCACTTGAGCTGGGTTATGTTAGACATTCCAAGTCATAAATATGGCTGTTCTAAGCAATGCTCTATTGACAAAAGTAAATAATACATACAAGATTGAGTTTAAGCAGAAGCAGAAGAGTAAACTGCATGGGAAGATAGATTTTAATTGTTTTTTATAAACTCAATTTTTTAGAATAGTTTTAGATTCACAGAAAAAAAAGTTGGTGATAGTATAGAAAGTTCCAATATATCCCACACAAATACATTTGTATGGTAAATATGTTATAGTTAATGAACCAATATTGATACATTATTTTTTACTAAAGTCCACATTGTATTTAATTTCCCCTAGTTTTTCCCTAATGTCCTTTCCTGTTCCAGGATCTCATCAATATTACATATGTAATACCATGTCACAGACAGTCATTTGGCTTCATTTGTTAAAATAAATTATATTTCATAATAAATAAGATTTATTAAAGTTACTTAGAAGAGAATAACATTACTGGCAAAGCAGGATTTAACTTTTTAAAGTTTCTCTAAAACTTGTAAATGTATGATTTCATAAACCTTGTTCTCCTGTGTCAAATAAATTCCTTCCTATTTTGTAAAGCACTCGTGTCTGGATTGATGTTGCTACCCTATGACAAGACCAGGGGAAGCACACATTCTCTCAAGTATGGCCAGTTATTGCTGATCCACAGGCCTCTCATATAAGAGTAAGAGAGTGGAGCTGATGTTCTTCTCCTTCACCTTAGCCAAAGCTCTTCTATTCAATTTAACCAGATCTGCTCTCCACAGACTTCATGCAATGTAGGCTCTGTTATTATTTTACAGGATTAGGGTGCATACCCCACAAAAATATAGAGCAGAATTACTTGCATTAGAGAAGGGAGAGAGGAGATATCACAGTGGTTACATTTCCAGAAGATTTTTCTCAAAAATGCAACTTTTAGACTCTAATCCTCTCTAGTTCCCTAATACAAATCTGCTTGATCTGAGGATCAATATCAGGCTGCCTATAAGTCTAGATTCCTGGGTTGAGGAAGACAAAGGGAGGGTCACTGTAACATCTTCCCCTAATACCTGAAATTGTAGCACTTTTTCCCTCATTCTCTCTCTACCCACCCTGAGCTGTCTCTTAACAGTTCTTCCAGGAAGATTGAATATAAATTCCAAGCAGCAGTTCTATATGTATTCACATCTGTGGTTCCTCAATTCAGTTATTTCATTTATACAATAAATTTTCATCTGTTTTTCTGCTTCCAGACATTTGTTAAAATGCTTCAATAACTCAGAGGTCCCATTCCATTTTTACCATGATTTATTTTTTTATGTGGTTTCAAAAATATTACATGGGTATACTGTATATAGATTGGCATTGATTTTTATATAGGTTATTTTTTAATATTTTTATTGCTGATCATATTACAGATGTCTCCAAATTTTCCCCCCTTTACCCCCTTCCTCCAGCCCCTATCCACCCGCCCCCCCCCCCCCAGATCTTCACCCCCTATTGCCTGTGACCATGGGCTATGCATATAAGTTTATAAATTCTTTGGTTTATTTCTTCTCAGTCCTTCAATCCCCATACAGAGGTATGTCAGTTGTATAGGTTTTTAACAAATATACGGACTACCTTATAAACTTAAAGTTTTACTTTTGCCTATATTTGTTTCTCTATATAATTATATTTTGTGAAAATATTATTTCAAAATTTATTCATTATTTTTCTTATAATATTAAAGAGATGATTCAGGGTTCTCCTCCCCATACCACCCACAACCCCATTATTGCACTGGAGGTCCTAGAAAATTTAGTAAGATTAGAAAAAGGAATTAAAGAATATAAAATCATAGTTTAAGAAATAAAAATGTCCTGTCCAGCAAGCATTAACCTATGAACCAGGAGGTCAAAGTTTCAATTCCTGGTCAGGGCACATACTCAGGTTGCAGCCTTGATCCCTAGTAGTGGGCATGCAGGAAGTAGCTGATTAATGCAAATACATCCTTTCATTTTCTAAGCCACTATAGTATAATTATTGAAGCATGCAGCAGATTCTATAATTAATATTACGAAACAAAAAACCCTCAAGGGACCAAATGTCAGAACTAGTAAGAGACTCTCTTAAGAAGTCCAAATATAATAATACAGAAACTGAATAACATTTTTATATATAAGTAACACACATATAAAATGTAATATGAAAAATACCCATTGTAGATAGCAATAAAATTGTTCATTATCCTATATAATAAAAGCCTAATATGCTAAGTGTCCAGTCATCCAGTCGGCTGCTCAACCAATCAAAGTGTAATATGCTAATGATATGCTAAGGCCTCTCAATTGCTTGCTATGATGTGTACTGACCACCAGGGGAAGATGTTCTGACTGGTAGGTAAGCTTGCTGCTGGGGTGAAATGGACTGAGTGAAATGGACCAGACACACCCTGGAGCCCTCCCTGCAGTCCCTTCCCACTAATCTCCCACATCCCTCCCTGGCCCTGATTATGCACCAGTGATCTCGCAATTCAGGATCCCTCAGGGGATGTCAGAGAGCTGGTTTTGGCCAGATCCCACAGGCCAAGCTTAGGGACCCCACTGGTGCACGAATTTGTGCACTGGGCCTCTAGTATTGGAATAAACTCACAAAGTTGTTTGAAACATCTGCAAAAATATTACCAATTTTACTGAATAACAAAAAGATATTGATAAATGGAGAGATATGCCATGCTCAGGGATCAGAAATTCAATGTTATAAAATTATCTCTAGATAAATCTCTAAAATTAATTCAATTTCAATAAAAATACCAATATGGATTTACATGGACCTATAACAGATGACCTTTAAAATTTATAAAAAAATATAAAAGATCTGATAGAGAAAAACCATCTTGAAGATCAAGGCTGATTATTAAGCTATAGTAATTAAAGTAGTATGGTAAAAACTAAGGAAATATGAATAGACTATGGACTTTAGTTAATAATAATGTATCAATATTGGTTGATTACTATGACAAGTGTACCACCCTAATGTAAAAATGCTAAAGTGGAAAATGGATGTAGGGTAAATGGGAACAGTGGTACTGTCTTTGCAATCCTATGTAATAATCATATGTAATAAAAGGCAAGTAGACTGAACAGTGGAAAAACCGGTTGCTATAACATGCGCTGACCACATGGGGGCATGTGTGGAACATGGCAGGCATTGGCTGCGCAGGATGGTGAAGCAGGTGAGGGGGGTTGGGGGGATGGGGGGATGCCAGAACAAGACAGGGCACCAGTCGCTGTCAACAGGGCGAGCCTCTGGTGGTTACTGAAAATTCTTTGTTCTTGTGTGCTGCTGTCAGCGCTGGCCCCGCTCGCACCTGCTGCTGGCACTGGAGCCGCTCGCTGCTCCCACCCACTGTCAGCACCCAGTGCTGGTCCCAATCACTCGGCGCCATCAGCGAGTGCGAGCAGCTGTGCCAGCCCAAATCACCTCTGAGGGCTTCTCCACCTCCCCCTGCTCCAAAGGGCGATGGGGGCAGCAGCCTCTGCTTGCACCTGCTGACAGCACTGGCCCCACTCGCACCCACTGCTGGCGCCAACCCCAATCGCTCCACGCCATCAGCGTGTGGTATCGGCAGCTGTGGGAGGGGCCAGGCAGGGGCACAGAGTATGGGCTGAGACCCGCTCCTGTGCCTACCTCAGCCTTGCGGCCCACAGTTCCTTTCAAGGTGCACGAATTCATGCACTGGGCCCCTAGTATATTTATAAATTGAAAACTACTATAAAAGAAAAGGCATAGATAGGTGAGTAGGTAGATAGATGATAGATAGATAGATAGATGATAGATAGATGATAGATAGATAGATAGATAGATAGATGACAGATAGACAAACAGATACAATACATTCATAGACCTAAGAGATAAATTCACAGCAATAAGTATTATTTAAAAATTCAGAACATTTTTCCTGTCATATTGAGTTCCAGAGAAGTTTAGGTGAAAATTAATTATATGGTATTAAAAGCATACTAATACATTTGAAAGCTAATTATAGTACTATAAGGTCAAAGAAACAAAACCATCAATGTAAATAAAGTTTTAGTGATTTTAAAAATACAAGTAGCATGAATAAGTGCTGGCAGGAGTCAGATATCCCTTGGAAAGAAATTGCATCTTGTTTCTAACTGTATTTTGTAGATAAGACAAAGACAACCCAAAACTGTGCTTACAGTTACAGAATTTACTACTAAATACCTATGACATATATTTCAATGGGAACAAAATCTATATAGACTGGGGGGGGGGGGACTTTTCATGTAAAACTATGGGAAATAATATAGTATTTATTTATTTTTTAAAAAAATATTTAAAAAATATTTGTAATATTTAATAAAAATGGTGGCAAAGGTTATATATCCAAAGCTTAATAAGTTATAAAATATACATAAGGGTCATAGCAGCAACAGAATCATCAGATCAAATATTAAGGACTTGATTAATCTACCAGAGGCATTGACATTCATTAAAGATTGGATAAATCACAGCCCAAAGAGAGACAGTTAGCCTCTTTTTTTTAAATCGATTTATATTTTTTAGAAAGGGGAAGCGGGGGCAGAGGGGAGAGAGAGAGAGATCAGTTGCCTCCTGCACAGGCCCTAACCTGGATTGAACCCACAACCTGTGATTTGACTGAGAAGTGACCTACCACGTTTTGGTGTGAGGGATGAAGTTCCAACCAACTGAGCCACACCCACCAGGGTGACAGTCAGCCTCTTATTTAAAGTCACAGTTAAGAGCAGGACACATTTAAAAAACAGTCAATACTCTGCCAAGCTGCATTATCACTGTGTGTGGCCTGGTAACCCAGAGTGTCTAAGGAGTACAGGGTCTGTGCTACCAGAGGCTAGTTTGCTTCTTCAGTCTCCTCCACCTCCAATTACACCATGGGCCTCAGGTAGGTCTGTAGGCAGGTAGGTGAAGGAAGGAAGGAAGGAAGGAAGGAAGGAAGGAAGGAAGGAAGGAAGGAAGGAAGGAAGGAAGGAAGGAAGGAAGGAAGGAAGGAAGGAAGGGCGATATAGAGAGCATATAATACCTATACATGTGTTTGCTTTTAATATTTTTCCATTTACTTAAAATATTTCAGAATGCCACAAAAATAAGCACATCTTTACTATATTCTTGGGTTCATTGAATGCATTCAACAAAGTTTAGGTGTGTTTTTTTTCTCATTTGTTTTGTTTTGAGTGCCTAGTATTTTACTGGAATTGTTTTAAGTTCTGGGAGATAAAAGAGTGAACAACACTGACAAAAAATCCTTGCTCTCACAGCTTACAGTCTAATTGAGGAAACAGACAATGTGTCAAATAGATAAATATATACAGAAAATATATATGTTAGATGGTGATAAATGCTATGGGGAAAATACAAGCAAAGAAAGAGCGTATTGAGGAAGGAGTTCCAATTCTGAATTGATGTTAAAGACCTCACCAAGATCACTATGTATGAGTAAAAAAAATGCAAGGGATGAGGGAGCCAACCAGGTGGATAGGTATGAAAAAAGTACTCTAGGTCTGTATAAGTATATTAACGAGAGAACAGCTAGGCCAATGAGGTTTTCACGGAATTAGCAAGAGGAGGAAGATGGAATATACACTCAGAATGGAGGTCAGACCTATAGAACCTTATGAGCTATTAAAAGGCTTTGAGTCAGATATGCTTTGAAACATTTTATATTCTGACTGCTGAGCTAGGAATAGGCTGAAGGGGTAGCCTCCACCTAGGAGATAGGATGATTGCTGGAATGAGAGGTGAGAAATGGTCAGATTCCAGATATTTTAGAGGTTAAATCCATAAGATTTGCTGAGGGATTGGATGTATGATGGAAAGAGTGAAGTCTGTTGGCCTGGACATCTGAAATAAATGTACTGCCATAGACTAGATAAAAAAAAAGACCAAAGAACACATTGGTACAGAACATTAGCAAGGAATTTCTGAGACCTTTCCATTCCCCACAAGTAAATGATAACCTCACTCAAATCCAATTATTCTTTTTTTTAAATATATTTTTATTGATTTCAGAGAGGAAGGGAAAGGGAGAGAGAGATAGAAACATCCATTATGAGGGAGAATCATGGATCGGCTCTCTCCAGCAAGTCCCTCACTGGGGATGGAGCCCACAACCCAGGCATGTGCCCCTGACCGGAATCGAACCTGGGACCTTTCCGTTTGCAGGCCGACGCTCTATCCACTAGGCCAAACCAGCCAGGGCAAATCCCATTATTCTTAACAGATGGCAGGGTGTCTGCAAGTAAATGGGACCTCTAAGCTGGTCATACCTTCAGGAGTAATGGTATAGTATGGAAAGTGATCTTGAAAAATTCAATCTAAAAATTTCCAGAAGACCAATGAGAGTATAGCCAGCCCCTCCTTTTCATTGTGACCTTTTACATTCCAACAGAAAATTGTCTGATCTGAATCATCAGTTACTATGACCTGTCTGTTTGGATAAATCCATTTCACTTCCAAAGGCATGCCTGGAAAGTATTGACATAATTCTACAAACTTTCAACTTCATATACAAAACCTAACATGAAATTTCCATATCCATCGCGAGAGGCCTAGAGAATTATCATTGTGTATATTTAAAATGTATAAAGAATTTACTGAAGCCATCCAAAAAGTAAATTTATGAGAGAATGCTGTTTTCTGGTTGCAAAATCTGAATCATGGGAAGTACAAAACTGGATGAAAGCCTTTCAGGCATATGAATTTCCAAAAATTTTAATTTTGGCCAAATTATTTTGCTAAAAAACAAAGAGAATTTTCAAAGTTTTATTAAAATGTCACTGCAGAATAGTCCTCTTTTCTTGCCTGCCTTTGGGCAAAGCTTCCTAATTGTTCTCTGATTTTCATTCCCTGCCACTCACTTTGTTATACTATTATAGGTAAGAGACATTGCTCCCCTTTATAAGAGGCTTTAGTGACTCACTGATCTAGACATTGTCTCTCTGATTCTCCAGATCTTCTGTCCAGCCTTCGTCACCTGACCTAAACCTCTGGACTGAGTATAAACTGTATACAATGGTATCCTGTTGAAATTAGCCCGCAGAGGGTTTTGTCAAGGTATCAGAGGGCAGAAGGAGATTGAGGCTCGGGCATTTGTTCCCTGGCTCCCTTCCTACTGGGTTGTGGGTTGTCAGTTACTACGTTGCTCTAGTGAAAATACAGCCTTTAGGGTGGCCATCTCCTACAGCTAGTGCTGTGGTCACACTTCTCTTGGGGTTTGAATAACTAACTATTCACTTTCCCTGCCCTTTAAGACTCAGAGTGATAACAGGCTTTCACAGTTGCTACCTCTGGGTATTTCTGACTTTTTAATCCTGTTTAGGTTCTCCTTGACCTTGTCTACAAATTTTTAAGTAGTCAATTCATTACATTCTTCTCAATTATCCTTTGGAGTGTGGCATCTCTTTAGGACCCTAACTGTTTCATTCCTTTTGTCTAAATAATAGAGCCCAAACTCATTAGACTGGCACTTGAGTCTGGCACATAACGTTGTCTGATTCTACATCTTCAATCTTATTTTTCAATGTATCTCTCCAGGCTACACAACTTCACAATTCTATGACTTTTATAATGGTTTCTCGATCTATCTAGAAAGACTTTGTATATCAATCAAAGTCTTTCCAGTTCCAAACAATCCCTCTGAATAACTTTTGAAATGCTGTTTTTATCATCTATTACACTTCCTGTGACACGCAATCTTCTTGTACACAATTTTTCAGTTCTCTGCATCTGAGAATAATTTTAAAAACATTTCAAACAAGACTTATAGCTTCACTTTTTAAAAAACATGACAGAAACTTAATTACTAACATGACAATTGCTTTATATTATATAGGCAATAACAACTATGTCACGATGAACTCCTCTGCCAAGGGTCTGGAAAACTTATTATTTACAGAGAAACAAACATACAAATGACAAAAGATTTCTCATCTTATTTTTCTTGAACAGTACTATCAACTAGCTTGAACAAAAATATGTGTCTTTATATCTGAAATGCAGACATGGAAAAGAAAAATGCGCCATAAAGTTGAGACTATGTAATTCTGTTGTTCAGAGTCTTGGTGAAACAATTCATTAAAAACACACACACAATTTTAGACTTTTTTTGTACTTTAACCAATTTGAATATACTTTTTTATGAAAATGGTATTTTGTGATGTTAACTTCATTTTAGTTTCTTTAATCAAGGTCCTTTTAAGTCTTCAATATTAAAATCTCCATTGTGATGTTAAATAAGAATATTTAAATATAAAATATCACCAGAACTTCTAGAATCTAAACATCTATGTAGATAAAAGAACATTACTTTGATAAAGTGTTCTCTCAAAATGAGATTTGAGAATATTTTAAGAATATGCTGTAATGACAGAGCAATACGTTTTTAAAATATGTATATGGTAAAAATACTTGTAACTGATTTCAAAATAAGATTATTAGTTCTACGTCAATTTACACAGGTAAGTATATCTTAAGTTATATATAGTAAAAGACCAGTTTCTCGGATTAAATTTTAATCTCTCAAGATCAATACCTTTGTAAAATACAAAAACAAACTTCTAGAAAAAAATGATCACATGCATGTATGTTAAAGCAATATCACATTAGCCACACAAAAAAAAGAGATACAAAATACATCCAATTTGGAAAGAAAAAGTAAAATTATCTGTTCATAGAGATATGATCTTATATGTACAAAAACTAAGGATTGTATGCAAAACAATTATTAGAACTAATAAACAGATATGCTAAAGTGGCAGGACAGGAAATCAACATAGAAATATCTGTTGCATTTCTATAGACTAACTAGAGGCCCGATGCATGAAATTCGTGCACTGGGGAGGGTGTCCCTCAGCCCAGCTTGCACCCTCTCTAATATGGGACCCCTTGGGGGATGTCCAACTGCAGGTTTAGGTCCACAGGAATCGGGCCTAATCCTGCAGTTGGACATCCCTCACACAATCCGGGACCGCTGGCTCCTAACTGCTCACCTACCTGCCTGATTGCCCCCTAACTGCTCCTCTGTGGGCCTGATTGCCCCCAAATACCCTCCCCTGCTGGCCTGATCACTCCCAAGGCTTTTATTAATATAGATATGACCCTGCACAGAAAATTTTACTAACCCTGCTTTACAATAAGGGCTTGACGATTGAATCATTAGGACCAGACACCAAGATTTCCTTTCTTTGAATAGTGGAGGGAATACTTATCTTGTCTTTAAGTTGCCCGGAAATTAAAATGAGATAATGACTTAGAAAAGTATAAAAGCACCATATAAAGACAACTGTCTTTTTAATGAAGTGGCAAAATGAAAAACACTTTTTATTCTCCCCTTCCTTCCTTTACAGCTTTTATTTAAACTTTGAAATTTATAAAAATTTCACTCCAATTTTCATTTCTTTACATTCAACATTATTTTGTATTGGTTTCAGGTTTTATATTAGTTACAGAATAGTGGTTAGACAATCATATACTTTACAAAGTGTTCCCCGATATTCCTAGTACCCACCTGGCATCATACAATCATTACAACACTACTGACTATATTCCCTATTTAAGTGACAATGGGTTTACAGGTTCCTTTCAGTCTTTCTTTTGTGTTTTTTGTCCTTCCTTTTCTTTCTCACTTCTTCCCTCATTTTCTTTATATAGTATCTCAATTGGCCATCAAAACTCAGTGAAGGCACTGGGACACACTTAATCCATTTTATAGACCAGGAAACTGAGGCCAATTCCAGTTGGCTGTGGAACTTGACTCAGCACACAGGAAGCCCTCAGAGCCATGCTCTTTGCGCTTCCTAAGGGGCAGCGGCCCAGCAAACAGAACAAACCTTCCAGTCAGGCTTCCCAGCCTCTTTCTCAAGCACCTCTTCATTGTGGATGCTCCACATTCTTTCCTCTCCCCCCATTCTTTACTGCCCCCCCTTCTCCGAAGCAGGTGGAAGGCTTCCCACTCACTGCCTAGGCATGCTCTGCTATGGGGCAGGGTGTAGCGAGCTTGCTTTTGGGTCAAGGCAGGAGCAGTAGTCACTGCTTCTGAAGTGTGAAGGCCGCCTGAGCGAGGCCCATTAGCACTGGGAGCTTCTCTGAATCATGTCAGTCAGTCCAGTACCCTGCAGTGCAGCACCCCTTCACGGAGGTGGCTCCACCCCTCAACCCCCGCCTCAGGGGTGAGGGTCCTTGCCCCTCTTCCAGGAGTCCTTCCATGCCCCTTGATCCCTGGCTGGGCCCACCCACGTCTTGGGGGCACTGCAGAACCCCTGTCTCTCTGCAGATGAGGGAGATCCCTGCCCTAGGTCTCCACAAAGCTATGAATCTGTGGCCAGAGGCCTGGTCTGGGTCTCAGCAACCACATGCCTGCAATGTATCCAGGGACCCTGGGAGGGGCTGGGCAAGTCCTGCCACGCCCCCCCCCCCCCCCCCCCCCGGTGGCGATTGCCCGAGGGACCCCCGAGGAGCGGCTGGCTGGGCCCAGCCACGCCCTCCCAGGGTGGCGATAGCCCCAGGGACCCCTGGGGAGTGGCTGGCTGGGCCCAGCCATGCCCCCCCAGGTGGCGATCGCCCCCGGGACCCCCGGGAGCACCTGGCTCGGCCCAGCCACGCCCCCCCAGGGTGGCGATCGCCCGGGACCCCCGGAACTAAGAGGATTGGGCGCCGCCATCTTGGTCTTCTCAACTGCAGGATAGGCCACCCGGAGTCCCGCCCCCAGCCTCTCACAGGCCCAATCATGGGCATAGCGGAGATGCGGTCAATTTGCATGTTTCTCTATTATAAGGTAGGATATGAACAGCCTAAAAAGAAAATTAAGAAACACAATTCCACTTATAATAGCATCAGAAAGAATCAAGTACTTAGGAATAACTTTTACCAAAGAGGTGAAAGATTTGTACAGTGAAAACTTTAAAGCATTGATAAAATAAATTAAAGACACAAATAAATGAAGTGACATCCAAAAGTCACTGGAAGACTGAATACTATTAAAATTCCATACTTCCCAAAACAATATACAGATTCAATGCAATCCAAATCCCAATGGCATATTTTACAAAATAGAAAAACAATCATTAAATTCAAAAGTGGAACCACAAAGGACCCTGAATAGCCAAAATGATCCGTGAAAGAAGGAAAGATATGGAGGCCTCACACTTTCTCATTTCAAAACATTACAAAACCACAAACATTATGGTATTGGCATAAAGACAGACATATAGACAAATGGGACAGAAGAGAGAGTTTAGAAACATACACATGTACATGTAGTTAACTGATCTTTATAAGGGTGCCAAGAAGACACATAGGAAAAGATTTGTCTCTTCAACAAATGGTTCTGGGAAAACTGAATATTTACATGCAGAAGAATGAAACTGGACCTTTACAGACCCTACACAAAAATCCACTCGAGGAATTTGAAACTATAAACCTCCCAGAAGAACACTTAAGGAAAAAGTTTCATGGCATTTGTCCTGGCAATGATTTCTTGAATATGATACCAAAAACACACATAACAAAAGCACAAGTACAAAGTGGAACTATATCAAATTAAAAGGAATTGCACATCAAAGTAAAGAAACAACAGAGTAAAAAAGCAGCCTATAGAATGGGGGAAAATATTTTCAAACCATGTATCTAATGAGTTAATATCCAAAATATATAAGAAAATTCTACAATTCAATAGTAAAAAAGACTAATAACCCAATTTAAAAATGCACAAAGGGCTTAAACTGATATTTCTACAAAGACATACAAATAGCCAACAGATATCTGAAAAGATGCTTACATCACTAATCAGCAGAAAAATGCAAATCAACATCACAATGAGATCTCATTGGTAGGACACTTGACCCTTATCTCTATCTTAATCTTTGAGTTATTTACCCTTTATGATGAATAAATTAAAGTGATAAAAATAGAAGGAAATTTAAAAATCTGTTATGAATATACTCCATATTTTTAGGGAGGTGAGAGAATATGAACATGATAAGAATAAAAAAGGAAAATATTTAAAAAGACAAATAGAATGTCAAGAAATGAAAAATATCTGAAGTAATATATTGTGTGAGATTAACAATATATTAAAAAATATAAAATAAAACACCACTGAACTTGTTCACATAGCAATAGAAACAATCTAAAATGCACCACAACAAGAAAAATGAGAAAATGAACAGGGCTTAGTGACATGTTTCACAACATCAAACAGCACAATATACATATAAGTGGAGTCCCAGGAGGAGAGAAAGTAGAAAAGGATAAATATTTAAATAAAAAACTCTCAAAAATATTTCAAACTTTATGAAAAGAATAAACTCACAGATAAAAAAAATTGTCAACAAAACATAAGCACATCACAATTTGCTGGAAAATAGTGAAAATTTTAAAATCTTAAGCAGACAATGAGGGAAAAGTTAATATTTACAGAGAAACAAACATATGAATGACAACAGAATTCTCATCTCATTTTCTGGAACCATACTATCAACTAACTTGAACTAATTTTTAATTATAGAATACTCCATTCAGGAACAACAGAACAGACATTACTTTCAACTCCATATACACAAATCATTGACTAAGATAAACCATATTCTAGGCCATAAAATAATTCTAAATAAATTTCAAAGTAGTGATATCAAATTAATATTCTTAAGCACAACAGAATTAAACTAGATATCAATAAGACAGGTACCTGAAATATACAACAATATTTAGAAATTAGGCAAGTTTAATTAAATAACCCACAAGTCAAAGAAGAAATCAGAAGAGAAAATAAAATATATTTTAGACAGGTCTAAAAATTCTTTTGCAAGTCAAACAGAAGTTAGCAGATGTTCCTTCCATGAACTTCCTCAAAACTTTGTTCAAGGGTGATACTGTTGAATATCTGCACTAGACCCAATGACTGGATCATTTTCACTTGCTTTTTACATTCTATATTTATTATGAAGATTAATTCTATGGTCAAGGCCATTGCATTGTAACTTCTACTCTATTAGATCAAATTCCAACTATGGTTCTTACTAGTTCCATCTTTGTGGTAAGAATGCAAATGATCTGTAGCATCTTCATCTTCTTATTTTCCATATTTCCATAAGGTCTTGGTAACTTACCCATATTCATTGACTTCACTGACTCTACACACTCTAATTTTACCTAAATCTTCTTGTTCAGTTCCATTTTCCAATTATTTTGCATCTTCTACTAGCATTTTGATTGGGACTATAGTGGCCAATTTCAGGGAATTAATATATTTAGACCACCGATTTTCAACCAGTGTGCCACAAGAATTTTTAAATCATGTAATACCTGACTAGTCAGGGGCACTGACCTCTTTCCCCTTAGATTGTCAAAAAAAAAAAAAAAAAAAAAAAAGACAACAGCCAACACAACAATAGCCTTCAGTGTGAATGAATCAAAATATACCTATTTTTTTGTCAAATTGGCAAAAGATGTATCTTTTAGTGTGCTGGGGAATTTTAGCAATTAGTTTATATGTGCCATGAGATGAAAAAGGTTGAAAATCACTGACTTAGACTATTGAATGTTCCAATCCATAAGTTACCCTCAATTTATGTATCACCTTTTTCTCAACTAGTAGGAAATTGATATGTTTAAGAAATTATAATAACATTTTTGTTTTCTAAACATTACTTGCTGTCATGTCAAAGTACAATGGATTTTTTTGCATTTTGACCTTGTATCAAGTAACCTTGCTAAAAGAATGTATATATAATACCTGTGTAGAATCTACGTGTAGATTCTTATTTTCATGTATAAAATTGCATCTTGTTTAAATACTAATAATTTTATTTCTTCATTTTTATACATTATTTTATTTTATTGACTTATCTTACTGGGTAAATCTTTAGTGCATTATTGAATAGAAAGAGTGATAGGGAACATTCTTGTCACATTCTTGAGGGAAAGCTTTGTGTATGATTATTATTTCTGTCTTAAATATTTACTCCTCAACATGATCCTTGAATCATATTTTTGAGAAAGCTTTAAACTTTGGGTTCATTTTTAAAATAATTACTAAATAATTGAGATTATTTTCTATTTATCTTTTGTAAATTTCAATAACTTTGTAAATATATATTCAGAATTTTCTATTTTGTTTAAATTTATTGGCAAAATTGTTTATAATAACTGTTCATATCAATTTTAATTCTATAGGTTTTGTAGTTATTTTCCCTTTTCTCCCTAGTATTTGAAATTGGTGCCTTTTAAAAATTTTATTGAATTTACTGGGGTGATATCTATACTAATAAAAGGGTAATATGCAAATTGGTCATGACGCCCTCACAGTAACAACTGAACAGCAGGTTGCATGGGGCAACCAGGCCGGCAGAGGGGGCCAGTGAGGGGTGACCAGGCTGGCAGAGGGGAGCAATTGGGGGCAACCAGGCCGGCAGTGGAGGGGCAGTTGGGGCAACCAGGCTGGCAGGGGGGGCAGTGAGGGGTGACCAGGCTGACAGAGGAGAGTAGTTGGGGGCAACCAGGCTGGCGATGGAGGGCAGTTGGGGAAACCAGGCTGGCAGGGGGGGCAGTGAGGGGCAACCAGGCCAGCAGGGGGTCACTAAGGGGTGACCAGACTTGTGGGGGAGGCAGTTAGGGGTGACCAGGCTGGCAGAGGGGGGCAGTTAGGGTCAATCAGGCAGGCAGGCAGGTGAGCAGTTAGGAGCCAGCAGTCCCAGATTGTGAGAGGGATGTCCAACTGCCAGTTTCAGCCCAATCCCTGGGATCTGGCCAAAACCAGCAGTCGGACATTCCCAAAGGGGTCCCGGATTGGAGAGGGTGCAGGCTTGGCTGAGGGGACCCTCCCCCCCATGTATGAATTTCATGCACTGGGCCTCTAGTTAGTTAATAAAATTATATAGGTTGCAAATATACAATTCTATAATACATCATCTGTATACTTTATTGTGTGATCACCATCCAAAGTCTAGTCTTTTTTCATCATCATTTATCCCCCAATTGTGAATGGTTTATTAACATTATTTCTTGTGTTTTTTTTTTTAATTTTCTCTATCACTACAACTTTGCCTGTTTTTAGGAACACATTATTACTTTATCATTTACATGTGAATAGCCCTTGTTCTCCTATATTTGTACTGCTATAGAGATTTTATCACTATATTTATACTCCTGATAAAACAAGGCAAAATTCCTTACTGAAATTTTTATTTGTTATTAATTTGCGTAGAGAATTCTGTCATAAAAATAATTTTTCATAATATTTGCATGTTTTGACCCAAATATCTCCTGTTGTTTTCTTCAGGAAATTTCTCAAATTACCTCCTTTCACGAGGATAGGTTAAAGTCATTTGGTGACAAATGAGAATTGAGATGCATATTAGGCATGTAATGTTAAATTTTGCTATGGTAACGAACCTATAAATCCTAACGGCTTAAAATAACACATGTTTATATATTGGTCATGATGTATATTCTTAGGTGATAAGGAATAAGCTCTGTTCATCTTAGTCACAGACTCAACCCAATGGAACAGCCATCATTTTAAATGATACTGTTTGTTGATTTGTAAAGGAACTCTCTGGAGGGCCATCAATGTACAAATAAATGACTTGACTCTATAATAGCATACATCACTTCTAATCATAACTAATTGTTCAGAACTTTTTCACACATGACCTCATATGACTAAAATAAACAGAAAGAGAGGTACTCCCATATGCTGGGGATGGGAGCAGCCGGGGAAAGTTCAATGGGGGGAAAAGGAGACATATGTAATACTTTAAACAATGAAGAATTTAAATTTAAAAAAAGAAGTGAGAAAAAACAAAATTACTTGGTGGACAACACTTATTAATTCAAAAGAGTACACTTTTGTTTCATCCAGAAAAAGAGATAAGAAAAAGTAATATTCTCACCAACTAATATTAACTATTGTCTATGTTTATGAATACATTTGTAAAAATGAACTACATATGAGATTAAAAGAAAAATGAAAATTTAAAAGCATTGTGTTACCAATAATTATTTCTGTGTCATAGAGATATTAGTGATATATTTTTTATTTTTGCTTATGTGTTTTTTCAAAATTTTTGTAATACATTAGCCTTTAGAAATAAAAAGTTAAAATATAAAAAGGAAACAAAAAAATGACAGTGAAATTAAAGTGTTCAGTTTTTCTGCATACTTCCCCTTTTCTCCTTTCATCATCCTTTAATCAATTCAAACTACCCTGGTGCCCTGTGGAGAAGCCCACACAGGCATAGATTCCAGAGCCATCAGTGGTCCAGGTAGATAATAAAAATTCACTTTCAGTTAATTTTCATCCACCATTACACATAAAGAATATTCAAGAAGAGTATTTTGCTCTATTTCAAGTACACAAGACAATTATAATTAAAATTTCATTGGTATGAGCTTGAGAAACATCAAGCATTATAAATGTAATTATAGTAAAAATTGTAAATAACAACTAAAAACATATTGAGACAATGTTTTTACATTTTTAGTAAATTGAATGTTATCCAGTAATTGTTGCTTAATGAGTAGTTATAGACATAAAAATTCAGATTTACAAATTGCCTTTTTAATTACTGACTGAACTATGAAGAGTGGGGATTTCCCTGATTGAAATGCACATTCAGAGAGATGACTTCAGAGACTGAGACAACTGCAATTGCTGAGCTGCCTGAGAATAGTCTTATTCTGAAATATAAGAACACTAAGCATTAGTTTCATAGAAAATTATAAGCATTTTTTAAATTGTTTAAAGTATTACAAATAGTAGAACATATGTCTCCTTTTTCCCCTATTGACCTCCCCTTGGCCTCCCCCACCCACCCGGCACATGCCCTCACCTCCCTAGTGTCTGTGTCCTTGCTCATGCTTATAAGCATGCATACAAGTTATTTGGTTGATCTCTTACCCACCCACCCCCTTAACTCTCCCCTGCCTTCCCGCTGAAGTTTGACAGTCTGTTTGATGCTTCTTTGTCTCTGTATCTATTTTAAAGTTAGTATTAAGTTCATCAGTTTATGATGTTCATTATATGCCACAAATGAGGGAGATCATGTGATGTTTATCTTTCTCTGACTGGCTTATTTCGCTTAGCATAATGCTGTCCAGTTCCATCCATGCTGTTGCAAATGGTAAGAACTTTAGAAAAATACAAATTTGTCTCTCCCACACTCATCTAGTTTTATTCAACTTAGCTTTAACACTGAATTCTGCACCCTTGACAAAGATTTATGATACCAATCTAACCTTCTGTCAAAACTAGATAGAGTTCAAGCCAGTTAAGTCAATCAATAAGATTGATATTAGCCTTAAAGTTCCTTCAATTTTCATTTTGTGAAGTGTATGTTTATGTATGAAATGAAAGAGAATTTGAGTTTACTTCTGAGCCTAGAATTTTTATTGCTGTTTGGAGGTAGACTTCCCTACCTATAATCCTCATGACTATATCACATATTTAGATTTAAGTCCTCTGAACATATAACTTTTAAGCTGGAAAAGTTACTTAACCTCCTGAAGTCCCGAAAGGGGAAAAATAGCTAATCTGCTTCATTGATTTGAAAATATTAAGATGAAATACATAACATAGTTATTGTGGTACCTAAAATAGACTACTCAATAAATTTTATCTACACACCACTAATAAAAGTGATCATTTTTATTAATAGACTATAAAATATTCTCAGCAGCTTCTGTTAAAGATACACTTTTTTAGTCTATTAGTAATTAATTAAAAAGCAAAATTTAGAAGTTTCCATTTATTTTTCAGAAATAATGGTTTCCAGTGTATGGCATGAGCTTTTTTTTGAGGGGGGGGGGGAGAGATTGAGAGGAATAGTATTAAATTTTTATTGCCTTTTTTCAATCCATCTGTAAAGAATCGTGATGCCCACCAATATTATCCTATTTTAAACCACATTTATTGAGTGCACAAATGGCTTATAAAGACATTCTTAAGGCACACTCAAGCAAGTTTATAATATGGCTTCCCCCCTGGTTGCATGTAGAAGGAACTGAAAATCCACTACTGACCAGGGAAGACTGGGTCTAAAATAGAATGTTCAAAAGTGTTTTAGAGTTTCTGAAGAAATAAATGTATATTATTGATTTTGATCATAAATCCATTATTCTCTCTTATCGCACTTGTCAATCTGAAATATGATTTTGTTCTTCTTGACCTTGTTTCTGGAAATGAAATTGATTTTGTTTCTTTATATCACTGCACCACGTGAAAGCTCCTAGGATCAGAGCCTCTCAAGTAATTTCACTCTTGATTAAATCAAAGCAAATCAAATGAGAACCTATCTTGCCACTGTGTGCTGACACTGACTCTGACATGATAGCATTTTTCTGCAATAATTTGTCAGTAAACTATAATTGAAGGAGTCAGAAACAAATTATATAGATTTTATACTGCTTAGATCATGATATTCACAACTTTGCTCTGTTTTCATGCCTATTTTAAAAATAAATAGAATCCAAGGATAATCCAATTCCTGAAAAAATTTTGAGCACTTGCATTAGACACAGCACTAGGCTCTGTGATTGCAAAGAAGTGAGTAAAGCCACAATCCCTGCCCTGTAGTTACTCATGGCATCATGGGGCAGACTGAACAAGAAAGTGATCATAGAGTGTTTTCTGATATAAATCATGCTGTAAGCATATAAGTAATCTAAAGTTTTTCTTTTGAATCCCAGCAATGAAAAAATAGAGTAAAGAGGGTTAGAAAAAAATAAAATGGTTGAGAATTGCTATATGCTTCTTAAGAACTATGCTAAGAATTTTAAATATAATATTTCAATTAATATTAATGGTAACATTGTAAGGAAAATAACATCATGCTTATTTATCAATTAAAGTGACTTTTCTATATAACAAATGAGGAAACTAAGACTCGGAGAATTAAGTTGCTCCCCAACATCATGATAGTAAATGATAGGTTGAGAATTTGAACTGAAGGCATGGTGTAACAATGGGAGAAGAAATTAGGTTACATTCCCGTAGTTGTGAATGGGGATAGAGGGGGAGTAGAAATAAGCCACCAACTATTCCCCCAAATCACAGGAATAGTCCTCTGTACCAGTACCTAGATCACTGAATTGTAACTTTCTAGTCTATTTCTCTTTCTCACTATATCATAAGCTCATCAACAGCAAAGGCACGGTTATGGTTATCTTTGTATTGCTTTGCCTTGAATTCTGCTCAATTAATAGCTACTGAATAATATTTGAAACAGTTAAGCATTTGTCCTATATAAGGGCCATCTATAGATATTTCAAAGCAACCACTTGAGGGTAAGTGATGCCGGTTTCAGAAGGTCAATTCCGGGGTCACAATGCTATTCTACCAAAGCCATTTCAAATTCCTTAGTGAAAGGAAGTGAAATGTATGTGAAGCACATCCAGCATGTCCAGCATAGCCAGGGGTGAACCTGAGGAGGGATGGTGAAGGATTAAAGAAGATAAACAAGAGAATACAGTTGGGACCAGGTAGATCACTGCCTGGATGAGGAAACAGTGACACAGCCTGTAAGCTGAAGCTTTATTTTATAGTCAGATCAAACAAATCAAAACAGAGGGAGTGGTCAACATGTTTACAATGTTCTTGCGAGTTTCAAGTCTATTTCGTTACTCAAGCCTTGTTTTGGTAGCACTTGCTGTACCTCCCACAGCCCATTAGCTACCTGGGAACAAGGGAGGACTGTAATGTCAAGCTAATTTGTGCTAGGAGGGCTCTGCCCTCCAAGCTGGGACTTGTATGTGGCTCTGCCACAGGTCAGTCTGAGGCTTGCCCCTATAGCTGCTCCCTACAGTATGTTGCTGAAATATGACAAGAATCAAGTTCATTTGGTTAATTTTATATTTATTGAATGCAACAGTCATTATTTATGCTACAAATTCCCTCAAAGATTCACTATTTTAAAAATCTGATGTTAAAGCTTTAAATTTTTATTGATTAAATGAGAAGTGATATATATTTTTTTCATTCTCAATTCTCCCAGTACCTTTTGAATTGTAAACGTAATTATATCCAAATCTTTAAGAACAAGTTCTCATAGCAAGGGTTTCAATATGGAATTTAAATAGATGTATCTAAAATCCCCTATAGTTCTACTTTTTATTATTCCCAATGGTAATTTTGAATTTATTAACATATTAATGAACATTTTGTTGAAATATTTCTACAGCTAGAGCAAGAAAAATACATTCTCCTGCCTTAAATAAGTTCACAAAGTAGTTATACAAGCCCCCTCCCCCCACCACAAAAAAAACACTAAAAAATGAATTGCAATATAGTGCATACTATAAGGTATGTGAATAAAAGAGAGGAAAACAGAAATGAAAATTCCAAACTTTATGTAGGACTTAGGGAGACTCCAAAGGAAAAAAGTTCATCTGGGTCTTGGAGGATGAGTAGGAATATAATGGGTAGCCAATCATGGCAAATATAATGTAAGAAAAAGGACCAGAATGCACAAAGGCATGGTGAAGAAACCCATGAGACATAAAAGGTGAGATTTTGTGCCATTCTGAGCAGGTGGCTTTCCTTGGGAGCAGGCCTTATCCATTCCTCACATAGAAGAGATTTAGGTATTTTTCTCATCTCATTCTGAGCCCTAATAGAAGAGATTTACAGCAAAGAAAAGCCACAGAGATGCAGATATCCCCTCCCTGATTTGCACAGGGAGGAAGCAGCAGTGACACGCAGGCAAGGGACATGTGTGCTGGTTTAGAGGCTTACTCCTCTAAGCCACCTTGGATTCCACTGCATCAACTAACAGATGGACCATTGTTCTTGCAAGTCTCTCTTGCTCTGTCTTTCACATAAAAACCTGCACTGCCATCCAAAGTGAGTTTACTAAGACTTTTCTCTGCAGAGGTCAAAACAGGACTATAAATCCTGACATGGAAACATAAATCATCAGTCCACTCAATACACTGCCATGTGCCAGACCCTGTGCTTGGCACTAGACCCACTGACAGGTCATTAGGGGATATAGATAACTAAACAGGAAATCACAGGATCATGTGAAAGTACTAGAGGAAATGGAGCTTATATTACTAACTCAAGGCCTGGTGCACAAATTCATGCATGGGTGGGGTCCCTCTGGGTGGCCAGCAGGGATCGGGCTGAAACCCGCAATCCATTGCTGCCTGTAGCTCCTACCTGCCACTCCTGATCATCCCAGCCCCACTGTGACTGCCACAGGTGTGTGCCCAATCAGTCCCAATCAGGAGAGGCTTGTGATGCCGCAGCAGCATTTGCCAGCCATAAGCCCTGTGTCTGGCACCCTCCAAAGGGGAATGGCCTATGGGATCAAGCACAAACCTGCTCTCCAACAACCCCTAAGGGGTCCTGGATTGCGAGAGGGCACAGGCCAGGCTGAGAGACCCCTCCAGTGCACGATCGGGCTGGGGAGGGACCACAGGAGGGCTCCAGGGTGTGTCCAACCCATCTCACTCAGTCCCCATCGGCCGGACACCAGCAGCACACTAATCTACCAGTTGAAGTATCTGCCCCTCGTGGTCAGTGCACATCATAGTGAGCGGTTGAGCAGCCTTAGCATATCATTAGCATATTGTGCTTTGATTGGTTGTTCAGTTGTTCTGCCATTCGGTCTATTTGCATATTACCCTTTTATTATATAGGACTAGAGGCCCACTGCACAAAATTTTTGCACGGGGCAGGGGGTTCCCTCAGCCCAACCTACACCCTCTCCAGTTGGACATCCCTGTCACAATCTGGGACTGTTGGCTCCTAATCACTCACCTGTCTGCCTCCCTGATCACCCCTAACCCCTCTGCCTGCCTGAATGCCCCTAACCTCTCTGCCTGCCTGCCTGATCACCCCTAACTGCTCCCCGACTGGCCTGGTTGCCCCCAAATGCCCTCCCCTGCTAGCCTGATCTCACCCCCAATGGTCCTCCCCTGATAGCCTGATCGCCCCTAACTAACTCTGCCTCGGCCCCCACCACCATAGCTTTGTCCGGAAGGAAGTCGAACATCTAGAAGATGGCCAGTCAACCCTGTCTAGTTAGCATATTATCCTTTTATTAGTATAGATAGATTATACAGGATAGGATTGCTTTAATGGAGGGGAACAGCCTTTTTCAGCAGGAGATGATCCTGGCAGACAAAAATACATAGTCAGCCATATGCACTATACTGCCAAACCAGTCATTAAAAAATTGAACCACTTTCTTACACCTTACACCAAACAGCTATTGTCCTTAAAACCCCTCCTCAGCCCCCACCTTAGGTTCTGCCTTCTCAGGTCACCCAGATTAGGTTCTGACTGGCCAATTTCTATGCCAGTCAGTGTCAAAAGCTCTGCCTACTAGACAGCCAATGGCTCCTCACACTTCACCCAGAATTGGTTCTGATTGGTCAGTTTCTATGCCTGTCAGCATCTCTGGGCCTATCTCCGGGCCTGATCCGCAGCCGCCACGGCAGATGCGGATCAGGCCCCACCTCTCTCTCTGCTGGCCTCACCAGTAGCCGTGGCAGCTGTGGATCAGGCCCTGCCTCTCTCTCCAGGCCTCTCTCTGGGCCTGATCCACAGTTGCCGCAGCAGTGGTGAGGTTGTTAGGCCTACAGCCTGGTGCCAGGCCAGAGGCTAATGACCTCGCCACGCTCTCTTCACTCTGCCCACTCCCCCCGCCCCCCCTCCCCGCAACCCCACCTACCTGCCGGCCACCAGCCATGCTGTGATAGGAGCCTGTGAGCCACAGAGGAGGGACTGAGAGGTGCTCCATGCACTTCCTGGTGACCGGTCATTTGTCTAGTTATTTAGGTAGTGATGGCCCCTGGCCTTTTATAATGTAGATTAGAACAGGAAATTAGGCAGGCAGTGGTAAAGTCCCAGGCAAACCAGGGCATACAAGAAAAGTTATTTGCAATGATACGTAATGCCAAAGACTTTAGATTTCACAGATGATGTTTTCACTATACCTAAAATAATATACTTTAAAACTTGCCTAATCTACCTCCTTAAATTACTATACCAAAACAAGGTCTAAATTTTACTAAAAATGTATAAATGTCAAAAGTCTAAGGGGAAAAAATTTCTAAGGAAGTGTATGTACTCATATACAAATTTCAATACATACTTTAGTTCCTTATCTCATCAGAAGAAAAAAGGCTATTCTAACTTAATTTCATAAAAAGTAAAATTCTTCATGTTTAAAATGCATAATATATGCCTAGCGTGTGTCAAGCATTATTTTAGGGCCTAAGGATACAGCAGTAAACAAACAAACAATCTCGACCCAATAGAGTTTAAACTTTTAAAATCAAAAAGTAAATTATGTAATATAATAGAAGGTAATGTCTATAAATTTGTTATTAGCAGTTATAACTAAATAATAAGAAAACAAAATCAAATTACTAAAGATTTGAAAGAAGCAACTGTAATTTATTTATATCATCATGTTAAAGGAGAAAAACAAGATTTGTATAATAATAGAGGTACCAGAAGGCATTGAATAAAATTCAACTAACATCTGTAATGAAACTCCAAATAGATAGGAATAAAATAACAAACATCAAAATGACCTGTGAATTTGTTTTACTTCTCATATTTCTAAATCACAGCTGTCTCACATTTTCTTTAAGCTTTCTAAATAAAGCATTGCTCATTACATTTCAGTGTCCTCCCAGTAGAACAAATCATTACAATGGGGAGGAACTAAACATTAAAAGCATGAAGATTTTCCACATTATTTATTTATTTATTTATTTATTTATTTATTTATTTTTAATATATATTTTATTGGTTTTTTACAGAGAGGAAGGGAGAGGGACAGAGAGCTAGAAACATGGATGAGAGAGAAACATCTATCAGCTGCCTCCTGCACACCCCCTACTGGGGATGTGCCTGCAACCAAGGTACATGCCCTTGACCGGAATCGAACATGGGACTCTTCAGTCCCTAGGCCAACATTCTATCTACTGAGCCAAACTGGTGAGGGCTCCACATTATTTAAATATTGTACCTTCAATCTCATCCCCAGAATTAACATAATCAGATGTATTTTTTATTTTGTATTTCATATATTTAATTTTTTATTCATTCATTAAGCTATTTGAGAATATATAGAAATTAGATAATATTGCCTACATTATTCTGCTGTCTTTTAAATATCCAAAGATTTTTTTCTTAAGTTTTGTTCACTTATTAGCATTTATTTCCCTGTTCCTTCTTAAGACCCTCAGAGTGTTTTATAAACCTTAGTAATAAAAGGAAGAAATTTCTCTTTACTAGGTGTACCAGTTTTGTTTTTTTTTTTCAATAGATGGAGTTACACATATGTTGATATACTAATATATGTGATTTGGTATGTATGCTATTTTGTTGTATTGATAGCAAGCTTCAAAACTTCATATGCCAAATTTGCTGAAGGTGTTAACATCACAGATATTTTTACACTTAAAAATGTCGAATTTTGTGCCAAAAAAAAAGAGCATTTGCAGGAAGTTTTAATTCATTACTATTTTGGAAAGAAAAAAAAAGTGCTGCTGAATGTTATCGTATACTTCAGGAAGCTTATGGTGAACATGCTCCATCTCAAGATACTTGTGAATGCTGGTTTAAACGCTTTAAAAGTGATGATTTCAATGTGAAAGACAAAGAACATACAGGTCAACTGAAAAAGGTTGAAGACCAACAATTACAAGCATTATTGGATGAAGACGCATATCAAACTCAAAAACAACTTGCAGAAAGATTAAACATTGCTCAGCAAACAATTTCCGATCATTGACAAGCAATGGGAAAGATTTTAAAGGAAGAAAAATGGGTGCCACATCAACTGAACATAAGACAAATGGAAAACTAAAAAGTCATCAGTAAAATGTTGCTTCAACAGCATGAAAGAAAGTCTTTTTTGCTTCGAATTGTGACTGGCGATGAAAAGTGTATTTATTTTGAGAATCCCAAATGCACAAGATCATGGGTTGATTCAGGTCAACCATCAACATCAACTGCAAGGCAAATTGCTTTGGAAAGAAGACAATGCTCTGCGTTTGGTGGGATCAGGAAGGTGTGGTGTATTATGAACTTCTAAAACCAGGTGAGACTGTTAATACTGATCGCTACCAACAACAAATAATCAATTTGAACCACACTTTGATCGTGAAATGACCAGAATCTTCCAGAAGACACGGCAAAGTAATTTTGCTTCATGATAATGCACCATCACACACTTTAAAACCAGTTAAAGACACATTAAACGATCTTGCCTGGGAAGTATTAACCCACCTGCTGTATTCACCAGACCTTGCTCCTTCAGATTACCACTTGTTCCAATTGATGGCACATGCACTTTCTGAGCAGCACTTTAAAATGTATAAAGAAGTGCAAATTTGGATCTCTGAATGGTTTGCCTCAAAACAAGAAAAGTTCTATTGGGATGGTATCCACAAATTACCTGAAAGATGGGGGAAATGTGTAGCTAGAGATGGACATTACTTTGAATAAAGCACTTTTGATGTTCCTCTTGAAATTATCATCTTTTCTTTGATTACAAAATCCTCATTATTTACCAGTACACCTAGTACTATTATTAATCCATGAATTTCATCAAAAATCCCTATTTTATTCCAATTTGTACTTTTGTCAAGAACAAAAAAACAATTTTTCAATTCATGACTCTTCTTAATATATTTTTTTTAAATCTTAGAGTTGAATATAAAGAAATCAGTCTAGCATATGTTCTATACATATTATATTAACATGAATGTCAAAATATCTGTTAAAATTAATTCAGTAAACCCTATCTATTTTTTATTTAAAACCCAGTAACCATTTTTCAGGCACTGTCTTGAGAAAGCAGAAACAGACCAAGATTTACACTACATAGTACACAGTTTCTTCAAGGTCAGCTTTTTAATTAATGCTGCTTCACAGCTGCTGGTTTTCAGAGTCATAAATATGGAAACCTTTGATGTGACAACTCTAGATGACTAGCAGATGATTAAATATGGGATCTTTCCATGTAAAGAGCAGAAAGGGCCTGGAGATTTGTATCTAGTGACCCCTGGCATGTGAATTTAATAGAATATGTTATACCAATGCTCCATTCACAAGGAGGAGGTTCAGACAGGACCCACTCTTTGCCAATCATTGTGCTAACAACAGATATGAAGAAGCATAAAGGTTCTCATATGCTGTGATAATTCCTATGATCACATGTAGGGATGTAGCATAGCATAGTGGTTCAGTTCAGAACATGGTTTCTGAAGTCAGATTGCCTGAGTTTGATTCCTGACTCCATCATGAGTGTGATTTTGGACAAGTTCCTAAGCCTCTCTGTACCCTACTTTCCTCATATGTACTCACTAGGGGCCCGGTGCACGAAATTCGTGCACTGGGGAGGGGTCCCTCAGTCCAGCCTGCCACCTCTCACATACTGGGAGCCCTCAGGGGATGTCCTACAGATGGCTTAAGCCCGCACCCCATTGGGAGCGGACCTAAGCCACAGTCTGGCCTCCCTTTGCTTGAGGCAACTGGGCTGATCAGGAGAAGGTGCCAGCCCCATCACCCTGCTGCTTCCAAGGAATTTTCATCAACACAAACTCCAGTCCCTTCACCGTGAAAAAATGACAACTTTCTTTAAGCATTTTCAAGATGTGCCTTTCATAGGATATGACATTTCTTTCTTTATTTTTCTTTTTATCCTCACCTGAGGATATCTTTCCATTGATATTTTCCCCTTCCCTCTGATCCCAAGCTCAGCTCCTTCCCAAGCCAAAAGCCTCCTCCCCAAGTTTAGGCTTGGGAAGGGGTTCCCCCCAGCACCTCCCCAAGCTTAAAGCCTCCACCCCAGGTTTAGGCTTGGGAAGGAGACCCCCGCCTCTCAGATCGAAGGCTCAGCCCCTTCCCACGCTTAAAGCCTCCACCCCAGGTTTAGGCTTGGGAAGGAGACCCCCGCCTCTCAGATCGAAGGCTCAGCCCCTTCCCACGCTTAAAGCCTCCTCCCCAGGTTTAGGCTTGGGAAGGGCACCCCCACCACCTCACCTCCGATCACAGGCTCAGCCGCTTCCCAAGCCTAAAGCCTCCACCCAGGCTTTAGGCTTGGGAAGGGGTTCCCCCACCGCACCTCCAATTGTAGGTTTGGCCCCTTCCTAAGCCTAAAGCCTAAAGCCTCCACCCCAGGCTTTAGGCTTGGGAAGGGGTTCCACCCCCACCCCCAGAAACTCCAATCACAGGCTCAGGACCTCCCCAAGTTTAAAGCCTCCGCCCCAGGTTTAGGCTTGGGAAGGGGACCCCCGCCCCTCTGATCGCAGGCTTGGCCCCTTCCTAAACCTAAAGCCTCCGCCTGATGGCTGGATGGGAGTGACCTGGGTGCTGAGGAGGTTCCCTGGACTCAGGTATGTATGCAAATTAACCGCCATCTTGGTTGGGTTAATTTGCATACTCACTCTGTCTGTGGGCATAGCAAAGGTATGGTCAATTTACATCTTTCTCTATTATTAGGTAAGATTATTAGGTAAAATATGCGCTCTGTGTTATAATGAGGAAAAGATGAGCTAATACATGTAGAGTGCTTGTCACATTTAAGTCCCTATTTGTTTTAAATTATGCATAATTATAACTTTGTTACAAAAAACTCACAGTGCTAAAGGATGTCATAACCCTCCCTCATTTACCTACGTGTTCAAGCAAGCCCACCAGGTGACTCAGACACGTTAAAGTATGAGAGCCAATTGAGTATTGGCTTATCGAGTACTCTTCCATCTGAAATGACTATAGAACTATCAGCAACTAATTTACAGGAGAGTAAAGATCATCTGTGGTGATCTATAATAGAAAGAAAAACAAAACTTTCCATTAATGAAGTAAAAACTTGAAGCTAATTCTGGGCAAGGTTTTTCTCACAAAAGGAAATGAAGAACTTGAGAAAGAACATATAAACCTCAGGCCCCAAACACTGTGATTATGAAGTTCAATTGTAATAGTTGCTGGAACAACTTCAAAATAAAATGTCATGTGCAAGGCACTGAGTGCATATCTGGTAAGTAATATGCTTTTAATGATATTTACATTACTATTTACCTGGCACAGTTATATGCAGAGAGTCATGGGAAATACTCAAGCATAAAATCATAGAGTCAACTAGAAATCACCTGGAAATTTTGTCAAATTTTGGTCTATTCTAATCTGTATTTATATGAAACAATATCCAGCCCATCTCAATTTTAATTTAAATAATGTACTTTAATTTCATTTACATTCATC
The DNA here is from genome assembly GCF_027574615.1 of Eptesicus fuscus. NCBI lineage: Eukaryota > Metazoa > Chordata > Mammalia > Chiroptera > Vespertilionidae > Eptesicus > Eptesicus fuscus. Next base: position 72,604,043 of record NC_072474.1, read on the forward strand.
ATTATATATATATTTTAATATATTTTTATTGATTTCAGAGAGGAAGGGAGAGGGAGAGATAGAAACATTAATGATGAGAATCACTGATCGACTGCCTCCTGCACGCCCCACACTGGGGATCGAGCCCGCAACTCAGGCATGTGCCCTTAACTGGAATCGAACCTGGGACCCTTCAGTCCACAAGCCAATGCTCTATCCACTGAGCCAAACCAGCTAGGGCCATCATTATATTTTTAAATATTAAACTTGTAGTCCATCTTAAGTTTACTCAAAAGAACACCAATCAATACAATTTAAACTTCTAAAGTCATCATGTAGTTAGGGAGCTGTAAGTAACATCAGTAATATTTAACTAAACCCTTAACTTACAATAAAATATAAAGAAGCCATTCCAGTAAATTAAATATATGGCACATCTAACACATGTCTCAAAGCAGGAAAGGATGGATATAAGCCAATCATGAAGAGATAAGTAACCTATAAAATCATCCCTGAGTGTCATCTTGAGAATGCAGGAGATAAACTAGTAGCATTTGCTGTGAGATCATAACTGACATTTCCAAAAGTCCTGCACATGCTGCAAAATCAATAATTCCTCCTACATTACAAAAAAATAAAATAAATAAATAACCAGTGTTTCCTGCTTGGGCTGACCACTTCAAAACACTGTAGCACACTTCCTAAGAAAGTCTCATTATGTTCTGTCCTTGGGCATTTTGCAGTTCAATTATGTTGGTCTTCTAAGACACATTCCTAAATTGAAATTAAATACTAACCATCATTAATGATATATGAATATGGGACATTTCTTCTACAAAAGTGCTATTGACTTGATTACAATGTATCCAAAAAGAAGAAAATCACACAATAATTTACCTCATTACTAACATAGTATAATAATGAATTTAAGATTTCACTTAAATCAATCCAGTATTTCAGTGTCATAGTTTTGTTTTCTCTGAAAGGATTATAGATGAGTTCTGATTATCAATCATGAAGTAGTGTTATGTGCAAAGATTTATTCAGCCTTAAAATGAGAGTTATAGTAGTAAAGAGTTATTTATGGTAACACATTTCATTTTTTATGTTTTAGTTTCTTAGTGAAAAGATAGCTTGGTATATGCTATCTGGCATTGAAGAAAGCCTTGTCATTTTATATATTATATATGAGATTCTTATTCTTTATTTACACAAAGAACACTCATAATAGATGATATTTATAGGCTCAATATTCCTACATGCTATTTATTTTGATAAAAATATTTTATAAGAAAAAGTAGTATTTCCACAAGCGATTTGAGGTGATTTGGGCATGGAATTAATCATTGTACTTTTGCAAAGATACAAATATAGAATGAAATATGAGTGCCTAGTGAGCCACTTTTGGTAAGCAGAACTGGTCCTGTGGGATAAATAATACATTTATTAATAATTGAAGAAGCATTTCTTAAGAGATTATTCAAATAATTTTTGTTTGCCCTAACTCCTATGTAGCACAGTGGCAAGCCCATCCTAAAATTCAATATTTACTGAATGATTTTGTTACTCATAAAATAAAATGCTTAATAAAAATGAATTCTAAGTATTAACTTCATTCCAAAATATCCATTTAAGATCATATTAGATGTTTTTATTGGATATGCCTACCTTAGTGCCTGATACATTATAAATTTTGCTTCTAATATAAAAACCTGGAGAGAATTTGCTATTCTTGTTTTCACCTAAAAGGAGTTAATTAACTTTCTCAGGTTTGCACAGCTGGGAAAGGGCTAGGAAAGTATTTAAGCACAGCTCAGTGTGTTGGAATTGAAATCTTTATTGGAAAATAATCTTATTCTAAGCTGTGTCCCAGAATCCAGGGTATTTTTACATAGTGTTACTTAACATACTGCAAATTATCCTATAAGAAACTATTTTGATTTTACCAATAAATTATTTGTCTTTTATTAATACAGGACCTATAAAACAGAATTGCATGAGAAGTGTTAATCAATTTATTACCTTTCCCTGACAACACCAGTATGCAATTTTGTCTATATATCTTTCCTTCTGCTGTTCAATTGCAAGTGCTATGTAGTCTTAAATCCTAACTGAAGCATATAACTTGTCATGGATATAAATAAACCAGGACTCACATTAAAGAGATAATGGACTCTGTCCTCTAACTCATAAAAACATCAACCATGCAAAATTACTACAGGAAAGAATCACTAAGAATGACTTCCATATCCGAAACAGTTTTTAAAACTCTATATTTTAATATACTATAATATTTTAAAGACAAATAAGAAATTAACCAAACCATAGGCCTATACCAAGTCTCTACTGAAAAAGAATTATTGAATGAAATCTGTCAAATAGCTGATTAAGTGATAAAACTAATCTATCATGAACCAGATGTTGAATTTATTGAATGGTCATCACTGAAATCTTATGAGTGGATTGCCCATGTGGGCATAGCTAGTTGGGCTAACGAATGTCCTTTTCACATGATCACCCTTATGGCTATTTTTCCACCAAATGCATACAATGTAAATGTTTTTCCCCTCATAACATTAGATCGATAATTTTCATAAACATTTTAAATTATTCATAAATGTAATAAATCTTCCTAAATAATATGAGTCTCTCAAATGTATTTTTTCTCTTCTTCCACTAAAATTCTTCTACCTCAAAAAATATTTACTCATTCACATACATTAATATCTGGAGAAAAGAAAACTAATTATCTACGTACCATTTCAAAAACAAGTGGAAATTGAATCAAGATGGGAATAAGTTAATTAAATAGTGGTTTAAAGTCTTCTCAGATTTTTAACTTTCCTAGTAATACTTGCTGAATCTTTAATGCCTACCTAGTACCCCCAAATTGAAAAAGTTAAATAAAAATTCCCTTTTTTATTGAATCATAGACATAAACATTATATTTGTTTTAGGTGAAACATAGTGATTTGATATTTTTACACATACTGAAATGATCACCATGATAAATCTAGTTGCCATCTATTGTCATATAAAGTTATTACAATATTATTAACTATATTCCCTATGCTGTACTTTACAACCCCATGACTTATTTTATAACTGAAAGTTTGCACCTCTTAATCTTCTTCACTATTTCACTTGTAAAATGTTCTTTAAAAAGACTTTATTTATGCAACATTTAAAAAATGGTAACCAGCTCCCCAATGAGTAAGAAAGAATATTATTTATCTTTCTTCCACTGGGCATAGCAATGGGTATGCCATAGTTCAAGTTAATTTTCACTCTGCTCTTGATTTTCACCTTAAGCACAAGATTAATCTCCACTTGACTTCTGAAGAATCATTTAAATCTTAATATGTTTCAGAGGGAACCAATGATCTTCACCTTGCCCATAACCCTGCTTCCTCCAATCTTCCATATCCCGGTAGACTGCAACATCATCCACATCCACTGATTGCTCAGGTCAAATCCCAGAAGCCAAACATGATCCATTCTTTCTCACACCCCCACATCCAAGTACTTTATTAAGGTCTGTCAATTCTAATATTAAAACATACTCCAGTTTTTCCACATTTCTGTCTCCATTGACACTCTGAAATCAGGGCAACACATTTCTCAGATTCTTAAATTGTTTTCCCCCTTGTTGTCTTGCATTCTCCTCCCCATTTTCCATGCAACAGCAAGTATGATATTCTTGAGATATACTTTAGGTCATATTATTCCCATCAATGAACTTAAATAAAACTCAAGCTCCTTGCCATGTGCATGCTGTAGTGCCTGCCTATCTTTCCACATTCCTCTCTGCCACTTTTCTTCTCACTTAACAGCCCTATTCTCTGTTCCTTAGGTATGTTGGCCTCTTTCTTGAACTTACTATTCCTTTTATACTTCCACTAGAGGCCCAGTGCACGAATTCATGCACGGGTGGGGTCCCTCCTCCTAGCCTGCGATTGGGGCTGCTTGGGCTGGTCAGGGGGAGGGACAGTGGGAGGTTGGCTATGGAAGCACACTGACCACCAGGGGGGCAGTTCCTGCATTGAGTGTCTGCTTCCTGGTGGTCAGTGCACGTCATTGCTACTGGCCGGTCCACAGGTCAGCCGGTCATAGCAGTCACTTAGGCTTTTATATATATATAGATACTTCTTCTATTAGCTTAAAAAACATCAAGAAAGCAAGATACCTTTAAAAAGGCATCAATACTAGTAAGTTTGATAGTTAAACTGAAAAAAGAAATGATCAAAGACAGAGACAATTAAATGACATTATTAAAGTGTTGAAAGAAAATAACTGCCAACTTGAATTCTAAAACTAGAGGAAATGTTCTTCCAAAATGATGGCTTAAAAATTACACTATTAGACAAACACTGAGAGAAAAAGCATTTGGCAAAATTCCATACCCTTTCATGATAAAAAAACAAACCACTCAACCGACTAGGGATAGCAGAAAACTATGGCAACGCCATAAAAACCATATATGAGAAACCCATAGAGGACACCATCCTCAGAGGTGAAAGACAAAGATTTTGCTCTCAGATAAGGAACAAGGTGAATATGTTTGCTTTGACCACTTCTGTTCAACATAGTACTGCCCATTTTTTGATTGGGTTGTTTATCTTCCTTTTGTTAAGTTGCATGAGTTTCCTGTAAATGTTGGAGATTAAACCCTGATCGGTGATAACATTGGCAATTATGTTCTCCCATGCAGTGGGCTTTCTTTTGTTTTGTTGATGGTTTCTTTTGCTGTACAAAAGCTTTTTATTTTGATGTAGTCCCATTTGTTTATTTCCTCTTTAGTTTCCATTGCCCTAGGAGCTGTTTTGGTGAGTTTTTGCTGCCTGTGGATTCCTCTAATATTTTTATTTTTTCCCATCTTATGTTTAAGTCCTTTATCCATTTTGAGTTTATTTTTGTGTATGGTGTAAGTTGGTGGTCTAGTTTCATTTTTTGCAGGTATCTGTCCAATTTTTCCAACACCATTTATTGAAGAGACTGTCTTGACTCCATTGTATGTTCTTGCCTCCTTTGTCAAATACTAATTGAGCATAGTGGTTTGGGTCGATTTCTGGGTTCTCTAGTCTATTCCATTGGTCTATATATCTGTTCTTGTGCCAGTACCAGGCAGTTTTGAGAACAGTGGCTTTGTAATATAGCTTGATATCTGGTATTGAAATACCTCCTAGTTTTTTCCTTCTTTCTCAGGATTGTTGCAGCTATTCAGGGTCTTTTTTTTATTCCAGATGAATTTTTGGAGTTTGTTCTAGGTCTGTGAAATATGCTCTTGGTATTTTAATGGGGAATGCATTGAGTCTATAGATTGCTTTGGGTAGTATGGACATTTTAATGATGTCGATTCTACCAATCCACGAACACAGTATGTTCTTCCATCTGTTTATATCTTCCTCCTTTTCTTTTTTCAGTGTCCTATAGTTTTCCACATACAGGTCTTTTACCTCCTTAGTTAAGTTTATTCCTAGGTATCTTAATTTTTTTGGTTCAATGGTAAATGGGATTATTATTTAGTCTCTCTTTCTGTAAGTTCACTCTCTCTATACATAAAGAGCCAGAGTTGTAACATCCACATTGACTGGAGGCTCAACAATTCACCAGGCTGCAGGCGCAGTAAGCGAGCAGGCTGAACTGCTGACCTCTTGGAGAGAGAGCCAGGGCTGATCAGTAGTGGCAGCGGCTGCTGGCAAGGCCAGGAGAGAGAAACACGTTGAATCAAACCCTGCTTCTCTCTCCATCACCAGCAGCCAAGCCACTCTCTCTCTCCCAGAGGTCAGGAGTTCAGACGCTTGCCATTCGCCTCTATGATCAGGCCCGGAGATAGGCCTGGAGATGCTGACTGGCATAGAAACCAACCAATCAGGACCAAATCTGGGTGAATTGCAAGGAGCCAATGGCTGCCTAGGAGGCAGGGCTTTTGACGCTGACTGGCATAGAAATTGACCAATCAGAACCAAATCTGGATGAACTGTGAAGGCAGAACCTAAAGTGGGCGCTGAGGAGGGGTTTTAAGGGCAATAGCTGTTTGGTGTAAAGTGTAAGAAAGTGATTCAATTTTTTAATGACCAGTTTGGCAGTACAGTGCATATGGCTGGCTATCAGTCCAGATATAGGGATCATGTATCTTCCTTTGCCAAGAGCATCTCTTCCTGCTGAATAAGGCTTCCCCCTCCATGTAAGCCATCCTATCCTACATAATCTATATATACTAATAAAAGGGTAATATGGTAATTAGACCAAGTTGACTGGCCATCTTCCAGGCTCCGACTTCATTCTGGACAAAGCTATGGTGGTGGGGGTCGAGGCAGAGGCAGTTAGGGGTTATCAGGCCAGCAGGGGAGGGCTGTTGTGGGTGAGATGAGGCCTGCAGGAGAGGTTAGTTGGGGGTGAGATCAGGCTGGCAGAGGAGGGCAGTTAGGGGCGATCAGGAAGACAGGCAGAGGCAGTTAGGGGCCATCAGGCCTGCAGGGGGACAAGGTAGGAGCAATCAGGCCAGCAGGCAGAGGGATTAGGGGTGATCAGTCAGGCAGGCAGGTGAGTGGTTAGGAGCCAGTCATCCTAGATTGAGAGAGGGATGTCTGACTGCAGGTTTAGGCCCCATCCCTTTGGACATCTTGCGAGGAGTCCCATATTAAAGAAGGTGCAGGCCAGGCTGAGGTACCCCTTCCCTGCATGAATTTCATGCACCTGGCCTCTAGTTGGTTTATAGAAATGCTATAGATTTATTGGCACTAATTTTTTACCCATTGTTGAATTCATTTATTAAGTCTAATAGTTTTTTGATGGAGTCTTTATGGTTTTCTATGTACAGTATCATGTCATCTGCAAATAATGACAGTTTTATGTATTCTTTTCCAATTTGGATTCCTTTTATTTCTTCTTCTTGTCTAATTGCTATGGCTAGCACTTCCATAACTATGTAGAACAGGAGTGATGAAAGTGGACATCTCTGTCTTATTCCTGTTCTTAGGTGAAATGGGTTTTTGGCCCATTGAGTATGATGTTGGCTGTAGGTTTGTCATAGAAGGCTTGTATTATGTTGAGGTATGATCCTTCTATTCCCAATTTGCTGAGAGTTTTTATAAAGAAAGGGTGTTGGATTTTGTCAAATGCTTTTTCTGCATCAATTGATATGACTATGTGATTTTTATCTCTCAATTTGTTTATGTGATGTATCACATTTATTGATTTGCAGATATTGTACCATGCTTGCATCACCGGGATAAATCCTACTTGGTTATGGTATATAGGATAAATCCTACTTGGTCACGGTATATGATCTTTCTGATGTACTGCTGGATCCGATTTGCTAGAATTTTGTTGAGTATTTTGACATCTATGTTCATGAGGGATATTGGCCTGTAATTCTCTTTCATTGTATTGTCTTTATCGGGTTTTGGTATTTGGGTGATGCTGGCTTCATAGAATGAGCTTCGAAGTGTTCCTTCCTCTTGAATTTTTTGGAATAGTCTGAGGAGGATAGGTTTTAGTATACCTTGAATGTTTGGTAAAACTCCCCTGTGAAGCCGTCTGGCCCTGGGCTTTTGTTTGATGGAAGATTTTTGATGACTGTTTCAATTTCTTCCATAGTTATTGGCCTATTGAGATTTTTAGATTCTTCCTTATTGTGTTTTGGAAGGTTGTATTTTTCTAGGAATATGTCCATTTCCTCCATGTTGTCTAGCATGTTGGAATAGAGTTGTTCATAGTATTTTTTAACAACTCTTTGTATTTCTGTGGAGTCTGTTGTTATTTTGCCTCTTTCATTTCTGATTTTGTTTATTTAGGTCCTTTCTCTTTGCTTCTTGGTGAGCATGGCTAGAGGTTCATCAATCTTGTTTATCCTTTCAAAGAACCAGCTCTTGGTTTCATTGATTTTTTGTATTGTTTTTTGCTTGTTTGTTTGTTTTTGTCTCTGTCATTTATTTCTGCTCTGATCTTTATTATCTCCTTCCTTCTGCTCACACTGGGCTTTTCTTGTTGCTCTCTTTCTAATTCTTTAAGTTGTAGAGTTAGATGATTTACTACCATTTTTTCGTGTGGTTTTTTTTGTTTTGTTTTTGTTTTTTTGTTTGTTTTTTGTTTGTTTTTTGAGGTAGGCCTGTAGAGCTATAAACTTCCCTCTCAAGACTGCTTTCATTGTGTCCCATAGATTTGGGATTGTTGTGTTTTCATTGTCATTAGTTTCCAGGATGTTTTTAATTTCTTCTTTGATATCTTTGGTAACCCAATCATTGTTTAATAGCATGCTATTCAGCTTCCAATTGTTTGAATTTTTTGGTTGTTTTTATTGCAGTTTATTTCTAACATTATGCCATTGTGGTCTGAGAAGATGCTTGATATGATTTCAATCTTCTTGAATTTGGAGAGACTTTGCCTGTGACCCAATATGTTGTCTATTTTTGAAAATGTCCCATGTGCACTTGAGAAGAGCATATATTCCATGGCTTTGGGGTGAAATGTTCTAAAGATGTCAATTAATTCCATCTGATCTAGTGAGTCATTTAGGATTGCTGTTTCTTTGCTAAATTTTTTGTCTACAGGATTTATCCATTGATGTCAGTTGGGTATTAAAGTCCTCTACTACTATAATTGTATTGTTGTCACTCTCTCCCTTGAGATCTTCCAGGCGTTTTGTTTGTTTGTTTGTTTGTTTTTATGTATTTGGGTGCTCCTGCATTGGGTGCATATATGTTTATCAGGGTTATATCCTCTTGTTGTATCAGTCCCTTTAGTATTATGATGTGGCCTTCCTTATCTCTTGTTATGGCCTTCAATTTGAGTTCTATTTTTGTTAGATATAAGTATTGCTACCTCAGCTATTTTTTTTCATTTCCATTTGTCTGAGAGATATTTTTCCACCGAGCCAGTCAACCTGAGGCCACACCTGCCACCCAGCAGGGCTTGACAGAGATGGAGCCGGCTGGGTCTGGATCTAGCCCAATGGGGGTGGGGCTGGCTGGGTCTGGGTCTTGTGCTATTTCAAGGCACATGTGGGTGGGCGGGGACATGACTCTGGTTCCTGTGGCGCACCCCAGACTCTGACAGGAAGAAGATTTTCATATACATTTTACTAATTTTCTTTCATCTCTGACACTTCTATTATAGAAAAAGGGCAAATAGCAATATTAAAAATATTTCCTCTAATTAATTCTCTTTTAATGTGCACAAATTTCTTGCACCAGGTCACTAGTTTGAATATAAAAGAAAATAGGGCTTGGTATTTTTCCTTAGATAACTTCCTCTCTGAGGTTATAATCATGAAACAGAGAGTGAGATATAGTAGTAATGACATTTGAGGTCCAGGAAAATACATTTGAAAAGCAGGGCAAAAAGAGAAAAGAAAATGGAAGGTAAGTTGAAGATACACACAATGGAGTAGTTTCAATATTTTGCTATGGAATTTGAGCTAAGTAAGGAAATGAGAATAAGACAGGAGTGAGGGAGAGTGGGTGGGGGTAGGATTGTAGGTTCCAATAGACTGCATACTCAAAGTGACTACAAAAGATTCTTCAATCACAACCCCTGACTTCATATAAACACAAAACAGAAACATCCAAACACATTGGTATGTACTTTTTAAAACATTCCATTTCCCATTGGTTTTCTAGGCAATATTTACCAATGCTTTTTGAATTTCTGGTATTAGAAGATATTTCTGATGTTAATATGTAAATTATTCTTGAGATAACAAAGGAAATCTTTATTTTTTATTTTATAAAAAGGGAGGCTATCTTAAGTGGCATTTCATCAAAAGATTAAGATTATGAAAAAACAATTTTTTATCAAAAGGAATATCCCTGCAGAAGGTGAACTTGTCTATGAGTAGATGAATAAATTAATATACTAATTAAGAATTGAGTAGTATATGAATTATAAATTCAATTCTAATATTAAAAATTTAAGACATGAAAGATTTAGTCAATTAAATCTCTCAGTGATCTCTGAGGAAAATCGAGCTTTTTAAAGCTTGCAGGAAAGAGTTCGCAGAATGTAAGAAAGGGTTGTTCTAAGTGTTTAAATTGAGATTCAACCATAAAAAATAATAGAGTAATAACAACTTAAAGGAAACTTTTTAAACTTAAAAAATATAAAGCAGGCTTTTCTAAAAATCAAAACTCTCTAAATCAGTACTATAATAATTATAGTTATAATAATAGCAACTGTTTTTAGGGTCTCTACCATGTACAAACATAATTTAGTCCTAACAACAAACCCCTAAAGCTGACATATTTAGAATATTTACTGATAGGGAAACTGACATTCAAGTAGGATTTTATTTTGCTCAAGTTAATATACATAGTAAATGTCAGAACCATAAATTAAGCCATGACTGTCTGACTCCAAAGACAATTGCTCTCCTACATTTTTACATTAAGAACATGGAAAAGCTAACTTTAAAAATACTGAGTAACTTGACAATAAAAGTGTATAGGTTTACACTGTACAACCACTTATAAAGAGAATTCTAACAAAGCCTATCTGGTTGACCTATATGACCTAAATGATTCTTTATAATCACAAAGAATAGTGCTGAGACTTTGATGCAATAACATACAAAATTAGGCAATATCCCATCAGAGATTATCTATTCTATCTAATAAAAGAGTAATATGCAAATTAACCATCACTCCACTACACCCACCAGCCACACCCACCAGCCAATCAAGAGCGACTATGCAAATTAACCCCAACCAAGATGGCTACAGCCACTGGAGGAAGCCAAGCTTTCCACACACCCTGGCCAGCCCAGGCCTCTGCTTAAGGCTACAAAGTTTCAATTATAGAAGATAAATAAATAGCAACAGAAATGGCTGCCGCCACTGAGCAAGCATGAAGCTTGGCTTTGCTCCAGGCTAGAAAGTTTCAATTGTAGAAGATAAATCCCATATTTCAGAGCCTCCGCTTAGGTTGCCAGGGGGTGTGGCCAGCCTGCAAACCACCACAGACCCCTTGCCCAGGCCACCCCATGCCCCAAGGGAACCCCCACCCTGATCTGGGACACACTTCAGGTCAAACCAGCTGGCCCCGACCTGTGCACCAGGCCTCTATCCAATCTAATAGAAGAGTAATATGCAAATTGACCATCATTCTAACACACAAGATGGCTGCCCCCATGTGTTCAAAGATGGCTGCCCCCATGCGGACACAAGATGGTCACCACAAAATGGCCAGCAGGGGAGGGCAGTTGGAAGGGACCAGGCCTGCAAGGGAGGGCAGTTGTGGGTGATCAGGCCAACAGGGGAGGGCAATTGGGAGGGACCAGGCATGCAAGGGAGGGCAGTTGGGGGCAATCAAGCATACAGGGGAGGGCAATTAGGGGTGACCAGGCTGGCAGAGGAGGGAAGTTGGGGGCAACCGGGCCTGCAGGGAAGGGCAGTTGGGGGGGACCCAGGCCTGCAGTGGAGAGCAGTTGCGGGGGGACCAGGCCTGCAGGGGAGGGCAGTTAAGGGTGACCAGGCCGGCAGGGGAGGGCAGTTAGGGGTGACCAGGCCGGCAGGGGAAGGCAGTTAGGGGCAATCAGGCTGGCAGGGGAGCAGTTAGGCATCAATCAGGCTTGCAGGGGAGTGGTTAGGGGGTGATCAGGCTGGCAGGCAGAAGTGGTTAGGGGCAATCAGGAAGGCAGGCAGGCGAGCAGTTGGGAGCCAGCAGTCCTGGATTGTAAGAGGGATGTCCGACTGCCCATTTAGACCCAATCCTACAGGGATCGGGCCTAAATGGGCAGTTGGACATTTCTCGAGGGGTCCCAGATTGGAGAGGGTGCAGGCTGGGCTGAGGGACACTCCCCCCCACCCCATGCACAAATTTCATTCACTGGACCTCTAGTATAATAATATATCTATATCACAGAATGCTTAGGTATACTGACATATGTGTCTAGTCCCAAGCCCTGATTTGATTGTAAGTAAAGAACTCAAACTCCAGCTGGGTCTCAGTTGTTTGGAGCATCCTCCAATATACCTCAAAACTTGTGGGTTTGATTCCCAGTTGGGGTACCCATGGGAGGCAATCAGGCAACCAAACAATGTTTTTCTCTCACATCAATGTTTCCCTCTCTCTCCCTTCCTCTCTCTCTAGAAACAAGTAAAAACATAACCTAGGTTGAGGATTAAAAAATAATAAAATAAAATAAAGTAAAATTTCTTCTAATAGATAAGTGCCCATAAACCAAAATGACAACACACTGAATAATGAGAGTAAAGATGCAGGAAGGAATGGGGGTTAAAAAGAAAGGAGAACATGTTGGTAAAATTCTTTTGAAAATTTATGGTTTAAAAAGTAATAATATGTGGAGTTAAATTTTTTTAAAAAGAAAGATTACATTTTGGGAAAACATTAAAGCAGCAATTAGGATAATTAGGACAATTAAGACCTGGTTTTCTAAAATTTTAATCTTCACATTCTATGGGACCAGGATAAGACTGTATTTTATAAATTAGTTTCATAGACAACTGTCAAAAGAAATGTAGTGTGTTAAACTTGCAAATTAGAAAAAATAAAATGAGGGGGAGAATAAATCAATTTAGAAAAAAACAGAAACAATAAAGAAAATAGAATAGAAAAAAGAAAACAAAAAGCCACAATATATGACAGTAGAGATAAATATAAAGTCATCTAAAAGCACAATTATTTTGTAACTATCAAGCTTTCTAAATAAATGGAGAGATAGATAGACCAGTGCAATGGTTGGAAGACACAATGTTAAGATGTCAATACTCCCACAAATTAATCTATAGATTCAATGCAATCCCACTGAAAATCCCAGGAGGCAATATTTTTTAGAAATTGCCAAGCTGATTTTAAAATTCATATGGAAATATAAACCATCTGGAATAGCCAAAACCACTTTGAAAAACCAAAACAAAGTTGGAGAATTAACGCTACCTATTTTAAAGACTTATAAAATTATAGTAAGCATCACAGTATATAGTACTGGCAAAAAGATAGGCAAATAAATCAATGATACCAAATAGAGAGTCTAGAAATAGACCCACACATCTGATCAAGTAATTTTCAACAAAGTTGCTAATGAAATAAAATGGGGAAAGAATAATCTTTGATAATCTTAATAAATTATGCTTCAACAATTCAATGGCCATATGCAAAAAACAAAACAAAACAAACAAAAAAAAACAAAAATGAAACCTCAACTCTTGCCTCACACCAAAAACTAAAAAGTAAAATGAGTCATAGGCCTAAATGAAAGAAATAACATTATAAAATATTTAAAAGAAAAAGTAGGAGAAATCTTAATGGATTTGACAAATATTTCTTTTACATGGGTTTCACAAACATTTATTTTTATGATATAAAAAGTATAGGCTATTAAGAGGAAAATCAAGTTGAGTTTCATTGAAATTGAAAGCTTTTTCTCTTCAAAGAATACTGTTAAGAAAATTAAAATTCAATTCACATTGGGAGACAGTAGTTGCAAAATAAAAATCTGGCCAAGGACTATGTAAATAATAAATTTAAAAAAACCTTTACAACTCAATAAAAAGACAGCAAACTAATTTAAAAGTGGGTCAACTTTAAACACAGTTACCCAAAATAAAGACATACAGATGACAAATAAGCTCATGAAAAAATGTTCAACGTCATTAGTCACTAGGAAATTGCAAAAACCACAATGAGATACCATTACACACCTACTACAAAGGACTGACCATACCAAGTATTGGTGATGATGTGGGGCAAGTAGAATTCTTATACACAGATGATGGTCAGGTAACATGATGCAACTATTGGAAAACAATTTGACAGTTGCTTAAACATATACCGACCATATAATCCAAAAGAAATGAAATATATGTCTACACAAAGTTTTATATGTAAATGATAAAAGCATCTCATAATGTAAACAACCCAAGTATCCATCAACAGGTAAATGGATGAAGAATTTTATGTTGTTTCCACACACAATTCAGCATTAAAAACAACAACTACTGATATTGGAATCTCGGAATTAATATGCTGAGAGAGAAAAGCCAAACAAGAATAGTGCATACTGTAAGATTCTATTTACATACAATTTTAGAAAATCATCTTTCTCGCTAAAGGTTTTAGGTCTGGGTTTCTCATAGCAATTGTCAGCCTGATATTTTAGGATTGGAGTAGCTTTGGGAAGAAAAACTCTAATTGCAACCCTCTTTTTCTAATGGGGCTCCTACTAAAAGTTGTCTATGGTCTGGGACATGCGTTCACCTTAATTAAAGTTCTGATGAATGACAAAACTTGCTAGGTTTCATCAGGGATGTGATGTAATTCCCAATGAATTCTTTGAATTTGGGCAGAGCCCTTAAATCCTGCCCACTTGAGCCTTTGGCAAGTGGGTATATTTCTTCTTTTATTTCACAACATCCAAAGTTTTAATATGCAAATGAACTCAAAATCACTGATAAGGTATCTGCACAATACTATAGATCATCTGCGCCAAAATTCTCCATTTAAATTAAAATTTAATGATGTATACTCAGGTCATTTTAAGCATTTTAAGAAAAAAATTTCTAAGAAGTGGTTGCAGAGACTCTAATTTTTACCTGCTTATTGAACTAGTTAATGAACAATACTTTCATATATTATGTGTGCATCTGTTTAACAGTTTACCTAATTTCCTTATTTGAAAGTTCATGCTCTGTTGTTGTTCATCTTTGGAGGATGTGAGAATCCTATTGCCCCGATTTATGAGAAATATTCCAGTAGGCAGATTTGTATTTGTTTTTATTCACTTCATTGAAATTCCACAATGTCAATTACACTGAGATCTTAAGAGAGGTGCACAACCACGTGCAGGTCTCCTGGAGGTAGGAAAAAAATATACAAATTTTATTTGTAATGTCCAGTAAATTCATCTATTTATCTGTAAATCACTCTCCATTGACCTCTTCTACCCTCCTGTCTTTATCAGAAACACATTTTTGTTAAAATTAAATGTTTCTTCTTCAATAACTTTGAGATTAATGACTTTAAATGAACCACCCAAAATCATACATAATCATATTCTTATAGCTTCATTTCCAGAATGAACTTTGGAGAGCTTATGTGGGAGGAATCTAATATTTTTTATCTTAGCTTGCCAGTGTCTAATGTCCTGTTTTAAAATGTAACTATAAAATAATAAGATTAATTTTCCTGTTTGACTTGTACAGTGGCTCTAAATCCATAGAGCCATGCTGGCCAGGCTACCCTGCGTGTTTTGTTGTTGTTGTTGTTTTATTTCAAAGAAGAAAGGAGAGGGAGAGAGAGATAGAAACATCAATGATTAAAGAAAATCACTGATTGACTGCCTCCTGCATGCCCGCTACAGGGGATCGAGCCTGCAGCTGGTCATGTGCCCTTGACCAGACTCTAACCTGGGACTCTTCAGTCCACAGGCCGACACTCTACCCACTGAGCCAAACCAGCTAGGGCTGCCCTGTGTTTTTGATGGAAGAAGCAAATACAAGTTGAAAAAAGCTACTAGTATTCTTAACTCTTTGTGTCTATTTCTAATTGCCAATATTTTTAACAATAAAATGCCTCTTCCTAAAGCATTTTAGGTACCAAGTAAGCAGGATAATTTTTAATATAGGATAAGTACCATCTGTTTCTCTCCTTCTTAGGAGCTATATTTTACTGTCTCGGAAATTCTTATGCCCTGTGTATAACATAGCAAAATTTATTCTAAAACTGAGTAGCAAAAGAAATGGAAGACTCGTATTTCCCTCTCCTCTTCCTTTTCTGGCAATTTCCAAACAATGAATGTCTTTTTTAGTCATGCAAACCATGGTGGAGTATAAGCCATGAGCATGCAATGATTAGGATACCCACTATAATTTTAACATAGAGTCAACCAATAGAATAACTATTAAATTGGATAAAATTAAAACTCAGTTTAACAAGACATATGGTGTGAAACAACAATTGATCTGGAGCCAGAAGCCAGAATTCTAGTGCCGGCTTTGTATCTCCTTTCCTGTGTTCTCTCTTAGTCCCTTCCCTTGTCTATTAACAGGCTAAGGGCTCTATTCTTTTTAGTTGAATATTGTGTGCCCTTTTCACTGTGCTGATTATTGAAAGAAGAATCACCCCACCAGTATTTCCTCTGCCTAATTTTTGCTTATTGCTAAATTATATTTAAAATAAAGTGGGCTTATAAGCACAATGCCTGATTATAGTTATGTTTTATTTGGCTTCATTTATAAAGCTACTGTTTTGCTTTTAATGTCTTTAGGATTTGTGTGTTCTTTGAAGGGCTTCTAAATTCAGTTTCTTACAGCAGATTCTATTACAGCTTCCACAGCTGACATTCCATCCTATTAAACATGACTACTGTTGGAAGATACACTTTACAAACTAAAAAAGATGTAATTGGACCGTAGTGAGTCGACTATAGTGAAGCTGAGAAAAATAAAAAGTGGAATCAGGATTTTATGGTATGATAAATAGAAAAAGCATCTCAATACATACTTGTCAAGCTATCCTGACAAATACAGTGCTGAATCTATAAATTCATTCTCTTTTTTAAGGCAGAGAAAAATGTAAGATGATAACAGTAAGTGAAAATTGAGTCTACCTTGACCAAACTACTGAACAAATAAAGTGGTTGAGTCCAAGCAAAGTGTGAAGTTGTCACAGATCCCTTCAGTAAGCAGATTTCTCTTCTTGTCACAAAGAGACCTTCATGTTTCCTAAAGACAAGCATTTTCTTTCTAACTGAGGATATGAAAGGGTCTTATACAAACTGTCAATACAAAGGATAACTTTGAAGAGAGGTGCACAACCACATGCAGGCTAATCTTCCTGGACAAAGAACCCCCATCTGCCAGGTAGAAAAATAATGGCTGATAATTAAGGCAGATGAGATACAGAGAATGGTACAGGGACCTGAAGTACATTGCCTGGGCCTTTGCCAGGCCCAAGGGACAAGTCACCGATTCCAATGTTTGGCCTTTAATTTTCTGGCTGTTTTTTTCTGCTTCAGAGATTGCATTTTACTAAGGCAAGTCAAAGATAAAAACAACAAGTAATGAGTGAACCGGATTGTTAGTAATCTGGGCAGGAGAAACGAACGAGACAAATGTGCTTTTAATTAAGGCCCAAAGCCAACATTCTAATGGAGGCAAGTTCACAATGTGATTCAAAGGCATTAGCAATTAATGATGTTGATAGTTCCACAGGCAAAGGGCTCATACATTAGAGAGTTCCTGTCATTGAAATCTGCTGGATTGCCAGGAGAATTTTACATCCTAACTTGCATGAATTGAATCATTTATGCTTTCAAATAAAGTTCACAATTAACTGATCCGTTTACTAACAAAATTCAACCAACAGATTTATGGGGGAGGGCCTCTGTCAGTCAAACAACCTGTAGGGAATTCATAAATAAGATTTAGTGAGTTTATTTTCTTATAAAATAGATCTTTCCCTTTATTTTCTGCTACTTGGAAACTTCATGATCACAGAAATAGTATACAAAATGACTTCTGTCTAAAGAGAAGTATAATACTTTAAAATAGACAAAACAACATGCCATACTTAGAGCAAACTGACTGCTGTATAGAATATTCTCCAATCTAAGAGCAAACACAGATAAATCACATCTTGCCAGGTATTTGTGAAGAGATTTACCAAAAGAATGGGGAGAAAAAACAGCAACTAGAGAAATGAGCACAGAGGAAAACGTATCTTGGCTACTTTGGGCCAGAAAGAAAAGTTGAGTAATATGAACATCATGACCCCGTCACTCTGACATGTGTGACTGGTCGCTATGTCATATACACTCGCCACACTGCATTACTCTGAAGATAGCAAAGGCCCTGCTCTATGTCAAAGAGAAGCTGTACCACCTTTATTGAAGCTAAGATGATACAATCAGGCTTTTCTCCCCCAATTTATATCTAGTCATAGACAGTGCCTGACACTTGCTTATTAGTTCATTCTGTAAATATGAGCCTCTTATGGGCTACCTATTATGGGCTATATGTTCAGGTTCTATAGACAAGTCTGAGATTCATACCCTTGAAACTGTATGTAAAATTTATGTGGTTTTCTTATTTATTTATATTTTTGGAGAAAAAGAGTCCATAAATTTGATCATACTTTTAAACCTTCCTTTTTCTTGTAAAGATGAGATCAACCATGTAACTCACTTTAAATAGTATCTGACACATACATGGCAATAACTCAATAAAAGTTAGTGAAATCAATCCTCTAAACAATCTCCCAATTCCTGCTGCAAATAGTTATAATTCTAGAATAGAACTCATCCTACAGAAAGGAAGGGGAGAATCCTTGTGAGCCGCATCTATGTCACTGTGCTTCTGTGGTTTTATTCTATTCCTCATTATTCCAGGAATAACTGTTAGAAGACTAACAAGAGTTAGTTTCTTGATGCTGTTAGGTTAAAACTTTCTGAATGCATGTGCTATCACCATTTCTAGGCCGTCAAAGGCACAGAGGAGGTTTCCTGTCAATCCACCTACAGGTGTAAATGTGGCCCACACACTAGCAATTCCTGGGAATCTCAAAGGGAGTCCCAGAATAGTGTGTGGTCTTGTGGAGGATGTTTGTTTTGCAATTAACGAAAAGTAATAGGGGCATTAGTAAGCCTTTTAAGTAGAAGCCAAGAATTAAAATGGAGTCTTCCATGTACCCAACAGTTCTTACTTAAATTGCAATGCATGAATAAAATAAATTGTCTATAAAAGGGATTATATTAACTATATTAAGAATCACAATATGGGGAGTAGGAAAAAATACAGTCAGATTTATAAAACAATTATTTTTAAATGTAGTAATCTGTTTGAACAAATGTTACTGGAACACTCGGATATCCATAGGCGATACAATAAACCTTGACCTAAGTGTCACAACTTATACAATAAATTAATTCAAAATGGATATGGACTTAAATGTGAAATATAAACTATAAATCTTAGAAAACAACAGAGGAGAAAACATTGAGAATTTAGTGCTAGGCAAAGAGTTTCAGTTCTGACACCAAAAGAATAATCCACAAAAGGAAAAATTGATAAATTGAATCTCATCAAAATTAAAGACTTTACTCTGTGAAAATTCACATGAATATAAAGAACTCAAGCTACAAACTAGGAAAAAATATTTACACACCACATATCTGACATAAGACTAGTTTCTCACATATATATAAACTCTCAAAATTCAACATTAAAAAACAATCTAATTAGAAAGTTGGAAAACGTCATGAACAGAAATTTCACTAAAGAAGACATATAAAAGGCAAATAAGCACATCAAAAGTTGTTGCATATTGTTAACCAATAGGGAAATTCAAATTAAAACTATAATGAGATATCTCTATACACCTCAGACTAGAATTAAAAATGGTGAAAACACTAAATGCAGCCAAAACTAAGAAACTCAGTCATTCACGTATTTCTGGTAGAAATTTAAAATGGTACAGCCACTCTGGGAAAAAGTTTGGAAATTTCTTATAAAACTAAACATACACTCACATATGACTCGGATAAGTGAGAACAGGTTAATACAAAAAGCTATACACAAATGTGCATACCTGATTTTTTTGGTGGGTTGGGGGTGGGGGAGAATAAAAGCCAAAACTGTAAACAACTCTTGATGACTGATTGCTGAAGATCTCTTTAGAGGTGCAACATTACTGAAAATTAAGGGTCTCATTGGATAGTCTTCACGCTTGCTGGTTTACATAATGTCTTATCTCTCCCTGCTTCAGGATTAGCCTCTGTGGAAAAGTCTTGAGAGACTTCATAGCAAATAGACTGTAGAAAATCAGCATCTCCTCACCCCCAAAGGTCACTTAAAGCCATTAATTATCTCTTTACTTTAAATGATCCATCTGTCAGCCTTACTGCTTTCCACAACTGCAGAATTTAATAACAAGAATAAAAAATAAATCATTTTATGTTACATAAATTTTTATATATGACACTGATTCATCAACTATTTTATTCATAATTTGTCTTCAAATACATTTTCTATGAATATATGCTTCTGTGAGCCTTTAAGTCATTTTTCATCTAACGGCTTCCCTAGAAAGTGTCATTTTAAGTAGGTTTTTCAATAAATTAAATTATTTTTTTAAAAAAAAACTCATTTATTCTTCATAATCTCATTTCTATGCCATAGATACTTCTGTAGATATGAATGAGATATGAAGAAATGATATTTTATAGCTATGGAAAATAATGGATTTGTTTTACTTAAATAGTATGTTTGAAATTCAGTGAGGGAGTACTTTGTTTATTGCTAATAATAATAACATCAATAATAACAAATACAATGTTGCCTGTTCAGTGATATTGAAAACTGAAAGTGAAGGTGAGGAAGTGATAACCCCCGTTATGGGGACACCAGACACCAGCCAAATACTGCAATGCACCAGACTCTCTAAGAGTATAAAGTATGAATGGCTCAAGTCTCAAATCTGAAAAATCCTTCTCATTGTCATGATGTGACATACATGTACTGATGGGAGTGGGGAAGGACGTGTAATGAGAATAGACCCACAGTTGTCTAATAATTATTCACCTCACTAACTGCAGATAAGTTTTCTTACAGACCCTGGGAAACTGGAGGATGAAACAAGGATGTAAAAAGATAAGATGCTCAATGGGTCCATTACTCAGAAAAGAAATACATTTTTGAGAACAGACCAAGGACAGGTCACGCTTTGATCTGGGCGCTGCACCTGGACTCTGACCTCCTCCGGGAGTTTTTCTCAGGAACACTGAACATTCTCTGGTCCCAGAAATAGACTGAGCTGTTTGGAACATCATAGAAGATTAGCCACCTTTTGATCAGACGTTGAGCTCCTGGAGGCCGGACTGCAGACTGTACCCTCCCCTTTCCATGTTATACTTGTAGCTCATAACTACACATAGCTATTTTCTCCCTCGTGTGTATATAACCAGCCAACTGGCAAGACGGGGTCAGAGCAGATTTTTGTGGGTGACCAACTGCTCTCCCATACTGCCGGCATTATTGGAATAAACGCTCATATATGATTCAATCATGTCTCTGCTTAATTGGCTCAAGTGGTGACAGGCAGCCCGGAGCCCTTGGTTATCTGGTTACACTGACATCTTGGGGAAAGAAGTAGACAAATCTGAAAGATTCAGAATTTACAAAAAAATGACAAAAATACCAAAAAGACAATATTTTGAAGTAAATTTTAAAGTCAGCAGACAAAATATCCTCATTGGAAAGTTTAAGATCCTCCCTTCTCTAATCCTCACTACCATTCATTTTATTTCCCTTATACTTTGAGAATGGGAATGAAGTTAAACCAACAAAATGGTTGGACAGGACCTCATGCAAAAGATTCAGTCAAGGGAATTATATTTTCTTTGTACATCATTGTTGATCTCAAATGTAGTGTACAAAATCAACCTTAATGCTGAAGATAATAGAACATCTCAAAGAGTTCAATCTATGAAAAAACAAAATATTTAATTGCAATGGTAATATATATATACAATCAAGGTATAGAAATAAGTTTCATTTGTATACAATAACAATGAATTACCTGAACAAGAAATAAGAAAAACAGTCCTATTTACAACAACATCAAAACCAATAAAATCCTTAGGAATAAATTTAACCAAGGAAGGAAAGGTTTGTACAATGAAAACCACAAGACTTTGAGACAAGAAGTGAAGAGGACACAAAAGTTTGTGTTCATGGACTGGAAAAATTAATATTGTTAAAATGTCCACACTGCCCAAAGCAACCTACACATTTAATGAAATCGCTATCAAAATTTGAATGTCATTTTCACAGAGATAGAAAACAATTCTAAACTTTGTATGGAATCACAAAAGACCCCGAATAGCCAAAGCAGTCATGAAAAAGAACAAAGCTGGAGGCATCACGCTTCCTGATTTCAAATTATACTACAAAGCTATAGTAATCAAAAATAGATCCAGAGATATAGAAGCATGGATCTCAGAGGGAAGGCAGGGGAGGGTGGGTGGGTGGGTGGGAAGAGATCAACCAATGAACTTGTATGTATATATGCATAACCCATGGACCCAGACAATAGGGTGGTGAAGGCCTGGGGTGGGGGGCAGGGGTGGGCTAGAAGAGATCAATGGCGGGGAGATGTAATACTTTCAACAATAAAAAATTTTTTAAAAAACTATAATAATCAAAACAGTATGCTAATGCCATAAAAACGGACACAGACAATGGAACAGAGAAGAGAGCCCAGAAATAAACACCCCCTCAATATGGTCCACTAATATTTGACAAGAGAGCCGAGAACACTCAATGGGGAAAGGATAGCATCTTCAATCAATGCTGCTGGGAAAACTGGATAACCACATGCAAAAAAGTGAAATTGGACCCCTATCTCACATCACTCAAGAAAATTAACCCGAAATAGGTTAAAGACTTAAATATACGAACTGAAACCTGAAACTCCTAGGAGGAAACAAGGAAAAAGCTCCTTAACATTGGTCTTTGCAATGATTTTTTGGCTATGGCACCAAAAACATAAACAAAAGTAAAAATCAATTCTTAGTACTACATCAAACTGAAAGGCTTCTGCCCAGCAAAAGAGACAATCAACAAAATGAAAAAGTAACCTACAGAATGGGACAAAATATTTGCAAACCATATCTCTGATAAAGGGTTGATATCCAAAATATATATAT
Source organism: Eptesicus fuscus (assembly GCF_027574615.1). Classification (NCBI taxonomy): domain Eukaryota; kingdom Metazoa; phylum Chordata; class Mammalia; order Chiroptera; family Vespertilionidae; genus Eptesicus; species Eptesicus fuscus. Next base: position 72,626,685 of record NC_072474.1, read on the forward strand.
ATTAAAGGTACAGTTCTACTATGTTTTTATTTTTAAACCATTCCTATTTCTGTTTCTTGTTTTAATAAGAAATTATTTTTCAAATACGCTCTATACTGATTTATTCAAAATAATTTCAAACCTTTTACCCTGGAGGAATTGGTTCATTCCTACATGGGAGAAAAAGAGCTGAATTCTTACCAACTTTCTCCTAAACTGGTAAAACTAGACAATAGATAATGGTTAAAAGTCTTACTGTACACAGTTATTTTATCAAATATTTTAAAAGCAGAATGGTAATTTTCTGTTTTTGACGGGAAATAGATACCATTTTGTGAATTCTCTGCAGTAAAATAGTACCTAATATAAGAGATATGCAAAATGATTATCCTCATATTCTCAAGGGCCTAAAACCCATGACCAATTAAACATTAATGATTGGCCATTGCAGAGAGATTAGCAATCTGCTTCTCCAAGAAATAAAGAAAAATCAGAAACAATGGAAAATCAGGAATGACAAGAGAGAAATTTGTATACAAATCAGTAACCCTGCTGGAAAATACACTGTGGCTTGGTATGTTTATCAGAAATAATTAAACCTCAACATCACGCTCCACTTTTGATGGCTGGAGTGGGCAATAAAGCAGTTTAATCATAAAATTGAAGTTCTACTCAAAACTTTGACCAAGTGAATATAGAAAGGATTGTTTTATTTTGGTTACTGCTGTTCTTTTGCCTATTACTAAAGAATAAAACAGGCCCTAGCCAGTTTGCTCAGTTGGTTAGGGTGTTGTCCCAAGGTTGTGGGTTCGATCCCAGGTCAGGGCACATACAAGAATGAATGCATAAATAAATGGAACAACAAATCAATGTTTCTCTCTTTCTTCCTCTTTCTCTATAAAATCAATTTTAAGAAGAATAAAACAATGTATTTAATATATCAAAGCATGTTTTCCTTAGGTTGTATTCTCTAATATGGTAGCCACATGAGACTATGCAAACTTAAATTAACATTTAAATTAAGTGAAATATAATATTCAGTTCTTCAGTCACGGTAGCCATGTGTTTAGTGCTGAATAGCGACATGTGGTTAGTGGTACATTCTGGACAGTGGGTATTTTAGAACATATCCATCATCACAAATTTCTTTTAAAAAACACTGCCTTGAAGATCGAGATTCAACTAATAGAATTGAACTAGAAAAAAATCAATAGCATACTTCCCTTTTCCCATAAATATGATTTTCTATATTAGTTTATTCAGTAAAAATATTTATTAGACATCTATTATGTACCAAGTGCTATTCTAAGTATGGGAAACGAAATGACAAGAAAGAAAGTCAAGTTCTCTGCCCTAATAGCTTCTGCCTTCTTGAGGAAAGGGAAGTAAAGAAAACGTGAAGCAACCAAATAAGCCAAGGATTTGATAGTACTGTCAGTATGTACTATGCAGCCAGTGAGATAGGATGATGTAAGAGAGTGTGAGGAGGGGAAACAGTGGGGTTGGGTTGTGTCAGGAGATCATATCTAAGGTTAGAAAGTGAAGGCTTTTCTAAAGGGGTGACATCTAGAATGAAACAGAGGGAGCCCACCACACCAAGGCATCAGGAAAGAGCGCTCTTGGTACAGAAAACAGCTCCTGCAAGGGATCTAAGTCAGGAACAGGCCTGGCCCATGTTAAGCTGTTGGAGGGCTCACCTGGCTACAGAGAAATGAAACGGGAAGAAAAGTACAGGATGGGGTAAAAGAAGCAGGACCAAGTCATTCAGGGTCTCACAGGCTGATGTACATTATTTTCCCTCAAAAATGGAGGGAACTGAGAGGAGCATTTCCTGCAGGGCCATGACCTGATATTAGCAGGTGACTTTCACAGTTGTGCATGGGTTTTGTCCTCTCTCTAAAGAACATGGACTCACCCCGCAGACATCTGCTTAACTTATTCCTTAAACTGTTACAAAGTCCTGGCCAATGAGCCAGCCTTCATATGATCAACCCTGAGAGGAACTTAATTTTATTCTTCATAATTTCTCAGTGCCACTGAAATGTCATTGAAAGCTCAGGATACCTACCCAACAACAGAAAGAACATCCCCACTCCACTATTTGAAAGTCATATGATACTGCATAAGCTATAAAATGTCCATGAACCTCATTTTCCTCACCTGGAAAATAGGTCATAAACCTACAACAGTTATTACAACAAAATGATTAGAAGAAAAAAAGTGAGTGTGTGCTATGTAAAATTAAAGATTTTACAGTCATATCACATCTTCATCACTTCACAGCCTCATATTCCAGGTTAAGTTTTGAACATCAAAATATTTTCAAAGTTCTAAGTCAAGGAATAGATGTATGAGTTCTCACCAATATAAATAAGCCTAACCATTATACTATAATTTCCACCCAAAATGCATATTTTAGTCCCAGGATAGAGGGGAATGGAAATGTATCATTCTGATGTGTCACCCAAACTGTTATATGAAATTTCTATGTAGCTATTACAGTTATTGAACCTTAAAAACATTCAACTTAGTCCTTTAGTAAACTGTATGTATGATGAAATATTTTCTCATCTATGAGCTGAAGTCAACATTTCATTGTGGATTCATGTAATTTTCAGATCCCATACATTTCTTTCTGTTGATGTTTTACAAGCTAGAAACATTTGCTTTCAGGCTCTTCATTTGCTGTCTCTCTCTGCTTATAAGCAGAGATGAAAACAGCTTCTCCATGTCAGGGAAGCAGAAGAAATCCGCTTTCTGAGGCTAATGTAGGTTTTTGTTTCACTATCCTAGCTTGTAGCTGTAGAATCTTGAGCACTTTCAATGATTTCAAATATGTACATTGTCTACCTTCAGTTAAGGTCAATAATATATTTCTATTCCATTCTGTGAAAGCTTTAAGAAAGGAATCCTATATGTGCTATTTTAATCTTTACCCAAAAATCTCTTAATGAATACATTGGAACAAATAACTTCTCACTAAGTCTCTCCAATATCATAGCAGATATTTGCATTTAACAAATTCTTATATAGCACTGTTTGAAGCGGCTTCAAATATTAACTTATTTAACCTCCATATTAACTCTAGTAGGTACTTATTCTACCATTGAGAAAAAAAATGAAACAATTAGAAGTCAAATAACTCACCTAAGGCTAAACAACTAGTAAATGACATTGCTAGGATTTGAACCCAGGCCTTCTGTACTTTTAACCTCTATACTAAAATACTCGACTTGATAGAGACATAAAGGATTATATTATCAAAGTCAGTATCAAAGAATTAGTAAAGCAAAACTGACCTAAGTTAATTTAGTCATATATATTTCTTAGTTGTTGTTTTTTTGTAAATGTCCATATTTAGGCATAAATGATAGCTATAGGTCACTTTTCGTAGCCTCCCTACAAGGTCACAATGAAGGCAAGTCTCACACAAAATTATACCACATGTACAGAGATTTATTAGCAATAGGTATCACATAATGAAGCTCAGCTCTCTGTCCTTTTAGTTGCTCCAGCAGAATATTGCCTAAATGGTAAATGCATGGTTATTATGATCATAATCTAGACACAGACTTTGATAAATCACCTAGGCAGAGGCAGGAGTCCAAGAAAACTGAATTAGCAGCTGAGACCAGCATTATTTATGAATCAATCATCCAGTTCACAAGATCCTTACATCCCACCTATGGGACTGTCTTCTACATTATTTCTGGTCAATCTACATATCATGAATATTATGAATTCTGCCTAGCAAAAGCCACTTCTACCAACTGCTAAGCTAATACCAAAAAGGTTGGTGTGAGTTGGAGACAGAGATAGCTGAAACATTTGTAGTAGCCTCCTTGCATATATTCTCTAGCCTAAATGCCATCCAATCACCTATTAAATGTGAATCCCCTATTAGAGAAGGTGACCTCTTTCAGGGTATAAACTAGAACTTATGCCATACTGTTAATGTTGAAATATTTTTAAAATAAATTTTAAAGCATCTCCTATTAGGTTTATCAAAAAATAGATATGTTCACAAAAATACTTGAATAATATGCATAGCAGCTTTATTTGTAATAGCTAAAATATTAAAATAGCCCAGTTGTTCATCAGTATGAAAATAAGTAAACAAACTCAGCTATTCACATGCCTGGCAATGAAATATAAGCATTACTAATACATACAACATGGATGAGCGCAAAAGCACTATGCTCACTGAAAAAGCATTTTTCAGAAAAGACTATAGCTGTGTAATTAATTTTACTTAAAATTCTAAAAGCCATGGTGGAAAAAATAACCAGAACAATTGTTGCCACAGGGTGGAGAATGGGAAATTGACTTGGAAGGGGATGAAAGAACTTCCTTAAATGATTATAATATTCTATACCTTAACAGGAGTTTGGGTCACACAGGCCAAAACATAGGAAATGCATACTTTATATTTATATATTTAATTGTATAAATTTTATAGCAAAACAAAAACAATTGTAAATAAATATTCAACTTGAATTAACAAACTTCATGCTGAATTAAGAGAAAGTGTAAAGAGGTCATTAGTTTTCATTGAAATATGTCCAAAAATAAGATGGGCTAGTAGATGGATAAAGAAAAAATAGGTACATAGATATGTGATGAAAATAAGCACAGTTGCTGAAAACATAAGTGCTTAAGGCAAAAGTCTTTCAATTTTGTTCTATGTGTAAAAACATTCATAAATAAAACACAAAGAGCTTTTGCAAATCTTAAGATTCAGTCATTCAACAAACATTTTTTGAGCACTTGATAAGGGTGAAATTATTATTCAAGGTGCTGGAAATATAGTAGTGAATAAAACAACAAAATGTTTGCTCTAATGAAGCTTACACTTATATTTTAAAGAGAAATCATAACTAAACAAGTACATAAGTAATGTGTCAGGTGATGAAAAATTCTAAGAAGAAAAATACTGCAGAATAAGGGCATAAGCCGCTATTTATAAAGATGCTGTTAAGCCCTGGCCAGTATGGCTCAGTGACAGAGCCATCGGCCTGAAGGCCAAAGGGTCTCAGGTTTGATTCCCAGTCAAGGGCAGATACCTGGTTTGCAAGTTCATCCCTGGCCCCAATCAGGGCATGTGCGGGAGGCAACCAATCGATGTGTCTGTTTTACATTGATATTTCTCTCTCTCTCTCTCTCTCTCTCTCTCTCTCCTCTCTCTCTCCCTCCCTCCACTCCCTGCTCTTTCATTCTCTCTAAAAATCAATGGAAAAATATCCTCAGGTGAAGATTAACAACAACAACAAAAAAAGATATTGTTAAGAGGAAAGAAATATCTGATAAGGTCACATTTTAGTGGGGACCTGAATGAAGTAAGCTAGTATATCTGGGTTAATAGCATTCCGGGCAGAAAATAGCAAGTGAGAAGTATTTGAGGTATATCTGTATATGGCCTGTTTAAAAAAAAAAAAAAAAAAAGTGGGAGGTGAAGTGAGAACCAGTGTGGCTCAAGCAAAGCATAAATGAGTAGAAAATCAGAGAGAGGGGAGTAGACAGATAGAAGAATGGGGTAGGGGGAAAGTTTATATAGGACTTACATGGTTAGAAATTAAAATTTTACTCTAAGTAATATAGGAAGCCACTAAAAGGCTTTGAGCATAGGAGTGATGGGATCTGACTTATACAGGATGGGGCAAAAGTAGGCTTACAGTTGTCCATATGAAATCTATAATAATAAAAGGGTAATATGCTAATTAGACCAAATGTCTTCAGGACATCATTCCAAATGTCCTTCCTGATGAAGCGGGGGCTGGAGAGAAGCCAGCCTGGTCCCGGATGCCTGCAGATGGCCCAGGTGAAGCCAGCCCGGGGCCTGGGTGCCTGTTGGTGGACAGAGGAGAGAAGCTCAGGTCCCTGGTGCCAGAGGGAAGCCGGTGCCGGCAGCTGGGGAAGGAAGGCCTACTCTTGCACAAATTTTCATGCATCGGGCCTCTAGTATAATATAATAATTAATAAATAATAAAACAGGAATAAACTCTGTTTCATGAACTCACAACTATAAACCTACTTTTGCCCTACCCTGTATTTTATAAGGATCAACTTAACTGTTATCTTGGTAAAGAGGCAATTTGCTAGTAGACCCAAAGGGATGAGGATGTAAGTGAGACCAGTTTCATCTCTATATGGGCAAAGTTCATTAAAAAATAAAGATGTCTTTGGTTAGGAGAGTTTTAATGGGAGTGGTGAGATTATGTGTCCCCATATGTTTCTAGATATATATTTCAAATATGTTTTTATTGATTTGAGAGAGAGAGAAACATCAGTGAGAGAGAAACATCAAAATCGATTGACTATCTCCTGCACCCCACCCTGCTGGGACTGAGCCCAAAACCTGGGCATGTGCCTTGACTGGGAATCGAATTGGGGACCTCCTAGTGCCCACTGAGCCACACCAGCTGGATATTTCTAGACATATATAGATGGTAGAACTGACCATTTCCTCATGGGTTTGATGTAAGGTGGAGAGAAAGGGAACAAGCAAAAATGGTGAATATGGTTGCCACATACTAAAATGAGAACTAGTGAAAGGAAGAGCAGGTTTGGAGTGGGGAGGATATTAGTAATTTATGTTGAGATCTGTCAAATTTGACAAGTCTTTTAGACACCCATATGAGAGGTTGACAGGTAATAGGATAAAGTGAATCTGATGTTCCAGGGAGTGGTTGGTGTTGAAGCCACGGAACTGGGTGAGATCACCTGGGGAGTACAGGTAGATTGAATAGGAGCAAGGTCCGGATATAGTACACAGCTCCAAAGCACTTCAATCTTTAAAAGTCAAGAAGATAAAAATCAGACCTGGCTGCCAAGGAGATGAAGAAGGAATGGCCAGTGCAGTAGAAGAGGAAGAGAGTGTGTCCTGAAGTTAATAGGTTTCAAGGAAAGCATGATGAAATGAGCCCAATGCTGCTGAGAGATCAGGAGAGGACTGACAATTGACCTTAGGCTGACATTTAAAGCTTATCAGTGACTGTAAAAGCAAATCACTATAGTACATGCCTTCTAGTTCAGGTTTTTAGAATTCTCTTTTGCCCTTTATTCTTCAATATCGTACATTTAAAGGTTCCTGGGCCTGCTTTTTCATTTGGCTCACATTATGTTAATTGTAGTGCTTACCCTTGAAACTGCAGTCCTCCGAAATGATGGTGAAAAGAATCTCAAAACACATAAGGAGAGAATGTTTTATCTTCCCCAGAGCAGCAAGAAAGCAGACAGCATTCTACATCATAAAACCAGTTATCAGGAAATAACTTGAAAATGGCCACAAAAGGAGTCATCTTTGTTGCCTGTCTTATGTGAAGTCTTGTGTGAATGTATAATTCTTTTTGACTTTTCTAAAATTATAAAACTGCCCTTGAAGTATTATTTACAAAAAGTATATAATAAATATAGCAACATATTGCTAAAGAGATTATCCCTATTGTCCTGAGAAATATTATCTTTAATACCTAAAACTCTACATTTTTTTCTTGTTGTTTTAATTTTTCTATGGTAATGATATTAAAATAACATCTCTATTCTCCAGAAACTTAAATAAAAATGGGGTTCTCTTTCTTAAGCCAAAAGAGCTGCAAGATTTCCTTCTCCTCTATCAGTAAATATATGATACATTTGATGATTCTGCTAGATTCCTTCATCAAAGAACTGAGAATCTTTATCATCAGAGAAATGCCAATTAAAACCAACCATGAGATATCACTGCATACCTGTCAGAATGCCTATCATCAAGAAAACAGCAAACAACAAGTGTTAGTGAGGATGTGGAGAAAAGGGAACCCTCATGCACTGTTGGTGGGAATGCAGATTGGTGCAGCCACTGTGGAAAACAGTATGGAGTTTCCTCAAAACAAAAACAAAAAAAAGAAAAGAAAAAGAAAAATGGATCTGCCTTATGACCCAGTGATTCCACTTCAGGGGATTTATCCGAAGAAACCCCAAACATCAAAACATATATGCATCCCTATGTTTATTGCAGTGTTATTTACCATAGCCAAGATATAGAAGCAACCCATATAGATGAGTGTATAAAAGCGTGGTGGTACATATATACAATGGAATATTACTTGGCCATAAGAAAAAATGAAATCTTACCATTTGAGATAGCATGGATGGACCTAGAAAGTATGCTAAGTGAAATAAGTCAGTCAGAGGACTGACAAATCCTACCTAATAATAGAGTAATATGCAAATTGACCGTACCTTTGCTATACCCACAAGCCACGCCCACCAGCCACGCCCACCAGGAAACCATCCTGCTGGAGGCTTTTCCGGCCTTGGGCACCAGGAGATCCGTCACCGGGACACAACTGGCGGTCGGCTCCTGCGATCTGTCACTGGGACGCTGGGGTGCGGCCGAGCCCAAGGCCGGGAAAGCCTCTGCAGAAGGCTTTTCCGGCCTTGGGCACCAGGAGATCCATCGCCAGGACGCTGGGGTGTGGCCGAGCCCAAGGCTTTTCCGGGCTTGGGCACCCTGCGACGGATGGCAGGCAACTGGCGGTCGGCTCCTGTGACAACCAGAGGCTGACCAACTGGAAGTCAGTGCTGGCCCTGCCCTCAAGCAAGCAGTTAGGGGCAATCAGGCAGGCAGAGGGGTTAGAAGTGATCAGGTAGGCAGACCAGTGGTTAGGGGTGAACAGGTAGGCAGGCAAGTGGTTAGGGGAGATCAGATAGGCAGACCAGCAGTAGGGGTGATCAGGTAGGCAGACAGACCCTCACTGGGCTGGCCCCGCCCCCAAGCAAGCTGTTAGGGGCAATCAGGCAGGCAGGCAGAGTGGATAGGGGTGATCAGGTAGGCAGACCAGTGGTTAGGGGTGATCAGGCAGGTAGGCGAGCGGTTAGGGGCAATCAGGTAGGCAGACAGCCCTTTGCATGGCTGGCCCCATCCCCCAGCAAACAAAGAGGGAGGCCCAGGCCAGCCAAGCCATTGCACCCCAGCCTGTCGCCTGCAGAGGGAGGCCACCGGTGGCAGGGGAAGGGAGGCAGTGCTGCACAGATGGGAAGCAGTGGCAGCGGCGGGGGTGGGGCCAGCTTCCTGCAGACCTGGGAAGGAAAGGCTCGATAGGCCCTGATCTCAGGCCAGGCCTAGGGACCCTACCCAAGGGGTCCCGGATTGTGAGAGGGTGGTTGGGCTGAGGGATGCCCCCGAGTGCATGAATCTTCATGCACTGGGCCTCTAGTACCATATAATTTCACTTACCATATTTTCCGGCGTATAAAACGACTGGGCGTATAGATTTTCCTGGGTTAAAAAGTTGTGTTATACGCCAGAAAATACTGTATATGTGGAATCTAAAGATCAATAGAAACACACAAAATATAGACTCATAGATGCAGAGAACAGACTGATGGTTGCCAACAGGGAGGGCCTTTGGGGACTGGGTGAAAAAGATTAAGGGGTTGAGAAGTGCAGATTGGTAGTTACAAAAACAGTCACGGGGATATAAAGTACAGCTTAGGGAATATAGTCAATAACATTGTAATAACCATGGTGTCAGAGGGGTACTGGAAATATCAGGGGGAACACTTTGTCTCACCACTATGCTGTATACCTGAATCTAAAACAAAATAATATCAAATGTAAACTGTAATTGATAAAAACTGAGCAGAGCCATTATAGTAGATAAAAGGAGCGTAAAATCCTGATTGAGATGGATGCATGAGAGAGTGAGATGAGTTTTGCTGAAAGGGGGAGAAAAAAAAATAGATGGACACAGATAACACACACACACACACACACATTTTTTAAAATGTAGAGCACTTACATTTGTTTTTAATTTGTGGACAAAGACTACATGTAGATGCAAAAAAAAAAATCAATCCTCTTTTGCCACCCAGAATTCATCATTCAGTATGAGTTTTGATACGTATAAGAAGGAACATAATAAAAAAAAATTCAAAAAATAAAATTTAGCTGAAAGAAGATTTATCTCAGAATTTAAAAATACAATTAATACAACAAAAATGGTCCGTGTTACTTCCTACTATCACAAAGGGCCAGGCATGACCTTCACCCCATACTAGGTGCCTACCCCACAGCATACACTCAACAGATTTTGAGATATGTGTGAATTTTTTTTGAAAAAGTGTGAATGTGTGTGGTAAGTATAAAGGTATCCTACAAAAGAGAACTGTGTGTAAAGCCAGTTTCCTTAACCCCTTCAGCACAAGGTTATCAGAACTGCTGTCACTCAAAATGAATCACCCTTTAAATCTGCTTCTCCAGGGGCTTGCTACCCAAAATGCCTTGGATGAGAATCAAATGCAGAATTTCAGGCTCCACCCCAGATCTTCTCCATAAAATCTGCAATTTAAGTGGTAAGTGTTCACATGAAGGTTTGGGAAGCAAATATGTTTTCAAAGCCTAACCCCCACCAGCTCAGATTTTCTGCAATCTTTCTGAATAAGATATATTTTGAACAAGCCCCCCAACTTCTGATTGTCTAAATTAGACTCTTAGGGAGAGCCCAGGAATATGCATTGTAACAAGTACCCTCTGAGATTTCAAGGTGACTGATAATTGTTACTTGAAGGAAAGCTGATATGTGCCATTTTCTATAGATCTGACAATAATATTCAAAAATAAATTAGGTCCTCATAGAAAAACAATAAATTCCAACTACTTACCTATTTATTTTTAAATCTCTGAATTTGGTATAATATAAATAAGTAAACTTGATCCATTAATACTCAGTTTACTGAAATGTGCATATATGTGTATACACCTGCATGCATGCACACATACACACACATTATAACCTAGATTTAAAGCCTAGATAGTCACAACCATCATTCAGACATATAAAGAAGAAAATAATAAAACTATAGTTAGAAAAGTTCAGAGAAAAAGAGAAAAAATAGAGCACTTATGAAACACTTTTCCTTTATAAACTAAGCTCATCTCTAGCCCTATAATCAACATACAGTTATATCGTGCCTATTGGTGCACAATGTCATAAAGGCTTTCCTTCTACTTACATGGGAAAATTCCCAAGGGCAACCAGTAAGCTATAATCCTTGTGTATCTTCTTACATAGGATTAAAGATAATAGGCATTTTCAAAGACAGAATATGTGCCAAAAGGAAAAGATAAGGGAAAGCAGACTCTATATTTTGAATTACAAAGAAGAGGGAGCACAGAAAATTGGACGATAACCTCAGACTTGAAAACTCAGAAACCAGAGCAGGAAATGCTTCAGAGATTTAAGGACTATCATCTATAATCCCTAATATGTTCATATGGGTTTGTCAGTGACTGTGTTCTGGAGACAGAGCTGACTTCACATTAATCACAACCACAAATACTACATAGATCAGAAAGGTTGCATTTCTACAAAATTTTAGCTTCATTCTACAATTTATTTGAACATGTATGTAGGGTTTTTATATTGCTAACTTCATATCTGAAAGCTATAAAACATTCTCGATGACCAAAGATTTCAAATATTTTACTTACAAAGAATTGAGCACTGACATAGAAATTACTATTAGTTATGTGTAAGTAAATTTGCTTGACAGACATGTTATTGTATTAAATTATTTTATATGGTATGGGAGATTTTCAAATAAAATAAGATTTCAGAGAAATTCTCAAATCATACACTTACCCATCTAGAATTTTTTTAAAAATATTTTAAAGTATAAAGTTTTATGTATCTTCAAAAGATCACACAATTGATTTTCATTTCAGTTATAGTTTTTGTTTTTCCAAGTGTCTATGTCACTTTATTTTTATTTTTAAATTTTATTTATCTTTTGTGCTGAAAGTATTACAGATGTCCTCCCTTTCCCCCCATTGACCCTCTCCACCCACTTCTGCCCCCTAAATGTTTCTAAAACTCCATAGCACAAAATAACTTATTTTGAAGTTAAAAAATTATGTTGATGTTTTATGAGAACTTCCTTATGTTTGAAAATTATAATTGCTTAGGAGAATAGAAATCATGATGCCTGAAATACCATAATTTCCTTTTTTCACTTAAACCTTGCTTCAAGATTGCAAAACATAAGCCTCGTATATGGAGTCACCGCAGGAAATCAATTTAGCTAAGAAAAAGAAATATGAAAATGTTCAACTGAAAGTTATATAAGCCTCAAGCTAGAAAAAGAGTGTTTGGGTAAAAAAAAAAAATCTATTATGTTATAATGAATCCTGAAGAGAAAGATGACCTCACTGTCTATGCTAGGAATTTAAAATAGTTTATCAGCCATGAGAGAATCAATAGCAAATGGAAGCTCCTAGAGTTCTTTAGAAAATACGAAGATACACAAATGTAAGAAGGATGACTCATCCGAATGGCTGCAGTTAGATATAAAACAAGTGTGGCTACAAAAATTTTCTGCAGTGGAAATAATCTGCAGTGGAACAGATAGGTCTGATTGGAGAACCAGACAAATCCATATGGAAGGCTCTGCAGAACTTAAAGGGAAACTTTATTTAAATGCAAAAGAAATTATTTCATGGTGGAGGAGATTAAGGATTTCTGTTCCGTTTTCTCTTTTTACTCTAATATGTTCACATGGGTTTGAACATGTAAGAGCACAGAAAGCAATGAATCCCTTCTTTCTAACTTCCTACAAATGACAAAAAAGAAAAAGATTTGCTACTATGAAATACAGACTTTTTTTTTTTTTCCTATGGGTGGTTTATAGAGTGCCAGAGAAACCTTCCCTGAAGGAGCCAAAGTATCCCTGGGCAGAAATAGCCCAGGCATTGCCTCACGAAAATTTTCATCTGGGTTCCGCTAGAGCCTGAATAATGAGGGCCAAGCAATGCTTCTGTATCATACTATCCTCTTAAAGCAAACCCCAGGAATAAAGCAGTTATTTTCACTTTGCAGTTTATATTTATTTTAATTTAGCAAAAGGCAAATACTAAACTACAAACAAGCCAGAAAGTCTCATTGTTCTCCAGTAATTATTGGGTACCTGAAATTTAGAAGATGGTTATTTTCCAATAAGACTATACTCCAGGAAAATCACCTAAGCAAACATCGTATTTACTCTTAATCACTCTAATTGTCATTATACAAAATGACCTTTTCCATGTAAAATTAGCAATGACATTATTGATTTTAAGTATATTAATTTTTTAAAATCACATTTCCTCATGTAATTTTTACCTAACCTATATTTTATTTGTCATGGATAATATTCTCATTTTAATAACACCTGTGATTACCTTGTGTGAAAACATACTGCATCCATAAAAGATGAATTATATAATCAAGACATTTTGAACCACAATCTGACATTTCCAAGAAGGAACTATACAAGAATCAGCCAGTATACTTCTCTATAAACAAATTATCCTATGGTTGTTATGAACTTTTAGACAATAACCAGGGCATCCATTGCCAAGATGGCTGCATGAAGTTCAGCCAATTGTGCTAATCCTTGATGCCCACTCTTTATGAAGGGCATCCCAGCTGAGGGATAAAAAGCAGCAGTACCCCAGCAAACTCCTTCACATGTGAAGGGGGCTATCCCACCTGTAAAACCTACAAATTCTGCTGCAGTTCACTCAGCTTGTTCCAAGAGGCTCCCCATGTAGTCAAGTCAACTGGAAAAGGGGTGATCTCCTCCAACACTGGCATCTGGCAAGGGACTAAGGACAAAGGTGGTCACCCCTCTTGTATGTGTGATAAACTGAGGGCCCTAGTTTAGCTCTATCCTGCAGGTAACAGTTCTGTTTTAGCTTAGAGGCCTCAGTGGCTATTATGAGTCACAAGATGCTTGTTCCATGACTCAACGCATAATGGGCAACTGGGTACAGTGGGTTGTGAACTCAGGGCCTGTGAGAGCTGTTTCCAGGAAAGCCCAGGATCCAGACAACAATTTCAACTCTTAATGGTGAGGAAGAGTGTTCCTTGCACCGGAAGCGCAGGGGCAACTTTTGGCAATCATGGGTGATCCAGAGGTTCCAGAGGCATAAGAGGATGTTGCTAAAATCTCCACATTGTAGGTGTCTCTAGAGGACACTGTTGTATTACAATTTGGTCAGATTCCAAAGTTTTTTTGTTGTATGGACCACCATTCAAGGTCAGCTGATTTACAAGTAACAACATAAATGGGCTTAAGTGAAATGTGCAAGTAAGAAATAGGTTCCCTCCAGAATCCAAAAGTCCTAAAAGATGCTGGAGTTGTTGTAATGCTGATGGTGCTGAGAGGGTCAATAGCTGTTTTTTGTCAGCCTCAGGAATGGACTGCCCCCTGACTAAGCAAATAATGCCAAGAAATTTTACTGAGGTGACCATGACCTTGTACTTTATGTATGGCAATGGTCCGTTCCTTCTTCTCAACTTCTTTCTGAATGTTTGTGTGTCCTGAATGAGTGTGTCAAATGAATGTCCTTGGAGGAGGATGTTAAAATCCTGCTTGTAAAGACTATGTGTGATGGTGAGGCTGTTGAGATACTTTATGGATAACCAAGTAAAGATATATTGTGTTCCTTTGAAGGTAAAATACAGCTGGCTGAGAAGCTGTTGAAATAGACACTAAGCAGATCATAGTAGCCAAAAGTGATGACTGCAAGGCTTATCAGTTGCTCATTGGATGAATCAGTAATTTAAAAAAATATTGGGTATGTGGGCCCAAATAGATGAAACCACAGCATGAAGGTTGTGATAATCTACTGTGAGGTGCCATTCAATGGTATTAGATTTATGGCCAAATTGAACTATTAGATAGGCAAGCACTAGAGATAATTACCCTTTTATCTCCATAGTTCTGATATAAGGAATTTAACCCTCAAAGGCCCTGTTTTAATTTATATTGAGCCATATTAACTATTTTAACTGATAGTTATATAGTCCAGGAGAAAATCTTATCAAGGAAGCATGACTAACAATTATAATCAATAATGCAATGAGTGCTCACCACTAAGTAATAGGGCTTATGCATTTTTAGTTTAATGATCATCAGTACTTCTACCAAGCATTTTCTAATAGAGATGGAGTAATCATGTTCTTTTTGCATTCCATTGGCTAACTTCATATTTTAAAAATTAGAATTGTGCTATAATAGCTTGGTTTATTATACAATTAAAAATTACACCAATTAATAACAAACCATAACCTTGACTGCTTATAGAGAGGGAAGCCTGCTAACTGAGGAATCAGGATCAGGTGCAATATTGCTTTTCACACTATACACTTTTAATCTTTTCAATTTTTTCATCATGGACATATATCACTAGTCAAAACAAAGGTAATTTTATTTTAAAAGAAGGATTTCAAAAATTCAACTTGAAAAGAGAACATTCCTCTCTTTGATATAAGCAAATCATTTTAATATTCCCAATATTGTAATAAAAATATTCTATTCTTCCAAAATATTAAACAGTATTAAAGTAATTAATTCATTCTTATACTTTATTTCCCAAGAGATATATAAATGTAAAGTACCTGGCAACTGTTAATTATTTTTTACTAGAGGCCCAGTGCATGAAAATTCATGCACTGGATGGGGGGGGGGTCCCTCAGCCCGGCTTGCCCCCTCTCACAGTCCGGAAGCCCTCAAAGGCAGAGGAGACCCGGCGATCAGGGGAAGGCGATGCCCCCGTCACACCTCTGCTGCTGCCACTGCTGGCAGCACAAGCCTCAGCCAGCCCTGGTTACCTGAGTCTTGGGCAGCCCTGGGCAGCCAGGCAGCTGACATCCGAGGCTTGCCTGTGCCTTGGGCCAGCCCTGGGTGGCTGGGGGGCCGAGGGGACTGGGAGTCTCTGGAGGCAGGCTTGAGGAGCAGCCTGACCCACCTGGGGGCGGGCCTGGCCGTGCCGCACACTGCCACCCCAGCAGGGCTGAGGGAACTGGGCGCCGCCATCTTGTAGCTGTGGGCGCCGCCATCTTTGAGGGCATGGCAGTCAATTAGCATTTTCCCTCCTTATTGGCTGTGAGTGCCGCCATCTTTGTGAGGGCTTGATGGTCAATTAGCATATTCCCTCTTTATTAGATAGGATGTTTTGTCCACTAATTTTTTTACAATTAAAGATGATTTTACAGTTTCTGATAATTAGACAAAATTTCACATTTTGGGTTAGGGTTAGGGTTAGGGTTAGGGTTAGGGTTAGGGTATCAAGACAAAACCCATAAGAATTCATAAAACTGTATTGTTTTGGGTTATTGGAGAGAAAGTTAAAAAAAAACAAACTTTGGCTTCATTACTGGCAGCTCAATTATGAGACTTAGGCAAGTCTAATTATAGCCTTAAGTATTTTATAAAATTACCCTAGAATAGGTTGCTGTTTGATGAAGTTATCCTTTTACTTTATTGAATAGCACTAGTTGCTAAGGAACACGGGTCTGTTTGAACAACAATATTTTCCAGTTATATGAGAAGTTGAACACACAGACTGACCTCATGACTCACCATTAATGAGTGGTGATTCATCCTTTATTCACCAATAACGGGATAAAAAGTTTTAAATACCAATGAATACATACAATAGAGAGAAGGAAACATGAGCTAAAGATGGCAATAATTTTTGCAAGATGGAAAAGTAGATGGGTGACTTCCAACTTCACTTCGCAAGGCACAAAGAGCTGATTTTTTTTTTTCCTACAGAAGGGAAACCAGCAGCAGCAGCAAGTAGATCTCTGGAGACTCGGAAATTGAAAGCATCACATAAGTCTGAAGACAGGATACAAGATGGGCTGAAAGTAGTGTTTCTGGAGAATCAAATTCCTCTCTCGCTCATGGGAGTGGGGTTGAGGTTCTTGGGGTACCACTGAAATAAGAATTTTTAGAAGCCCCCTCCAGGGGAGAATGGGATGTGGTAAAAGGCTTTATTTGCTTGGAGTTATATTTCTCAGGTTGCAAACTCCCATGCCCCTTAACCCAATCCCAAAAGAGGTGCATCTGGGGTTTCAGTAGAGCCAAAAGCAAGGCCAGTGTCCAGAGCTTCAGATCCATATTGCAGCTGGGTGTAGTTCAGGATCCAAGCTAATTAAAGCCCATCGGTCCCACATGGCTTTGAGCCACATGGGCACAGGGGAACACACCGCTGCAACAGGAGTCAGGAGCCCAGCGTGTGTGAGGGGGAGAGAAGGGGGGAGAGAGAGGGAAAGACTGAGATAGACAGAGAGAGGGGCTCCTTGGTTCATAAATTTAAACATTCAGGAGTCCTGCACTTGCAGTGGCCATGCCTATGCTGGCCACTAATTTGTTCCCAGGTGGGCACCTTTCCAAGGCACTCAGTTCTCATTTGTTCCCAGACATGCATCTAAACTGCCTTTGTCCAGTCCCTTCCCCCATCGATCAGGGATCAGTGGGGAATAGACTTGGAGACTGTTAAATTAGCAAAGTTGTGTAAATGGCATGCCTATATTATCTAGTTTTCCCTTTACTCCTTTCCTGTTACTAATAACCAGATTATTATAACTATGAATAGGATTGTCTGAATATTTGCATATGGAGCAGATGGACCTCTGGATCCCCTCCCCAGCCTGTGCAGACAGGCAACTGATCTTCCCTTCCCAGCAACAGGGAATCAGGGCCATCAGACACTGCAGATGGCAGAAAGTAGTCACCAGCCAAACAGGGAGATTAAGGAGATACTAATGCAATTCAATGCTTTCCCCTTTCAGCAACTAGAGTACTGGTAGCCAGGCTTATACCACCCAGAAAAGAAATTAGGAAATTTCTCTCTGCAGAAACTGATGCTCCCAAGAGAGATATCCTGTAGATATATTGCTGTTCTCATGAATATTGAAACCCATGAGACAAGTAGACTTGCACACAATGCTGGACATCCACAAGGCTTTTTAGTTCCTGATTTTTAAATATAAATAAATAGCCATGGATCATGAGACATTACGAGAAAACTCCAATATGATTTGGAAAAACACACACAAAGAGGGAGGAAATGTGGAATAAACAAGAACAATGTAGAGAAAAGAAATACTTTCAGTGATGTATTAGTCAAGGTTCTCCAAAGAAACAGAACTTAGAAGAGTATAAATGTATGTATATCTGTGTGTGTATGTATGTACATGTGTTTGTGTGTATATATGTGTGTGTGTATGTTTAATACATATATATGTAAATACATAAATAAGTAAAATAGGAATTGGCTCACACAGCTATAGAGGCTGAGAAGTCCCACAAGTGCCAGCTGCAAGCTGGGGAAGTAGGAAAGCTGGCAGTAGTATAATTAAGTATCCATCTGATGGCCCAAGCATCAGGAGCTTCGATGTCCCAGGGCAGGATAAGTGGACTCCCAGCTCAAGAAAAGAGAATTCACCCTTCCTTTGCCCTTTTGTTCCCTTAGCAGATTGGATGATCCCACCCACATTGGTCGAGTGGATCTTTACTCAGTTTACTAAATCAAATGCTAATCTCTTCCAGAAAGCCCCTCAAAGACACACCTAAAAATGTTTTGCCAGCCCTAACCGGTTTGGCTCAGTGGCTAGAGCATCGGCCTGCAGACTAAAGGGTCCCAGATTCGATTCCCGTCAAGGGCATGTACCTTGGTTGTGGGCACATCCCCAGTAGGGGGCGTGCAGGAGGCAATTTATCGATGTTTCTAACTCTCTATCCCTCTCCCTTCTTCTCTGTAAAAAATCAATAAAATATATATTTAAAAATGTTTTGCCAGCTATCTGGGCATCTCTTAGCCTAGTCAAGTTGAACATAAAATTAAACATCATAAATAAACATTATAATTAATATGTACAGAGAAGTCAGAATATATTACATGCCAAAAAATGACAAAACATTATTAGAATAATTAAAGAAGCGCTAAACAAATCAAGAGCTATTTCATGTTTATGCATTAAAAGACGCAATATAGTTAAGAATATCAGTTCCTCAATTGCAGGCCCCACCCCACTCCCATACCTGCACGCTGTGGCCAAAATAATGTATTTTAGTTTTGACCTCTATAATTTGTGAAAACTATGACTAAAACAACAATAAAAAGCCATTTACCTGCAAAGGATATCAATTCCTCCAAAATGGCCTGTAAATTCTATGCAACCTCAATCAAAATCCCAGTAGAATTTTTTTAAATTAACAAACTAATTCTAAAATTAAAACAGAAATCCAAAGGGTACAGAATCACCAAAACAACTTTGAAAAAGAAGAAATTTGGAGGACCAAGAATGGAGACAGTGTAATATTGCCATCAACACAGACAATCAATGGAACACAACAGAGAAGACAAAATAGATCCACACATATATAGTCATTGATTTTTAGCAAAGGTGCAAAGGCAATTAAGTGGGGAAAGACAGTGTTTTCAACAAATTGTTCTGGAATCATTTGATAACCATGTGCAAAAAACAAACAAATATCAATCCTTATGTCACAGCCTATATAAAAAATGACTCTAATCATAGAACTAAATAAAACTTTAAAAAACTAAGAACCTAAAACTATATTACTTTTAATATAGAAAAATCTTGGGTTAGGCAAAAATTTCTTAGCTACAACTTCAAAAGTATGATTCATGAAAAAAATGTTGATAAATTGTACCTCATCAAAATTAAAAATGTCTGCTTTTGAAAGACACTGTTAAGGGAATTTAAAAAAAACTCACAAACTAGGGGAAAAGATTAAAAATATATATGATAAAGAAAATAAATAACTAAAATCCATTACAACAATAGGCAAAATATATGAACAGAGATTTCACCAAAGAGAAGATATAGGTGTCAAATAAGTACATGAAAATATGTGTAATCTCAATCATTAGGGGACTACAATTTAAATCCCAATGAGATATCACCATACACCTATTGAAAAGTTTAAAATTTAAAAGATTAGTCATACAAATGTTGCTGAGAATATAGAACAACAGGAACTCTCTCATACACTGCTGGTGGAAATGGAGAATGGCACAACCACCTTGGAAAGAAGTTTGGCGTTTCTTAAAAAGTTAAGCATACAGCCTTGGTCAGTGGCTCAGTTGGTTAGAGCATTGTCCAGTACACCAAAAGGTTATGGGTTCTACTCCCAGTCAGGGCACATACCTAGGCTAGAGAATCAATCAAATTTCTCTCTCACTCATAGGAGTGGGTTGAGGTTCTTGGGGTACCACTGAAATAAGGATTTTTAGAAGCCCCCTTCCTGGGGAGAATATCTGTCAGGGTGCATACAAGAGGCAGCCAATTGATGGTTCCTTCTCACATCAATGTTTCTCTCTCTCTCTCTCTCTCTCTCTCTCTCTCTCTCTCTCTCTCTCTCTCTCTCTGTCTCTTTCCCAATCAATCAATGAAAACATGTCCTCAGGTGAGGATTAAAAAAAAAAAAAGGTTAAACACACACCTACCAAATATCACAACCATTACACTTCTAGGTATTTGACCAAGAAAAAAGTAAGCATACATCCCTACCAAGAATATTTATAATCACCTTATTTGTAATAGTCTAAAACTTAAACCCAAATGTCTATCAAGAGGTAAATGAATGAACAAATCACAGTATATCCATATAATGAAATATTGATCAGCATTAAAATGGAATAAACTGATGCAATATGGATGCATCACAAATTAATAATGCTGAGTGAAAAAGCCAAAGAAAGGATATATTCTATAATTCTACGCCTATAAAAATATGGGAAATGCCTATTAACCTATAGTTGCAGAAATCAGAGCAGTGGGTTCCATGTGTGTGGAGAAGGAGCAGGAGGGAAGGATTACAAAAGTACTAGTAGAAACTTCTGGGAGAGGTATATTTACAATTTTGATTTTGGTTATGGCTTCATTAGTATGTAAGTTAACACTTAATGAATTATACACTTTAAATATATTTGATATATAGTATTTCAGTTATGCCTCAATAAGCTACTATAAAATTACAGATCATAAACCAAAGGCAAATCAAATAGAAAACACAAATAAGGTAAATTTAAATTACTAGAAGCCACAGTAAATTGCATATGGATTAAACTTGGCAATTAAAGATAATATTACCTGAAAAAAACAGCAATACACTATTTATATGTGATAAAAGAGCACTAAAAACTAGAAGTAGATTAATGTAAAAATATATACGACCAGGAAAACATTAATGCTATATTAATATCATGTGAATGAGATTTTAAGCAATAACTTTTTTAGAAGTAAAATGTTCAGTGTGTATAAAAGTTTCATTTTACCAGGAAGACATAATTATTAAATTGTATGTACTGTATAAAGCTTCAAATTGCATAAAAATTAATAAGACTGCAAAAATAAATTATCGAGTCAACCAGAATAATGGGAAGCATAATCTGGACCAAAGAGAGAGGAAAAGGAGGACATTTTAGAAAAGAAGTCAATGGAATGCTTACTAACATTTCAATTTTGCAAGACTAGTTCAACTGCACCCAGTTTCAGTTTCTTGCTATAGTTACCAAATGTTATTCATCTCTGCAGCTATTCATCAGAAAGCTATTTCAGCAATAATACCATTTGAAACCATCTGACTGGAACATGCTGGAACTAGGATATATTCATCACTAGACTACACATTTTAGCCCCATTTGACAGTTAGTTGCATTGTGGACGTAATCAACTATATTTTCACATTTTAGTGAAAATGTGAAAGGTCGCTGAAAGGTTGAGCTAGCATTTTCAAGTACAACGTGCCATTTTATGCTCTATTATCTTAACACACTCAAATTTCCCACTGCCAGCTGTCTACTGTAAAATCCAGAGGAGACTCTTTTCATAATATGAAACAAAAAGCACCTTAAAAGGTGACACAAATGAGCCTTTTCACTCTAAGAAACCTGGTGGTCTCCAGTGGGTAGAAGCTTAGGGGGATCGTAGTTCAATTAGCCAGCCCCATTTCTGGCTTTTGTGGTGAGTAGCTTGGATTAAGAACAAACGAATAAATCAATAAGCTTTTAATTTAGAATATTAAGTGAATCAGAATACTGAGTGATGAAGACGACAGGGAGACACAAGTGAGCTGCACACATTACGTCTGAGAAAGACCAGAGACTGCAGAAGAGATCTACCGCATGCAATTGCCAGGAGACAAGAAGGCGGCCTGATTGGAGTCCACCAAACTTTAAACAGAATTGAACTGAGGGCCTCAGTTTTCCCACTGACAACGCTATGGTCCTGGGCAGTTCACTTAACTTCTGAGACTTAGATTCCTCACCCATCACATATATGAAATATAAAAGTACTTGAGAACCTACTGATGCCAGAAACTTAATATTTTATCTCATTTTTTTCTCATTCAATTTCATCCTCCCAGCAGAACTGTGAAGTAGTCATTATTTCTTCTACTATGAAAATGTGCAAAAGGGCAGATCAAGGTAAAATTATTTAACCCAGACTTCTGCGCTTGTAATTTGCAGAAATAAGACTCAAACCTTCACATTATATCACCTTCCTAGCCAACGGTCAGCAATCCACATCCAGAGGCCAAATCTGGCCTGCTGCCTGTTTTTCTATGGCCCACAAAGGATAGTTAGAAAAATCTTAAGAATAAAATATCATGACTCAGGGGAGATATGAAATTCAAATTTTAGTGTCCTCGAACACCATTTAATTGAAATGCACTCATGTTTATTCATTTACTTCTTTTCCTATGGCTGTTTCCATGCTATAAATCAGAATTGAGCAGTTATCACAGAGACCTTATGGCACAATAAAGCCTAAAATATTTACTATCATCTGTTCCTTTACAGGAGAAGTTTGCCGATTCCTGCTCTCCATCACCTCTCATGGTGTTGATGTAATTATCAAATGGGATAATATAAACAAAAGCGTTGCAATATGTAGAACACAATACAAATTTGAGGGATTCATATTCTGAGGAATAATCAGAGAATATAACCAATAAAACCAGCCAATAATAACAAAAGGAAGAAGGAAACCTTTTTCTTACAGCATTTACTTTTGAAACCTTGCAACTATAAAATCTTCTGTGTCCCTTCAAGATGTAAATCTTTTCCCAGACTCCTTCCAGTTTTATAACTTATCTTTCTCATATGCCTGGGTCCATTCCTTTGAAGTGTAATCATCAAGACAGTGCCTGGATCTCCCAGTCTCTGTGAGAGGGGAGAAGCCTAACGTTGACAAGTGCCAATTTGCAAACAGAACTGATAAACTCACTCTAAGGTCCTCCACTAGCTCACTCCAGCACTTACGAAGGCCCACCTTTTGTGTCAGTGAACTTGAGTTCAGTCTTTCTGCCCTATTGCAATATTCTCTCTCTCCTATTGCAACAGTCCTGAACAAAGTCTTCCTTGCCTGTTTAATTCTACACTGAGTGGTAAGATTATTATGATCTCTGAATGCATAAGGATCTGGCCACTCAGTGTGTGTGTGTGTGTGTGTGTGTGTGTGTGTGTGTGTGTGTGTGTGTATACCTCTAATATATATATTAAAGGCCTGGTGCATGAATTCGTGCATGGGTGGGGTCTGGCCAACCTGGCCAGGGGTAGGGGACATGGGCGGTTGGCCGGCCTGCCTGATGGTCGAACTCCTGGTTGAGGGGACAATTTGCATATTAGCCTTTTATTATATAGGATATATACTGAGTGGCCAGATTATTATGCGTTCAGAGGTCATAATAATCTGGTCACTCAGTGTATGTGGTATAGTTTTGATACCGTTGTAATTAACCCAATTCTTAATTTAACAGTAAAGGAGCAAAGGGAAAGCCAGATAATAGAAGAATGCCATTTGTACAGCTTTGCCAGAAAGCTATAGTTTAACACTTTCCAGGTCTATTTCCCCATAAATCTTGGGGGAAGGGACTGGACAAAGAAAGAATAGATGCCTGCCCAGTAAGGTCTGAATGATGTAGGAAAGGTGATTACCTTTCAGTCACACCTGGGAGCAGGTCATTGACCAGAATAGGCGTGGCCACTGGAAAGACATGAAATCTAAGATACATAAGCTCCTAAACAAAGGTGCCCCCCCTCCCCTTCTCTCTTTCTGCTTTCACCTGCCTCCTGGCTTGAGGGCACTCAGATCTGCACTCCCCCGCATGGCAGACAGCCATGTGGACACCACACACAATGGACTGATGGACTGGGAACTACTCTGATAGCATGCAGGACCCAGCTTCACCATGGAACGGAAACTCTGGACACTGGCTTTGCTTTTAGCTCTGCTGAATCCCCATCTGTACCTTTTCCAGGACTCGTTTAAGGAAATTGGACTTTGGAAACCAAGGGATATAATTCCATGCAAATAAACCTTTCTACTGCACCTCATCCTTCTATGGGGCCCTCCAGAAATTCTTATTCCAGTGGCACCCAAAGAACCCCACTCGCACTAGCACCAGAGAAATTCTACCCACACAATTCTCCATTAACAGTTTCTCCTTAACATCACTCATTAATGAATACACTCTTTGCTGCAATTGCTTGAGTAAAACTAACTATACCCTTAAATATGTAGTGTGTTTTGTCTTTTACAACTTCAAGATTATCATTATGAAAATAATTCTTATAGCAGGTACAGATTTGGGAAGGTATAGGAAATGGAAGCAAATTTGCACTTATGCAACAATAAATCTTTTTTTTTTTTTTAAGTACTGAGGCCAGACTGTATGCACAGATGTTGTGGTATCATTGGTCTGGGGTATGACCCAAGCACTGGGACTTTTTACTTTTATTGTTATTATTATTATTGATTCTAGGGAGCGGGGAATGGAGAGGGAGAGAAGGAGAGAGACAGAGAGAAAACATTTATGTGAGAGGTACATTGATCTGTTGCCTCCTGAACACACCCCAACCACAGAACAAATCTGAAACCTAGGAATGTGCCCTGACCAGGAATTGAACCCACAACCTTCCCTTGCATGGGACAAAGCTCCAACCAACTGAGCCACACTGGCCAGGGCTGTAACAATAAATCTTAAATGTCGCTTAAACAAAGAAAATCAAGAGCATTATTTTTTTCTCTTGATACCTGAACACTTTCATTCTGTTGGACTTTTACTAATAGACAGCCCTTCTTTTACAAAGTTTTGCTGGATTTTACTCAGTCTTTAGTACTCCAGGCTAAGTAGTGAAAGTAGAAACCTTTCCCTTTAGTAGTTTGGAAAAAATTTGGGAGATGCTAACAATTTTAATAGTTCCATTTGCTGATCACATTTCCTGTTCATATATCAGAAACCCTCTTCAATTATCTATAATGCCTCATTAGAGATAAAAAATAAGGAAGTTTTACATGAAATGTGTGAAGTAAATACAAGCAAATTAAACCCACACTTTTTTCTCTTGAGAGAGAGAGAGCACCCTAACCGGTTTGGCTCAGTGGATAGAGAGCATCAGCCTGTGGACTGAAAGGTCCCAGGTCCAATTCTAGTCAAGGGCACATGCCTGGGTTGCCGGCTCGATCTCCAGTAAGGGGCAGCAGGAGGCAGCCAATCAATGATTCTCTCTCATCATTGATGTTTCTATCTCTCTCTCCCTTCCTCTCTAAAATCAATTTCAAAAAAATCAAAAAAAAAACTTTTAAAAGAGAGAAAAAACAACAAAAAGAATGCTTTCTGTTAACACTTAAGTGGATTAAATTGGCTTCCTCCTAACCAACCTTAATTAACATGAAACTGTCTTGTTTACAATCCTTTAAAGTTCAACCGGTTCCTCTTTAGCATTTTAATAACTGAATGTTCAATGAAATGACTGTTGGCCAGCTTCCTTCTATTACTTTATCGTAATAGTCACTTGAAGACACTTGAAAAAAATTGTTTGGTTTAAATCAAATAATTTTTAAGAAACACTTGATTTTGGTTATCTCTACATAAAAAATAAATAAATAAACTCATGATAAAAGGCAGCTGGGTTGCTGGCTTGTTGGTGGTGAATTAACTAATGTTTCACATCAAGTTACAAGCTATATTTGCAACTATACTTTCTGCAAATGGATTTCTTTTACGTAACATATAATGCATACATAATAACCATAATAATCCTCTTTTCAGCAGTCGCTAAGGAAAGCCTATTTGCTTAATCTCATCCTAATTGCAAACACTGGAGAGGCATATCTCCAGCATTTATAAATTAAGTACTTGGTAGATTCACAAATCTCAACATTTAAAAATACATGCTTTATTGGATTATTATACTTGGTTTCACTATGAAAAGCAGAGTGATCATTCTACAATAATGCTTCTCTGTTAAATAATGTTGTACACCTAAAACCAATACACTATTATATGTCAATTATATCTTAATAAGACTTGGGGGGGGGGGCGGAAAGAGAGAAGGCAACAAACAATTGATGAACCATGAGATGTTGACTGAAGTTGTGCTTTATTTTTAATGGGAGACACAAAGCCATTGGGATAAACACAGTTGAAGTGAGACTGAATCTATAAGAAAGGATAAATGTAAATTCTGTGAAAATTCTGCATAGACAGAGCTAGGATCCAAGAAAGGAGATTAGCCTTTACAAAGTCAATTAAATGACAGTAAGTGATATTTTGCACAATGTCGAGCATGCTGAGTGGTAGCTATTATACAGTAAAGATGATAGCTGTTTTATCAGAGAGGATTTTTTTTTTTTTTTGGTTGCAATTATCCAAAATCTCAACTCAAACTGGTTTAAACAAGAGTAATGTATTAGCACATATAGCTAAAAAGAGTTATTAGCAGGCTTAAGCATGTTTGTTTTGTTTTTATCAGAGGGTTCCAATACAATTTTCTTCACTCTGCTCATCACCAAATATAAGCTTCATGGTAACAAAGGCTGAAATACTTCCTTAACTGTCACCCGAAAGCCATCTCAGGGAGATCTCATTATGGCCTTACTCTGATTGGTTTAACTTAAGTTACATACCTTTTCCTGAAACAATCCCTACAGCAGATTATGTTAAACTGTGGCAAAGGGAGGATTAATTATGCTCATAGGCTGTTTCCAGAGGTTTATCAGACATGAGACCAATCTCACCTAAACCTAATAGTTCCTGTACAACAAACGAGGGGTGAAACAGAAGCTGTGAGAAAATGAAAACTGTCTACTACACAAGGTGTTTTGAACAATCAAGATGGAATCAACTAACGATTTCTCAAAATAGTGGTGTATCATTAAACTTCTTGCTTTTCCTCCCTGTTTTTCCCTTTGGGACAATTTGGGAGGAAAAAATAAATCTGTTGTCAATTTATTGGGACAACTAGAAGCTGATAAGGCAGGAAAACAGCAATTTTGTCTAGCAGGAGTTATCACAGCGAAATAGGTTGATGGCTGGAGGAAGCATTACCAATAGTATTATTAAGAACCAGAGTTAGTATTTCCTAGTTGAAATTTGCCCAGAAAAGCTCACAGAAAAGTAACATAGTGCAGATAGTAAGTACATTCTTGGTGTGTGTGTGTTTCCTTCATAAACTTAATAATCGGATTCCCTGGGTCCTCAATTCAGTTATTGTTCTAAGCAGAGTGTATTATCTCCTGTAACAGTTACTATTTCAAGAGTCTATAAGAAACAGAGCATAAATGATCAAGATAGAAGTTGAATAAGGCACAATCTCTACATTGATTGCACATAAACATTCTCATTCAGCTGGTGATCTCAGTGGTTAGAGTATTGGCCCAGGCACCAAAGGGTCACAGGTTCGATTGCCAGTCAAGAGCACATACCTGGGTTGAAGGTTCAATCCCCAGCCCCAGTGGGGACATGTGTAGAAGGCAGCCAATTGACATCTCTCTCTCTCTCTCTCTCTCTCTCTCTCTTTCTCTCTCTCTCTCTCTCTCTCTCTCTCTCTCTCTCTCTCTCTCTCTCTCTCTCTCTCTTCCCCCCTCCTTCCTTTTCACTCTCTCTAAAAATCAATAAAAAAAATACCTTGGGTGAGGATTAACTAAAAAAATAGTCTCATTTAACTCTTCACATGGTACTTATGGTATGTTCTGTTACTGTTTTATTCTACCCAATTTTAATGACTCCTCTCAAAAGTCCCTGAGGCTTTAGTTTAATATTGAAAGAGATTTTTCATTAACTGTTCCCTGATATAGCCAATCATCTTATTACTCTATCTTTTATAAATTTTTTAAGTTACAAGGTCTCCTACTTTCAAACAGTAACATTTCCATTTATGTCTATTATCAGACACTATTTATTCTTCTTCCTTCATATTTACTCTACATAAATACAAGTTTTCTGTTTCCACCATAGCTGAGTGTTTATCAACTCAGCTGCATATGTATTAGACTCACCTGGGTAATTTTAATGGGAAGTGAGTGGAGGTGGAAAGGGGAAGTCTTGGACGAGACCCAAACCCAGTGAATTTGGCATGAACTACATGTGACAAATGGTGCTTGAGAGCTAATTCTTTAGCTTGAAAACATCTACATGATGGGTTATATTTGGTTGGCTACCTAAGGGTGTGTGATTTCTTTCTGTGTTTGCCAGCTCTTCAGCAGATGGCCTATGATGGCATCACATTCTGGTTTAATGCTTGTTTAGTAATAAAATGGAGAGATTCTACTTGGAGAGATTTTCTGGGCTGTTCTCTTCTACTTGGAGAGATTTTCTGGGCTGTTCATACCCTCTTCCCTGGCGTCTTCTTTCATCTTGATACCAAGAATACAAATGATGCCAACTTGGATTATGAAGGAAGGCCACACGCAGCAGAGTAACAAGATAGAAGGAACTTGGACCCTGACACTGTGGAGCCACAGGCCATCTACAGAAATTTCATGTGAGACGAGTAAAATCCTATCTAGTTTAAGCTACTGCTAGTTGGAACTTTCTGTCAATTGTTGCAGAACCTAATATTAACCAGGTGGGAAGAGAAACAATAGTGTGTGCAAAGGTTCTGAGGCAGTGTTTCCAGAAACAAAAGACTAGTTTGGCTAAAAATTAATAACAAGGGAAGAAATACAACAAGATGACTATGCACAGATGATATACACCGGGGATATATACTGAGTCCAGACTACCATGGTAACAGAAAAGCAATGAGAAGTCCATGGGAAATAAGGAAATGGACAGAATCCAATGTACTTTCTAGAAGTTGGCTCTGGTTGTCTTGTGGGAAATGATGAGAAGGCAGACAATTGGGTACAGGAAGCCAGTAGGAGGCTGCAGCAGTAAACAAAGAAAGAAATGACTTGGCCCAGATGTAGGTGGTAGCAAAGAATACTGAGGGGGAAATGAATGAATGAGAGACGGGAGAGTTTCTCTCAGAGCCCCTTCTCTTCTAGCAGATTGGGATATTAATACACTCATCCTCATAACACTTCTGTTAGGATTAAATGGAATAATAACGCACGTAAAGTGATTAGATGCATCCCTGGCACAGAGAAAGACCTCAATGAAGTTTATTTATTGCCATCACTATATAATCATCATCTTGGAAGTAGAAATGACAGGACTCGGTGATAAATTTTTTAAAAATATCTGATCTACTCTGTGCTGGACACTGTGATCAGAGGCTGTGCCAACCTGATTGATTAGCCAGAGGCTAGTGGAATAATGCCCATTAGTTTCAGAGTATATATTCAACTTTTTAATGACATGTTTATTACATTTATTCAACTATAGCAGCTATGAAATTTATCACAGCTCTCAGAGATAAAGGGATGACATATTTCTTTATTTCTCTAAATCGAATTAAATCTATTCTGAATTGCCACACTCTTGACCAGCAAGAACGTCGCTCTCGTAGCTTGGAGGGACTTTCTGTAAGGTTAAGTACTTCAAGGTCTTATTTGTTCCAAAACATTCAACAAGGACCTTTCATCATCCCTCTTGAAAAGCCCTCTGGTCACTATAAAGCAAGGAACACTGCTTTTTCACTGGAGAGTTGGGCATCTCGAGCACCATGGTCCTTGCCAGTGAGGGGACTCGGGCCCCTGGTAAGCAGCTTTTGACTCCATCTGAGGTTCCACTACCTGGAAACAGATCGCTGAATCCCACATATCAGGTGTCCCTTAGAATCTGAGAGCCTTTATCAGTTTTTGAGGGGAAAATATCTACTGACAACCCTTTCTAGCTCTCTGTTGTAAGCACCACAATCTATTTCATCCCCCTTATCCTCCATACTGTTCAAAAGCGTTACTATTCTGTTTTACTTATATTTAGTTTGGATGTAAAAGGAGCAATCAATTCCTAAATGTCCAGGGACTCAGAACAATACTGTGGGGGCAGGAAGTGGGGGCTTATGGCCATTCAGTGTGTGACAAATGGCTTCATCTATAAACATATAGCCTGGGTAAACAGAGTTATGGTTCTAGCAAGTGCTGGGCTCTTGCACTCCCAGGAGGTCATTTATGTGAGGTTATCAGGAAGAAAGGGGGAAACATGTACCGTAGTCTCCAGCTTATATCTTGCACTCTATCATGGGAATATTTCCATGCTTGCTCCATTTTCCAATATATCATCAAACAAATGAGGTTCATCTATCAATGTCCCAGGTAAGAAAAAGAAAAGTTGTAACAGAAGTCATTCCTGCCAAGGTGCATATAAAGCATGAAGACTGGTCACTTCTCATGGAGAAGCACTGACCTGGCTGTGTCCACAAAGTTTGATAATACAAACTTCTTATTTCTAGTCTTTCATCCTAAGATGAGGGGAGGGGCATAGGAGTGTCTATTTATGCTCAAGTCATTGAAACAATTCAAACAATGAGACCTTACAACAGAGCCCTGAGAACCCAATGGAAGTGGTATTGGGTGATTATTTAATGCTATCTTGAATGGGAAATTAAAAATAAAAACAAAACTGTTACAAATGCCTCTAACAGATAGCTCTTAGAGTTCTGAACTTTTTAAGAAAGACAGTCTGTGCTTTATGAAAACAGTAAGTAGAAGGGAGGATCTCTGATGTTTGGCCAAGCATTCCCCTAAAACATACATCCATTTTCAAACCCGCAAACCAGTCCACTCAGAGACTTACTGGTTCTACCAGGCCCTTCTCTGCCTCACCTCCTGCTCACTCAGACTCTGACAGGGTTCGGCCTCGGCCCCGGTAGTTCACAGATGCAGCTATCACAAACTTAAATGGTATAATCCTCCTAAATGGGCATAAAACACAGAGCTCTTTACTTTCCCAGGGGAGCAGGAGAACAGCTCAGGCCTTCAGCTCAATTCTGCAAACAACATAAATGTCTACTGACAGGAAAATGGGTAAATAGAATATGGCATATCTATGTAATTGTTTCAAAGTTATGAAAATGAATGAAGTGGGGTTACTAGTCTTGACCTACGTAAATCTCAGAATCCTTGCATTTTGTTTTGTTTTGTTTTGTTTTGTTTTTGGTTAATCCTCTCCTGAGGTTATTTTTTTCATTGCTTTCCAGAGAGAGTAGAAGGGAGGGAAGGAAGGAGGCAGAGAGGGAGGGGGTGGCAGAGAGAGAGAGAATGTGAGAGAGACACATGGACTGGTTGCCTCTCCAAACCTGCAACCCAGGTACAGGCCCTTGACCAGGAATCAAACCCCAGAACCTTTGGTCCATTGGCCAACGCTGTAACCATCTAGCCACACCGGCCAGGGCAGAATCCTTGTTTTTGAGGGAAGAAAAGGCATGTCACAAAAAGCAGCCTAAGGTATCGACAGCATTTAATAATACAAGCATGCACAACAGTATTCTTCATTTAGAATAAAGTATGAAAATATTCATTGGATGAACAAAAGTGATGCTGGTTACCTCGGAGGTGGGAGAATGTGATCAGAGAAAAGGGCTTCGCATATTTTATGTGACAACCACATGGATTTTAATTAGGTGATTTTCTGTATCTCTCAACGTGTTTGAAATAACTCATAATAAAGAAAAATTAAACACCGTTTAGACTTCTTTTACCTGGAGATGAGAATAAGGGTTGGGAGAGGAGATATCAGTGCTATGTTCCTTCTTCATATTGCACCATGTCACTCCTTGTTATTAATTACACTTCACTAAAAAACACTAAAAAACCCCAAATGTTCATGGCATAACGGAAGTTCAATTTCACACGTGCAGAGCAGCTGGCTTCCTTGTGGTGGCTCCACATTCCATTTGGCTCCATATCAACCCACGTTTATACAACCACCATGGCGAACAAAGAGAGCAGGAATAAGGAATTGCCCAAGGGATCCCCCCTGCTTCCCAGCCTGGCCGCATACATCACCCGGCCATCCCTCACTTCAAGGGGGCCAGTCTTAGCCTGCATTGCCCTCCCTCAAAGCAGCAGAACCTGAGTCAAGTGCACGGCTATCAGTCATTATTTTGTAAAGTAATCCTAGAAACAGGAGGAGCCCGGGACGGAGGGAGAGAGGGAAAGGCAATTCTGGAGGTTGTTAGCAAGCGGACTGTCTCTGTGAGGCTCAGTCATGCTGGGAAGCAGCACAGAAGCTAGATAAAATGTGTCGCTGAATTGCCCATCTGAGTGTTAAAAAAAAGAAGAAGTGTTTATCCACCTGCCTCCATCCTCATCAGCCAAGAACTGCCCTGTGGTAATAACTCTCACACTTCCTGCTAGGTGTATGTCAGAGTGGCGAAGCTGGTTCTTGCCGATGTTCTACACTGGTGCGCAGAAGAACACCAGGGCAACAAGCAAGAGATAAGCAGTGCGGCTGAGGTAAGTTGCTGTCTAGTTACACCTCTCAGGAGTGGATCGCCACTGTGGTCGCTGGAATAGGAAGGTGGGCTGAGACTGGGGAGAGGAGCACAGGAGTCATTCAACACAGTTGCCCACCTGCACTGCTCAGATCCACCGTGCTCAGCATCACATCCAGCACGTCAGAGAGACACGTTCTGGTCCCTGCCGCAACTCCTCCCGGGGCTACCACTGCTTTTGTTATTTCTCTCCACCACACATTATAGACTTCCCTAATCCTTGGGCAACAATTTGGTAGCACCAGAGTTCTTGCCTAGGAAGGTAATTAGACCTCCGGGAGAAATCAAAGCCCTCCGTTACTCCATTGTGGTTTACCCTGTCTATAGATGACCAGGCATAGAAGCACCTAGATATTCTCCTGGACACCAGATATACCCCACTTGTCCCCATCAAGTAACATCTCTATCACAGGCAATCAGGATCAATCATTCCCACCCAGACAAGAACTCTGGATAGTATCTGGTGATTCAGCAGCATTAGGAGTTAAAATAATAAGGTGGTAGTAGGGTGTTGGGCCATCCGAATCCTCACCTTTGGTAGAATTACTTCCCTGATAGGACCCAGGACCTCTATTGCAGCAGAACCAAGAACTGGGAAGCACAAATTCTAAGAGGTTACTTGGAATATTGGTGGGTGGAGCCAATCCTCCCTTTGGTTCTCATTCCCATGAGATCTAGTTATTGAGGATAGAGCACCATATTTCACCCTCTATAAACCATTGTTTCAGTGTATGTACTGCACCCTGGAGGACAACCCCAAACCAGTTGTGTGCTGGTACGCTGGCTTCTTGTCAAAGACATCACTTCCTCTTGACCCCGTTCAGACCCAGCCAACTATCAAATCACTGATAAGTGGGTCAGAGATGTATTCCCAAGAGCATTATATACCACCTCCAAAATCCAAAGAGGATTCCCCAGTGCCGAGTCTCTTTTTTGTAGACTTCTAAACATTTTACATATATGACAGGCCCCTGAATCTTTCTAGGGTTTATCCCTTAAGTACTGCTTCTCCTGTGTCCTACTGACACATCAGAGAACATCCTAATTCCCATTCAACATGTCCAACTAGCCTGATGCCAGTAACAGAGTGAAGCAGCATGATAGTACACAATGTCAAGAAGCTCACAGTCTTCAGACTAATGTTACAAAAAACAGGAGAGTTAACATAACCCTAGGACAAGACAGCAATTGTGCAATGACTACAGGAGATAAGGCTCTCCAAACAGCATGGGCTGAAAAACTGAACCACTCATTTTCAAGGTTTCTAAAGCTGTTCAAAACCAGCCAACTCCACAATTATCTTTGCCACAATAACACTCAGTGCTACTGTTAGTGTATACACCAGCAATTTTCCACCTTTTTCATCTCATGGCACACATACTAGTAAACGAGGTACTAAAATTCTACAGCACACCAAAAAATATATTTGTTTGCCAGTTTGACAAAAAAAAAAGGTATAATTTTGATTCATTAATGCTGGATGGCTATTGTGATGGCTGTTGTGATTTTTTTACTGAGAATCTAAAGGAAAAGAGGTCAGTGCCCCTGGCTTAGTAGTATTGCACGTTTTAAAAATTCTTGCAGCACACCAGTGTGCAGCGGGACACCAATTGAAAATTGATGGTGTAAGCCAATGGCTTATTATCTCCTGTACCTCTTCTCAACCCATCATCAAATTCTTAATTACTCTGCTGCTACTGCATGCCAAAAATTATACCACCCCACCTCCAGCAGTGGTGTCTGATCACTGTGTGGCCAGTGAGTCACCACTTCCAGAATCCCAGCATGAGATCTGTCAGAAAAATACTGCTGTAGCAACTGTCCCAGCCTGGGTTTCCTAGAAGCAGAGGACAACAGGGCTTGCATGCATGTGTTTTATTGTGGGATGTGCTCACCCACTAAAGTGATTCCTTCAAAGGAACCACTTACAACCTCAAAATTATCTGCCGGTAGATGGAAAAAGAGTAGTATTTATCTACCAACTCCCACCCCATTGTCCAGGTGTATCTCAGGGGCGATAACTCTCTCACCCCTCCAGCTTTGAAGATTCATCCAAAGGACAGGTGTCCCATGCAGGTGTGGCAGAGAAGCGCTGAGGTAGAAAGGGAGAGACCCACAATACAGCCTAAATGGGGTGCTGTGAGGTTACACCTATTCACACCAAGTTTCTACAGCAGAGGGTTTGGGGAGGGAGGGGCACTGAAAGGCAGCAGCAGTGTCCAGGGCAGATCATGTTCCTGAAAGGAAAGGAAGTCTGAAGAGCCCGGTAAACACTAGCTGGGTGTACCACCCACCCCGTTAAATACATAACAGGATCAATCTGTACACTCCAGGAGGCCAAGGACAGCGGGTCTTTAGTCATAGCAGGTGCTGAGCAAATATCTGAGTAAAAAACAAATTGAAACATGAGTAAAAGAACAAATTAATAAGTGAGCAATGCTGCTCACAGTTGAATTCTGAATGGAATGAAATTAAAAAGTATGCCATCTCACCTACTAAGTAGGTAGGTATAGGACCCCTCACTATCAAGTAATAGTGAACTGGAACATTTTATCCTGCTTTATGAAGCACACATTTTCCAGGCTGCCAATCTCCATGAAGTCTCAATAGCAGACAGACATTGGAAACCAAAAAAGGTTCAAATATAGGTTCAACCAACCTGTACTTACAGAAGACATAGAAATTTTAAATAATGACTCTGGGATTGTTCTTTAACACAGGTTAACCTGGAACGTATTTGAAATGAAGTAGAGTTTAAGGTAGTTGGCAAAAGTGCTCTAATTTTTCC
This sequence comes from Eptesicus fuscus, assembly GCF_027574615.1. Taxonomy (NCBI): domain Eukaryota; kingdom Metazoa; phylum Chordata; class Mammalia; order Chiroptera; family Vespertilionidae; genus Eptesicus; species Eptesicus fuscus. The sequence continues at coordinate 72,661,961 of NC_072474.1, forward strand.
ATCCCTTTTAAGACAAAAAGCTTGCATATCTAACATGGCCAGTTATGCTGAAACCATAGCCATACAGTGTTTTGTTTGTTTGTTTGTTTTATGAGAAAAGTGCTAAATTGGCTTAACGCTAAGCCAATGACCCCAAGATCAACATTGCCAACTTCTAATTTTATGGCTTTTTCAAATATGCAACCTCTTTTTTACTATTAAAAAAAGGTATCAAAATCTCTCATCCTTGAGAGCTACACTTAATTCAGTTCTTTTTAATGAAAAGAAAAAATAATACAGTAGAATCATAAGTCTAATTCTCTTTGGTAGTCAGTGACTTTTTTTTTTAACTGACTTCTGCGCATGGGCCACGAAGTTTCTTTTTTTAATTATTTTTTTATTTTTATTTTTTATATTTTATTAATTTTTTTACAGAGAGGAAGGGAGAGGGATAGAGAGCTAGAAACATCCATGAGAGAAACACCGATCAGCTGCCTCCTACACACCCCCTACTGGGGATGTGCCCGCAACCAAGGTACATGCCCTTTACTAGAATCGAACCTGGGACCTTTCAGTCCGCAGGCCGACGCTCAATCCACTGAGCCAAACCGGTTTCGGCATCAGTGACTTTTTTAATAAAAGAGGTGCAAAACTTTATTTTTTTTCTTTTTTTAAAAATATATTTTTATTGATTTTTTACAGAGAGGAAGGGAGAGGGATAGAGAGTTAGAAACATCAATGAGAGAGAAACATCAATCAGCTGCCTCTTGCACGCCCCCCACCGGGTATGTGCCCACAACCAAGGTACATGCCCTTGACCGGAATCGAACCTGGGACCCTTGAGTCCGCAGGCCAATGCTCTATCCACTGAGCCAAACCGGTTAGGGCGAAGTGCAAAACTTTAAAAAACAAATTGCATTGGGGTAGACTGCTCATTATGAAACAATTTTCCTTGGGTAAATGGTGGCTCAATTATACTTAAAATTAAAAATTATATAATTGTATCTGAATAAATACGCCCTACACAATTTAGAAGTACATGGGCTTAGCAGGTTTCTACCAGTGTACCTGGCATAAATCATCAGCAAAGCAACCTACTAAAAATGTTCGCATCAGAAAGCAATTATTACTACATAACATACAACTACTTAAGATATAACTACCTAACATTTATTAAAACATAATTATTATCTATTACATATCATTAGAATTACACTCCATGAGGGCAAATGTTTTTGTCTGTGTTTTCTTTACTTTGTCCCAAAACTTAGAACAATGTCTAAAACAATAAAAATATTTGAATGAATAAATACTGTTATCAATGCTAGTCTAATTACTGTAGTTGGCAATATAACAAAAAATATATGAACAATGTGTTACTATACTTATGCCACATGGCTACAGCTTTGGTACACACACACACACACACACACACACACACACACACACATACACACACTGAGCGGCCAGATTATTATGATCTCTGAACACATAATAATCTGGCCACTCAGTGTATACCCTTTATAATAAAATGTTAACATGCAAATTTTCCCCTTGACCAGGAGTTCGACCAGCAGGCAGGTCGGCCAACTGCCCATGTCCCCTCCCCTTGGCCAGGCTGGCCGGACCCCACCCATGCACGAATTCATGCACCGGGCCTCACAAATTGACCATACCTCCACTACACCCACAAGCCACGCCCACCAGCAAATCAGGAGCGAGTATGCAAATTAACCCAACCAAGATGGCTGCGGCCTCGGAGACAGCAGGAGGCTTGGGTTTCCCTGGCAATGGAGGAAGCCAAGCTTTCCACCTGCCCTGGCCTACTCTTAAGGCTACAAAGTTTCAATTATAGAAGATAAATAAATCCCAACAAAAATGGCGGCAGCCACAGAGCTGGAGAGAGCAGGAGGCTTGAGTTGCCCCTGGTGATGGAGGAAGCCAAGTTTCCGCATCCCTGGCCTGCCTTGGCCTCTGCTTAAGGCTACAAAGTTTCAATTATAGAAGATAAATAAATTCGAACAAAAATGGCTGCAGCCAAGGAGCAAGCAGGAGGCTTGGCTCCGCTCAAGGCTACAAAGTTTCAATTACAGAAGATAAATACATCCCAGATACCAGGGTCTCCACTTGGGTCGCCAGGGGACATGGACAGCCTGTAAACCACCACAGGCCCTTCGCCCAGGCCACCCCACGCCCCAAGGGAACCCCCACCCTGATCCGGGACACCCTTCAGGGAAAACCATCCGGCCCCCACCCGTGCTCCAGGCCTCTATCTATCTAATAAAAGAATAATATGCAAATTGACTGTCACTCCAACACACAAGATGGCTGCCCCCATTTGGTCAAAGATGACTGCCCCCATGTGGACACAAGATGGCCACCACAAGATGGCCAGCATGGGAGGGCAGTTGGAGGGACCAGGTCTGCAAGGGAGGGCAGTTGTGGGCGATCAGGCCAGCAGGGGAGTGCAGTTGGGAGAGACCAGGCCTGCAAAGGAGGGCAGTTGGGGAGGACCCAGGCATGCAGGGGAGAGCAGTTGGGGGGGACTAGGCTTGCAGGGGAGAGCAGTTGGGGGGGACCAGGCCGGCAGGGGAGGGCAGTTAGGGGCAAACAGGCTGGCAGGGGAGCAGTTAGGCATCAATCAGGCTGGCAGGGGAGTGTTTAGGGGGTGATCAGGCTGGCAGGCAGAAGCAGTTAGGGGCAATCATGAAGGCAGGCAGGTGAGCAGTTGTGAGCCAGTAGTCCTGGATTGTTGAGAGGGATGTCAGACTGCCCGTTTAGGTCCGATCCCAGTAGGATTGGGCCTTAAGGGGCTGTCGGACATCCCTTGAGGGGTCCCAGATTGGAGAGGGTGCAGGCTGGGCTGAGGGACACCCCCCTCGTGCACCAATTTTGTGCACTGGGCCTCTAGTATATATATATTTATACACACACACACACACACACACACACACACACACACACTCTGAGTGGCCAGATTATTATGCGTTCAGAGATCATAATAATCTGGCCACTCAATATATATATATATATATATATATATATATATATATATATAGCCAGTGTTTGTATTGCACTATATTCTTTTATATTTAACTGGACTCCTTTTTCAGAGTGCAACTTTATATAGCATTCACATGGCAGTAACTTGAATACAACAAAAAGGAAGAAATACGTAAAGTTATCTATTATCATTAATTATGCATTAACCTCCTGTTTAAAATCTCCACATTTGAAGTGAAAATCATAAGTGAACTTTCTAATAAATAATCATAGATTCCTTTTTTTTAAAAAAAAAAAAAAACTGGGTCAGAAAAAGAATGAGAATAAAAGTTTCTGTTACCAGAAAACAACTTTTCTAATTCTTGTTATCCCCAACCAAATTCGAGTTTAGGTATAACATAAAACCGAGTCCATCAGATCCCTTTCTTAGTCACATATTTGAGTCTTCTTAATAGTTTGACTGAACTGGGTAGCAATTTGACCATTCTCTAATCAATTCAGTCAAAAGGATGTCTGAATAATACTAATTAAACTCTGGGATATCAAAAATGTGAAAACCACTTGTTATGTTATGGGGAATTAAAAAATGTTAAAACATATAAAACTGTCAAGTTTTCACATTGCTTGTCCAGTCTATTACTAAATATGAAAAGAAATGAAAATTACCAAAGATGAAAAGAAATAAAAATGTCATCCATAATTCAGATAAAAATAAGTCAATAAAAATCAACTCTGAGATAATAACCCAAACATAGTATATAGTTGATAAAGACTACAAAGAAGCTTTTATGTAAAGAGATCTAAAGAATAATATGTTTGAAAATTTCAAAGCAATCATAGTCTTAATGAATAAACAGAATCTCAACTGCAACATAGAACTATGAAAAATATCAAGTAGAAATTCTAAAACTGAAGAATGCTAAATTCATTGAATAATATTAGAGATAGAAGAAGAGTCTACGGCTATACCACCCTGAACGCGCCCGATCTTGTCTGATCTCAGAAGCTAAGCAGGGTCGGGCCTGGTTAGTACTTGGATGGGAGAGATAGAAGAAGAATCAATTCAGATTAATGAATAGGAATTATCTAAACTGAATAACAGCGAGAACAAGGGTTAAAGAAACTGAATAGAATCTCAGAGACATGTGGGATAATATCAAATAGTCTAATAAACTACTGGGAGCATGTGTAATTAAAGTCCCATAGAGAAGAGTGAGAATGACACGGAAAAGTCCTTCAAAAACAACAGCTGGACATTTTACAGCATTGGAGAAAAACACAGACTTAATAGATACAAGTTTAATGAACACTTATCAAAACAGATATAAAATGAACACTATACACAGAGAATAACTATTGAAAATCAAAGGTAAAGTGATGATCTGGGATAAAATCAGAGAAAAAAGACTCACCACATACAGGGCAGCAATCCTATAATGCAAGAATTTCTAAGCAGCTTTGGCAGGAAGAGGAACAATGTGATAGAAAAAGAACTAAAGATGGGCTTTGTTTCATGATTTTGCCTAGAACTCACCTTGTTTAGGAGGGGGAAAAACAACCTAAATTTCTTCGGAAGCCAGTGGCAAGAAAGATAAGGAAGAGGAAGACCATTTCAAATCAGTCCTTCATGTGCTAAACAATTCCTGCAAAATCCCACAGCTTAAATATGTAATAATTCTTTAAAAATCTATTTCTGTAATAAATTCCTGAGTTGCTGCAAGTACGGCTTGTAACATAGTGTCAGAATATTGGACTTGGGTCTTTTTCACTTGTTTTTCTCCTTTCATCTAATTTACTAGAGTAGTCATTGCAACATAAGACTTTTCACTTGGGCCAATTATAATTTTTTTCCCAGTTTTAGTATCAATACAAGAAATCAACATTTGAAAGACTAAGGAGAATTACATAAAGAGGACTGAGAAAAGGTTCATGCATTTAGCTACCAGCATGTGAGTGCCAATATTCAGTTAGAAAAAGATAAATTCAGCCAAGAGAATGCACTTTGTAGAGATTTCTCAAGAGGACACCTAAATGAGATGTTGCAATTCTTGCTACATGCAACTTATCATTAAACAAAAGTGGTAGATGTTGTTGCAAAAGCAGAGATAAAGTCATAATTTTTTAAAGTAAAAAAACAGGCTGGACTTAAACTTTTTAGCAAAATCATAGGGAACAGTTAGCTGCATATCTGAATGAATTAATCATCAGAAGATGACTGAAATTTCAACTGCTAAATAAAAACCTACAACGTACATATATTAAATAAAATAAAAACTATAAGGTGTTAACAGTTATTCTCTGAGTTCTGGGTTTCTCAATTATTTTTAAACTCTGACACTTGTTTAAAGTTTGTTTCCAAATAATTTATAGTAAAACTAAAACATTTTTAAATTAATTTGCAAAATAAACCAGAAGTTTAGCAAAAGAAAAAGTTTCAATTTGTAGGCAGGAAGATGATCCTAACAGCAAAACTATTTGCCCATTACTTCCTCTCGCAAGATCTCCTCTACCTAACAGGCTACCATTGACCTTACAGGGTATCTTTGCTTTGCTTAGTTATCTTTTTCCAACTAAATGAGCTCTATTTTCTGAACCTAACATCCAAGTATCTTCAACGTAGATGGAGGAGCTGCCTAAAACTGTAACTGCTTTGCGCAGTTTATTGAGATTTTGATGGACTCTGCCTGCACCGTTAATCCTTGGCCACTAAATTGTTCATGGATTTCTAGATCGCTTATCTGTGATACTTCTAAGTTTCATTGGTTCCAATGATATTTTCAGATATCAATTTTGAAGGTCAATGAAGAAAGTGATAATAACTAGAACAAAGACTACTAGATGACCTCAATGCATGTTATCATGTGTTTAATGTTATGGTAAATCTGCACATGGATTATCTTAAACTCACAATAATCTTGTGACAAAAAATACTGAGTTATCACCACTTTGCATGTGAGAAAAATGAGACTTAGAAAGAGAAAATAATTTCCCAAGGTTACACAGCCAATAAGGGCTGAGTGAGGATTTTATTCTAGAGCCTGCATATCCCAACCCTACCTGACCCTGTTTCCAGAAAAAAAGGACCCCTGCAAGGAGCAGGAGCTGACCTGATTTGATGAAGGATGATGAATGATTGGAATATACCTGTGCTCTCTGGGCAAGTCACAGAATCTATCTAAGGCTTTGTTCCCTCTTCTGTAAAATGAAGATATTGAATTCCATGTTCTACAGGGCCACTGTGAGATCTCAGGTTACAGTACCCTAAAATATACCAGTTGTATAGTGTTAGTAGAAAGAACTTGAACTTAGCTGTAGAAGTCCAAAATTCACCATTAACTTTTGTGAGTTGGGGTAAGTCATTTAACCTCTCCAGCTATTTGCCTCACTTCAAAGGTTTGTTTTTTGTTTGTTTTAAAGATGTTAGTGGCTTCAAAAAGTGTAATATTGCACATAAAGTACTATCCCAACATCTTAAATAAATTTTATAGCATTAAAATTATGGATTTGAGCAATTATGATAAATAGGCATCTCACTCTTTTTTCTTCCTTATTATTTAAAACACCTAGTGTGAAATATTTTAGGGTAATCCTTATTTGTAGTAGGTTTAAACAGAGAGGGGTGGGCAGGAGGGAGGAATGGAGAGAGGGAGAGAGATAGAGAGAAATAACCTCCAAGGTTCCATTCACACAGGAAAAGGGTAGAGATGTCCAAAAGAGGCACACAATCCTATAATGAAAGGGGAAATGTATCCACTAGGACACTAAAAATTTTCAGTAAAAAGCAGCAGGAAAGTAACCTACGTATACACTGACTCTTCTGCAGTTTGACCAAGTTAATGATTAAAAACGCTGCCATGTGTCACATTTTCCCCAGGGTGTCTATTTACCCTGATATTGATATTATTTTCTCTCTGTGGGCCAAGGATGCCCTGGCTTCTGTATAGAGATTAATGATTGATTAGTTCATAGCCGGGAAGCTTACTAAAAGGGAACTGGTTACTCTTGGCTGCCATTTTTTTCTGGTCACCTGCAGGAAACAGGTTGCCGCAGGACTTGCCAAGCCGGGAAATGAAGAGGATCCTGCTCCTTCTGCTCACTGTGAACGCTCTGGAGAGAGGTGAGACTTCCTGTGCTGGGACCATTTACAGGAACTCTTACTAGTCTAATTGTCTGTCGCCACTTTAAAAAAGTATACAAAGGTGGAAAACAGAGTAATTGGAGAAGATATTAGAAAGAGAAGAATCAAAGCAGGGTTCATCTGAGCTGAAATGTGGCCTAGCGCTTTCAACTGGAATAGCCAAGAAATCAAGATAATCTCATGAAAGGAAGAAAAAGTATATAATTTGTCAATTATCCTTCCCTGTTTTTTTGATAACCAAGACCTGGGGAGAACCTTTTGAAATTAGAATATTTTTTTAAATGCATTTGAGAGAGAGAAACCTCAATGTGTTGTTCCAGTTATTTATGTATTCATTGGTTGATTCTTGTATGTGCCCTGACCTGAGACTGAACGCGAAACCTTGGTGTATAGGGCCAATACTCTAACCAACTGAGCTACCCAGCTAGGGCAAAATTAGAATCTTTTTAGTTAGTAGAAGATAATGCAAATGGAGGCTTTGATCCATCCATAAGCACTTTTTTCAGATTTCAAATATTTATTGCCACTGAGAGCATAGTACACCATATCAATGAGGTTAACTGAGATTTGAGTCTCTTAAAGGAACCCCAAAGATATATTTGAAAATACATTTGTAGTTTCTAAAATATCCCACATAAAATAATTTAATGGATATGAAACATGATTATCAAAAGATAATTGAGCTATATTTTATTAAGATTATTCTTCAAATAGAATCTTCATCTTTTAGCAATGTTTAAAAATCTTTTTAAAGGATACAGGTTGAGCCAAAGCCAGTTTGGCTCAGTGGATAGAGCGTCAGCCTGCGGACTGAAGGGTCCCAGGTTCGATTCCGGTCAAGGGCACGTACCTTGCTTGTGGGCACATCCCCAGTGGGGGGCGTGCAAGAGGCAGCTGATCGATGTTTCTCTCTCATCAATGTTTCTAACTCTCTCTCTCTCTCCCTTCCTCTCTGTAAAAAATCAATAAAATATATATTTTTTTTAAAAAAAAAAAAGGATACAGGTTGAAATTATGTGAAATATACAACTTTATGTAAATTTCCCAAGCTGAAAATTTTATAATCAGTTTCAATTTACTTTTCTGGATGATGCTTAAAAACTTCTAAAAGAATCAGCATTCATCTGGCTTTGAGAAATTAGTTTTCATTTAGTACTGTCAGTCTCACCAAAGTCATACATTAATATTCATATTAGTAATGTATTTAACCTGTGGAATAAAATGTGTATAGTCTGGGAATTCTTGGTATTAAATGTGACATGAACAATCTTACTCCTGACTTATTCTATTTACGTTAATTTTTCCTTGATCTTACTTTTGCCGTACAAATTATTTAAAATTTTGTCTCATTCACCCATAGATTTTTAAGTAAGCTATGGGTCTTATTTAAGACTACAAAGTCTGAGATGTACTGGGGTACAAATAAGTAAAATAAATTGTGTCTCTTATGAGACCTCTGAATAGGCCAAGACCCAAGAAACCTTGAAAGCTTATTCCTTTGCCCAAGGGTTTCCCTGGAGTAGATCTGAACCTAAAAATGCCTACTGAAGCAGTATTGATCAGGATGTTCAAAACACCAGAAGGTTCAGTAATGGCAAGGACCTAGAATTACATGTGGATATTATCAGGTGGGACTGCTGACTAAGTAAGTGTACATTGCCTTCGCCTAAAAGAGTTATAGTGTCCTTTGAAGAATAACAGAGAATTCTGCAACCTCTATTTCTTCATCCTTCAACATCCTCTGACTCTGATGAAATGGATGCTAAAGTCAGCTTTCTTGAAGGTCTAAACTTCACTTCACGCAGGTGCCATAGGCTTGACAATATTCCCTGAGACATATATAATACATTTGCAAGTAACCAATGTTCAATATTTGGCTATAGAGGTCCTGACCCTTCAGTCCTCTATTCCAGGGGTGGGAAATGTCTAGTCCACGAAATCATTTGGTCTGGCCCTGCCAAGGCATTAGGGGTGAATTAATTAAATGTTCGACCAAATATAGCAGGCTAATTTTTAATTTGATAATTTTGTATGGCTCACAAATAATCTTATAAATATCCAAATGGCCATTGGCTGAAAAAAGGTTCCCCAACCCCAAATACTAAGTCAGTGATGTGCCTGGAAGCTAGAAGTGTGCCCTGGGTGTGGGGGGGATTGCAAAGTACATGAATAAAAGAGTTGAGAGAACCTTGGATAGTGGAGGATTGGTTAGAGCTGCAGTTTTCTCTGCCTGTTACAGTTCTAGATAGCTAACTTACCACCCACAGCATTTTTCTAGACCACCTTTTCTAAAGTGTATTTCACTCAAGACTCGTCTTGGAAAAATGTTTCTATGGTCAAACACATTTAAGAAACAAGCTGTACATTTCTTGGTTGTTCACAATCACTGTGCTTGTTTGCTTAAAGGTTCTGAGAAGTCCTGTAAGAAAGAAACCTTACTTAACCCAGAGTTTCCCAAACATATTGGCTTTTCCCTAAATTGCCTATATCCTATGGGAGCATTTTTGGATATTTCAGATCCATAATGGATACCGCTGTAGCTCAGCATGAACATCAACTCCAGTTAGGCCAGTCCTCTCCTATCCAGCAGCACTGGGGATACAGTCCACAAACCCTTCTGTGCTTCTGGGGAGGTGTACAGAATCTGAATGTGTCATAAGAAAACACCCAATATACCTACCCCTTGAAAAACAAAACAACAGATTTTGCCAATTGCCTCCATCTGGCTTCTTTCCCCAGGACTGAGATGAATGTAGTGCTAATCTACAAAGTATTTCTCCCTCTTCCCAAAATACAAGCAAAGGCTGCTGACACGGCTATATAATTACCAAGGAAATAATTCTAACCGGAAGCAAGTTATTGCAGTTCAGAAGAGCTGTTGGCAAGAACAGGATATTTACTATGAACATTTTCATTTTTGCATCAAGCACTTAATTCTTAGCATATATATTTTTACTAAACATGATACCAAACAGCAAGAAAGTCATGGGTGAGCTGTATTTTCCCTTCTTCCATTTGCCTGTTAAAACAGCCCTCGACAGTGTGGGCTTTCCCAAATCTCCCAAGCCACCACTGAATCACCTCGTTTCTCTTTTCTACAAGTTGCCTGCCCCTTTATCAGTAACCACTTGAAAATTAAAGTTGCCTTTAGTTTGATTCAGGAACATAGCTGTACAGAATGCTGGAAAGAAATAATTTAGGATTAGTAGATATCCTCTCTCTTTTCCCAAATACTACATCATGGTTATTAAGGAGTTGATGTAGACAGCAAGAACTATGTGACAAAAAGGACACAGCCATGTAAAGAGCTAAAAGTGAGTTTCAAGCAGAAGGAACTCAGGTGCAAAAGTCCTGAGCTAGGAACAAGCATTGACCAAAAAAAACAACACATGTATAATGGAGACAGACAGTGATAAATATATATAATATAGGCTTGCCACTGAGTTAACTGTATAAATAGAATTCATACAGTTTTAATAGCCATTGTAATGTATGGATGGATAGGAAAAGAAAAATCATCTGTGTCCAACATTTTCTAAATTATTTTAGTCAAGAGATGGAGTGCAGGCCCTGGCTGGGTAGCTCAGCTGGTTAGAGCATTGTCCTGATACACCAAGACTGCAGGTTCTATTCCCAGTCAGGGCACACACAAGAATTAACCAATGAATACATAAATAAGTGGAACAACAAATCAACATTTCTCTATCTCTTGTTGTTTCATTTTCTTTGTGTCTCTCTTCCCTCCTTCCTCTCTCTCTTCCCTCCTTCCTCTTTCTCTCCTCTTTCCTCCCTTTCTCTCCAAAATCAATCAATACATTTAAAAAGTTTTTTTTTAAAAAAAAGAGTCCATAACTAGCCAATGAAGCAGAATTATTAGTACTTCCTGTTTATATCAACTCAAATGTATACAATATGGAAATATGACTTTGACATTCCTTATTGAATGATATGTTCTTCCTATTTCATAATGCTTAAGGAATTGGCTTTTTGAAAATTCATGTGTGTCCAGAATTATGCCAAGCACACAAGACCTAAAAATATGATTGTTGCACTAAAGGAATTTCTATAAAAATAAGACAATTTTGCTTAAGGAAACAATTAGTATTGGCCTGCTTTTTAAGGTCTATTTGCAAGTACCTGGTGAGTATTACTATATGTCCCTGTCTACACAAAAACCAAAGCACTAGACAGACTTTCAGCCATCCTGCTCAGCTTTCTATTTCTAAGGTTTAACAGTCCTTACAACCTTGTTTTTAAAAGGGGAATATCACCCTGGCCAGTGTGGCTTAGTTGGCTGGGCATCATTCTGTGCACTGAAAGGTTCCTGGCTCAATTCCCGGTCAGGGCACATGCTGGGGTTGTCCACTAGATCCCCGATAGGGGACATGCAGGAGGCAGCAGATTGAGGTTTCACTCTCACATCAATGTTCCTCTCTCTCTCTCTCTCTCTCTCTCTCTCTCTCTCTCTCTCTCTCTTGCTCTCGCTCTCGTTCTCGCTCTCTCTCCCCCCCCCCCCGTAAAAATCAATAACAAATCTTTAAACACATAAATAAATAAAGGGAATATGAAGAGCAACAATAAACTTTTCCAGGACTTGTAATTACAAATTAAGACTTCAGAAGGGCAGGAATAATCATCTTTCAATACCATAAACAGAATAATACTGAATTATAAGAGTAATTCTCAAACCCACAAATTATAAGAGTAATTCTCAAACCCATAAAATATGCTCAAAAAAGTTAATGTTGCATATTTGGAAGTTAACACAATTTTCCATATAAACAATTTATACACAGAGGTGAAGTTCTTAAATTGACACACAAAAATGTGTAGTAAATATTGGAAGTGAACTGTGATAACTACAAATCTCATAGGACTTTTGTGATTGAGGTAATATGTAAAATATTTGGAACAGTGCCTGACTAATTGTTGGTACTCAAATGTGAATCATTATCCTGATATTATTTATTCTTCTATTGCTTTACAAACTAAGCCCTGCAATGCATTCTAAGTTTCCAAGTCAGGATGCAGGGGACATCAGCCTCACCCATCCCAAACTTACTCCCTTATTTTCACCCCTGCAAAAGCATTTATAGATGACAAAGTGCCCAACTTATGAAGGGAATGGGAGGTGGAATGAGATACATGGAGAAATAATGCCTCCTAGGACTTTGGTAAATATATCATCTATACAGGCTACTACCCATGATAAACCCAAAGACATTAGTTTGAGTAGTTATCAAGTCACTATTTTAAATTTTCAATATCTGAAAAAAGGGCCCCATTTGTTCCATTGGTGGCATACTAAGAGGTACATTTAATTTCCTCTAGAGTAGTTAATCGGCAGATGTCATGTAGACCTCTAGATTTAGTATTAAAAGAATTGAATTTCTTCCCATCGATTCAAACTCAGAAAATTGCACACCTGCCTGAAAACATCAATATCAATATCAATATGGAAAAAACAGATGAATGTTTCATATAAAGATGAAAAACATCAAAGGAGATGAAACCAAAAGAAAAAGCCTAAAATGGAATAAACTTGATTGTTACTTCTTCATTGAAAGTGTTTCTAGTGATACATTTATAATTTTCTTTAGCTCCAATATTCAGGTCAGCTTCCTAAACCAGGCCAGCAATGTTCAAGTTCTCAAATAAAATCATTACTACGAAATCACCAATATCTAGTCCGACTGCTTAATAAGCACTGCAAACCATACATAACCTTAAAGATAAAACTAAGAAAGCAAAAGCAAATATACTGACCTTTGCTGACATAGACGAGCCTGTCAGCATAGAATAGAAATAAAAATGCCACAGAAATGAAATTGCAAAAATATCAAATGCCCATCAGAGCTCTGAAACCCCATGATTCTTCTGAACAAAATTGGAAAACAGCAACTTAAGAGAATTCCCAGCTTTCTGTATCAGCATGTATTCAATTCAATGTTATTTAGGGTCCATCCATCGCTTCTGGAATACAAACAGTTTTTCTAGGAGACCAAGTTGCTTTTACAGAAAGATTATAACAGCAATAGTTAAAGCATTCAAAATACCTTCCTAAAGTGGAATTTGTACCAAGACAGTATCTCATGTCTATCCCCAATAGATTAGCAGTTCCATGAGATCAGAGATGTGTCTATTTTGCTCTTTAATTGTATATTCAATACTGAACCCAATGTCTGGCACAGAGTAAATCTTTTAGGCATGTCTGCTGCATGCATGAATGAATATTGTCAGCTGTGTTGGGAGAGGTAAGTTACATGGAGCACTAAAGATTTTCTGAAAGTAAGTCTAATTTCCTTTCAAAATTCCAGAATTAGACATGACTTACCAGGATGTTTCACAATACAGGTAGAAATGAGACACACTATTGCAAAACCCAAAAATTCTGTTAATGAAATTTGTAAACATTTAGTGCCAAAAGGTCACTGTGTGAAAAAGATTTCACCAGTGTCACTGAGATTATGCCAATATTTACCGGGGCCACATCAAAGTCCAGATTGCCCGCTTCATAACCACGAGGCACATTAAAGCATAGAGGATGTCATTTACAATTCGTTCAAGATAGATTTAATTATATGAATCAATGTCGGCTCAACTAGAATGAAAAACAGTTTTATTAAGCAGTACTCCATGGAATGGAAATCAATTTGTAATAATCACACTGCAAAGTAACTTCAGTTTTTGTTGTCTTTTGAAAAATGAGAATATGATTAGCATATTTGCCTGCTAGTTTTATAAGCTGTATATGTTCTCTTTGGATAAATAACATTTTTAAATCAGAGATATATTTTGAGTCTTCCACCTGGAAGACACATGGCGCAACAGCTCCCTCTGCAGGTAGGTCTTGTAAGAGCAGTGTTACCTTTTTATATATTTAATTCGAATGCCTCCCCCTTTTGGGCTTCCTCCTTGCTTCTGTCATGCTCAAGGCTGAATGTTCCTGTAAAAATGGCTTCAAAACCATTTTAAGTCTTATATAGTCAATCTAGTTTTCCGTTTCTCTCTAATAATTTTGTATTCTAGCGAAAGCACTACAGAAAACCTGTGAATTCCAATGTACTTTGGTGCAAACACAGGTAGTTGATTTCATTAAAGCTATTTAACAAGGAATAATCTATAGTGGCCATTTACACTACATTCATATATACTCACACACTCCTGTAACACACGGAATAAAAACTACTTTTTGTTGAAGTGAGAAATCCAACCCTGACAGGCTAGAAACAAATTATTTCTGAAAACGTTCATCAGAGTGCCCCATTTGAATACAGGCTCCCACCGTGAATGTTACTGAGTAGTCATTATGAAAAGTATTAACAAAAATAATATCTGCAATTTTACAGGGAGATTCTATTAAACAAAGTTAGAGCCTATGCATTAAAAAGAGAAAGAGCTATTTTTTGTAAACATAGCTTTTGGGTAAAAAGGTTCCATATAATTCTTACTACTTCTAAAAGGGATTATTTTATAATCCCTTGGAAGTGATTTTAGACATCAAGAGGATACAATTTTGTACTAAAATCAGGAATCTTTCATATACTAGTATATGGTTATTTAAGTTCCATTTGAATATTTCCAGTAATAAAACAAACTCACTTCTCCAAGAGGCTGTTCACCATTTCAGCTAGTATTTAGCCATGGCTACAGTCAAGTTCTGCCACTGAACCAAAGTCTCCTGCCAGCCACTTCTCCCAGCTCTACCTTCAGAGCAACCTAAAACCACTCTGCAGACATCCTGAGGTTATGGCTCTTCATTCCAGGAGGACAGCTCTACCTTCAATTCTTCCCCTCTATATCCTGCTCTCCAGTCCCACAGAATACCATTAATGATTAATGGACCGTTTCTGCCTTATTTTGACCTTTTGAAATTGTGACAATATCCAACTTTGTAAACCAGTCAATAAATTCCGGGAAGTGTGCTAGATTTAAAGGTTCTCAGATACCAGTGGCTTTCTGTACTCCACTGACTATTAGTGTTACCAATCCTACTGTGTTTGTCCTAGTTTCCAAAATAAGAGGTTTTGAACACGTGGGTTCTTCTGTGTTGTTTTTATGGTATTTTAGTTGGTCCCTTATTACAAAGTGCTGCTTAAGAATGTCTTTGTCCTTAGTTCTGACTCTTCTCATGTCAGTACTATATTTTGAGTCATCCACCTGAAAGACAGAAGGTGCAACTGCTTCCTCTATGGGTAGTTTGCACCAGTAAATCTAATAAATCCTACAGAGAATCTTTTTTAAAAGAAGGAGGAAGAGGAGGAGGAGGCAGAGGAGAAGGAGAAGGAGAAAAAGAAGAAGGAGAAGGAAAGACCTTCTTTAGCCTATATCCAACCGCCTTCACTGTCTAAACCATAAAACAAAAATTTCTACCTTCATTTATGTAAAGTTGCTCTTCCACAGACTGTAACTGTTAGGGAGGTGAGGACATCTGGGTGATAAAGGCATGGCAACAAACCTGAGATGGATTTCCTAATATTTAAAGTCAGGAAGATAAGTCACTAAAAGTTAAAACCACTTATCTCAGAACAGAAACTGAGTCATTTATATACTTTTTAATTTTTTTTAAAGAAAGAGCACCATAGCGTGTTGGAAAATGTCCTAGACTTATTGGCATAATGATATAGGGAAGAACACTGGCTACCTTCCATGTGTCCCTCCCACCCCCCTCACTGCATATGGAATAGGTGTGTTGAACAAGTGAGTCTCACAGACAGTAGAAAACTCATCTCCTCCTGAGCAATCTAGCTCTTCCCAGTCTCTTGAGTGGACTAAAGAGTAAGTTCCATGATTTTTCTGTTCACTCTCAAATAAAAGGTCTTCTGGTCCCTTTGAACCTCGAAATAGCTACCTCATAACAGTCATGGGAATATGTTTGTGTTTAATAGCCAAAAGTGTGTAAATTTGCTTAAAGATGAAGCTATTCCACAAGATCAGGCCCAGGTCAGTCCTACTGCCTGTCCTGCCAAAAAGGGACAGGTACACTTTCCTCTCTTTTTCTCTGCTGTTCTCCTCTTTCCTCCTACTCTCTAGGCTGCTTTTGGTTCCTCAGACACAGGGAAGGAAGAAGCCAGCAGGAGAGGTAAGAGCAGGAAAAAGAATTTCACTGGGCAGCTTAGTGAGTAGTGTTGTTTCCTCTGGTTATGGGAGATGTTCAATGTTGACATTTTCTTTGTGGCTGCTTTGAAGATCTTTCTCATCATCCTTGGAGATCTCTCACATCCAGCTAACACCTCAAAACTTTCCTTTGGACCTCTGATTTCAAACTGCCTGCCTCTGCACAGAGGTATCACACAGTTGGTGGCCTACTGTCCTCTAGTCAGCCCTTTGGGGGAGGGATTGGAGGAGGGGGCAACACAACTCCAGGCAAGCTCACTCTCCTGTTTGATCCATATCAGGTCCACAAGCCTCAGCAAAGCTTCTCACTCACAACCCTCTCCTTTGTTGCCCCAGGCACTGACTCAACCCCCAACCCTTTAGCTTTCTCTAGTTTGAATCAGACAACTGTCCATTATACCCCACACTTCAAGGGTCCCCTATCAAGGTCTCTGAGTGTTTTCCTTGAAGCCCCTTTTACTATACTTGAAATGAGGGGAAGTACACCCCTCTACTCCCCCAAACCCACCACACTGACAACTTTATCCAAAAAACCATTTTACCTAATTTTCATCTTTTGCCACTGCAGAATTCCCAAAAAAATCCCCAAATAAATCCCAAAATTTCTCGTATACAGTCTAGAGATAGGTAATAGAGCAGCTCTCACACACTCCCTTTCAAGGTCCTGCATCAATGGAGTGGCTCTTCACTTAGGATTGTAGACACTTTCTCCATTTATTTCTTGTTCTTTTTTTTTTTTTTTTTTTTTTTGAGAGCTTAGATGAAACAAGGATAAAGAAGGAAGAAACGCCCTAGCAGGTTTTGCTCAATGGATAGAGCATCTGCCTACAGACTGAAGGGTCCCAGGTTTGATTCCGGCTAAAGATACATGCCTATGTTGCAGGCTCGATCCCCAGTAGGGGGCATGCAGGAGGAAGCCAATCAATGATTCTCTCTCATCATTGATGTTTCTATATCTCTCTCCCTCTCCCTTCCTCTCTAAAATCAATAAAATATATTTTTTAAAAAAGAAGGGAGGAACAAAATGTCCCATTTTAGCATTATTATAAAGATGGGACCTAAGAGAATGATTGACACATCAATAGGCTCTGATAATCATTTGACTTGTTTACTTTCAGTATTAGATCACTTTTTTCTGCTGTCCATTAAAATTTATAGCATGCCATAAAATTCTGATCTATTTTTATAAAACAGCTAGAAAGGCACCAAAAAATGGAATTGCATATAGAAAAATGCTAGTTTCACCACAGATAAGTCACATAAAGGATCCCATTATACATATGCATTTAATGAAACATTAATTAAAAGGGAATAGATACAAAACTTTTTTTGTTTTTGTTTTGTTTTGGTTTGGTTCCTAGGCCGAGAATATGAGAAAGATAAAGTCTGCAATGAATTAACCAATCTCGGAAAAGATGACTTCACATCTTTGTAAGTATGAAAGCACTCACTCAACCTCTAGGTTACTTTACCTTGAATGAAACTGCATGTAAGGTTAACTTCAACTCAGCATGAAGGGCTGAACTGATTTCTAACAAGATTAACAGGATAGAGCCCAGGGTCAAAGGAAGCAGAGAAGTCAGACAAATGGAGGACATCCAAAGATTCCAGTTGAACTATCATTACCATGGTCTAAACATTTATTAAGCAATAGTTTTCGAAGGTAAATTAAAATGCAAACAGTACATGCTAGGACTGGCAAACAAAGGCAACAGGGTACGGAGCAGGTTCATGTGGGGAGGCTTGAGAGAAGAAAGAACATGAGGCTGTTTTGATGGAACTCTCAAGTTCAACTCCTGCCACTTTACAAGATCAGTTTACCTAGAACAAAAACTAAAAGGCAACCTCATATTCTTTTCATTCATCAATAAAAAGTGCACTATTCCTGTAGAAAACTGAAAATAATAGTTTAACATGTACAAATGTGGGAAAAATTAATTCTAATTGAGTATTGATTTACTTTTCCCCTCAGATCAATGGTCCTCTACAGCAGGAAATTTCCCAGTGGAACTTTTGAACAGGTCAGTCATCTTGTGAAGGAAGTTGTCTCCCTGACAGAAGCCTGCTGTGCTGAAGAGGCTGACCCTGACTGCTATGACAACAGGGTAGGTTACTGTGGCCGGGGTGGATCTGTGGTGGCCCACAGAAGAAAGCCAAGACAGGTCTTCATGCCATATCTTAGGGAAATCCTAGACAGCAACTCCACCTACCATATTTTCTGGCGTATAAGACGACTTTTTAACCCAGGAAAATCTTCTCAAAAGTCAGGGGTCATCTTATACGCTGGGTGTCATCACATAGGGTGGGTATATCTCAAACTCTATGTTTTAATTGGAAAAGTTGGGGGTCGTCTTATACGCTGGAAAATACGGTACTCCAATTTTGGAGGAAATATGAAGCCTGTTACTCTAGAGCTCAGATTTATTCTGGCATAACAAATCAACTCTGCCCATTAGTCCTACAAATGAGAAAACTGGGGAATGATATACTGACTCAGGAAATAGTTCTAATAGATGGTATGTATCCTAAAATCTACACATACTTTTATCATGCCAAGCCTGGTAATGAATGACCCAGAGCAATTTAGTGTTGGCCTCAAATTAATTTGGTGTTCAAAAGTTGCCCTGTATACATAAACCACCAGGTTTTGGGATTTCTCCCCTTAAGTATACATGCAGAAATTAAAATGCTGAAATGACAGGGTTCAAAGTACAGACTGAAGAAAGGTAAACCCACATGTGTTTCTAGCAATTTACTAGTGGAGTCATCAGGCCCAACACAAACAGCATTTAAATGTATCTTGAAAAAGGCCTCCACAAGGCAAATGTCTCCCTGTGTATGCCTACAGCAATTAGCCTGTGGAAAAAATGTTCCAAAGATCATTGGACTAGAATCTACACAATGATTATTCTTATCATTAATTGCCTTATCTGGTTCTTATCTACTTTCTAAGAATTTCATAATCATGTTCTCCTATCACTAAGTCCATAAACAACCACCATTTCAACCTGACCTTCTGAACCACCTTAAAATAAGCAAGCATCATACTGACCATGATCAGAACAACAAAACACACTTTTATTATATATATTTGCTAACCCATGTCTTCATTTGAGAGAAGCTGCTGAATTACAAAGACAGATCATAAGAGAGCAGAGATGGCATTGGCATTTTTACACACCATCTTCCTCTTTCTCCTGCTTATTCAAAGTATTTTTTTAAAATGTGTTGATGCTTTTTCTTTTTAAATTCCTTATTTGAAAGGAGGTAATAAAAAGAAACCATGGGAAAGTTGACAGGCAAAGAAATGGAATAGACGAGGATATTCACTGAAGAAAGAAGAATAAAAAAGAGTTCTTAAGTTCGGAAGTTAGATGTGGGAGAGGATGAGAGATGTTCACTTTTACATAAGTGATTCATCGTGTTGCTTTCCTTCATTGATAGGAAACATCTTTAGGTGTTTTCCCTTGAAAAGATGGCTAACATGTAAAATAAGTATAAGGATTTCCCTTGAAAAGCTGGCTAACATGTAAAATAAGCATAGGGATTTGAAAGCACTTTTTCCCAAATAAATCCCAAAATAATTTTTTCCATGATAATTACTTATGTTCTACATTTTCATTTCAAATTCTTTCCAAAAAGAACATTTTTGTGGCTATAATTGCTTTGGTGGTCTTCTCACCATGGGCTTAGCTTGCCCACCTGTATCAGTGTATACATGTTGAGGCAGTAGATTAAGTTGTACTAGTGATTTTTCAACCCACGCTACACATGAGACTAAGCTTTGGGAGAAAACAGATCCTAAGGCCTCATCTTTGACCTACTGTTTCAGAATTTATGTGATGGAAAACTCAGGCATTTAATTTTCATATATTCTATGAGAGATTTTGCTGCAAAAGCAGGCTCAAGAACCACTGGCTAAGAGAATGCAAACCAATGTAGAAGACTAAAGCACTTAACAAAAGTCTACTCAGGTAATAAAGGGAGGAGAGAAGGGCAGGAGGGTCCTGGTTCTCAATGGGGTATTTGCAGCAGAAATCAGGTAGGATATCGTATGAGATCTTTTGGAAATGACTTCTCTTATCCTCACCGATGTTAATACTCTTGTGGAGAAACACTGGCCTGGAGGATAAAACTTTTAATGACTGCAATCAAACACAGTCCATTTATTAATGATGGTCTGTTTTCTCCTGCTTTGAGGAAAGTCATTTATTAACATAAATAAGACCCTGTACTTGCTCATAACTATGATTATGCAAATTGCCACATTGCCAAATCATCTCATGGAGCCTTTGGCATGGACAGGACAGTTTGTTATTAATGAGAATTTTAAACTAAAGCTGTTATACTGAATGGAGAACTATAAGCTTGGAAACTTGTATATATGAGTTTGCTTGTTTCTCTTCTTTCTTTCTAGACGTCAGCATTGTCTGCTAAGTCCTGTGACAGTGACTCCCCATTCCCAGTGCACCCAGGGACTGCTGAGTGCTGTACCAAAGAGGGCCTAGAAAGGAAACTCTGTATGGCTGCCCTGAAGCACCAGCCACAGGAATTTCCTACCTACGTAGAGCCAAGTAATGATGAAATCTGTGAAGCATTCAGGAAAGATCCCAAGGAATTTGCTAACCAGTAAGTTGCTTTCATCAGAAGTAAAACTTGAAGGCATAAAATATCAAAACTATATCTATTCTAACCCCCTACTCTATACAAACACCTCTCTACAGCAACCTGGATAACTTCCAATAACGAGAACTTGACTTTCATCCAAGACAGCTCATTGCTGTCACTGTCGACTACTGTTAATGCCTTTCATAGACAGAGATAAAAACCACCATTCCCCAGCTCCCATCCAATTCGTCCTATCTAGTACTTGAAGCAGAACTACTTGGATATCCTGTCTTCATGACAGATTTTCAAATATTTGACAGTAGCTATAGTGTTTTCCCTTAAGCTAGTGATCTCTATATACTCCATCTGATAAAATTTTATTGCTATGCACATGCTTAATACTTAATTTTCACTAAATCATAATAAACAAACAGCTTTATTATTCACATTCCAAGAAGCAGTTGTGAATAGGATGCATGTTGCACTACATAAGAGAACATATTACTCTGACCCTCTCATTGCTTAACGTTACTAAGGAGCCAGATTATATGGAGATTCTTTAAATTTGTCTTGGAAGATCATAAAATGAACACAAATGGTGAAAATTAATTATAGTGAAAAAATACATTTACTAAAAAAAATCAAAAGCAATGGCATTCAAATGGGCTTTAAAAGCATGAAACTCAGGTCACAATTTTATGAAAATTGGCTGGCTTGCCCATCCCTGTAAAATTTCAGAGTCTCTTTCAGATCCATAGAGTCTTATGCTCCTGAAAGTTAAAAAGATGTCAATAAATAAGTAAACCTACTCATAGCAATTTTCTAGAATAGTAAACAGAGATAGATTATGAAAGGTAAATTCATAATTGCATTTGTTTTAATTAATTCAACTAACATTAATAAACATCTACCATTGGCCATGCACTTGTAGATGTTAAGTGACTAAAGTGACAAATGGCCCCCCTCTCAAACTATCTACATGGAAATCTAGAAAATAACCTATTTTTATTTAATGAAAATATTGATTAAAAGTGATTGGTATTATAACCCTTTCTGTACATCCTTAGTGCTTTTTAGATATTAAAAATATAAGTTAACATATATCTTCTCTCCAAGGAAATACTTATTAAAAAACTAGAGGCCCGGTGCACAAAATTGGTGCATGGGGGAAGGGGGCGTGTCCCTAAGCCCAGCCTGCACCCTCTCCAATCTGGGACAATCCAGGACCACTGGCTCCCAACCGCTTGCCTGCCTCTGCCTGATTGCCCCTAACTACTTCTGCCTGCCAGCCTGATCACCCCCTAATCACTCCCCTGCCAGCCTGAATGACACCTAACTGCTCCCTGGCTGGCCCATTGCCCCTAACTGCCCTCCCTGCTGGCCCAGTCACCCCTAACTGTCCTCCCTTGCAGGCCTGGTCACCCCCAACTGCCCTCCCTGCTGGCCCAGTCACCCCTAACTGCCCTCCCTTGCTGGCCTGGTCACCCCTAACTGCCCTCTCTTGCTGACCTGGTCACCCCTAACTGCCCTCCCCTGTTTGCCGGGTTGCCCTCAACTGCCCTCCCCTGTTGGCCAGGTTGCCCTCAACTGCCCTCCCCTGCAGGCCTGGTCCCCCAAACAGCCCTCCCCTACAGGCCTGGTTCCCTCCCAACTGAACTCCCCTGCAGGCCTGGTCCCTGCAACTGCCCTCCCCTGCAGGCCTGGGTTCCCCTTAACTTCCCTCCCCTGCATGCTGGATCCCCCCCAATTGCCCTCCTTTGCTGGCCTGGTCTCTCCCAAGTGCCCTCCTCTGCTGGCCTGGTCACCCCTAACTGCCCACAACTGCCCTCCCCTGCAGGCCATCTTGTGGTGGCCATCTTGTGGTGGCCATCTTGTGGTGGCCATCTTGTGTCCACATGGGGGCAGCCATCTTTGACAACATGGAGTGGCCATCTTGTGTCTTGGAGTGATGGTCAATTTGCATATTACTCTTTTATTAGATAGGATAGATTTTGTTTTCCACAAATGATTTGACCAATGCTCTCTCCCCCTAACCCCCACAGGTTTATGTATGAATATTCCATTAATTATGGACAAGCTCCTCTGCCACTGTTAGTCAGTTATACCAAGAGTTATCTCTCTATGGTAGGGTCCTGCTGTACCTCATCAAGCCCCACTGTATGCTTTTTGAAAGAGGTAGGTGCCATTTATTGCATAGTTACGCTCTTTCTTTTTTCTTCTATTAATGCTATTCCTTTTTAAGAATGGTAGAAATTCAGATTCTGGAATCAGTAAAAGTTCCTAACAGGCCTATTTTGCATTTTGTTAATTGGAAAAACAAACATACCATCACTTCTGGGAAAGAAATATCAGTAAGTTTCTTTGGTCAGAAATCAGTTTTATGGTCATCAAAAAAAGTCATGATATTCAGTCTCTTTTTTCCATTCCTGCACATTACTATGAATGTATCTTAACCGCCTAAAGGGATTCTCTCATTTCTTTTCCAGAGACTCCAGATTAAACATTTATCGCTTCTCACCATTATGTCAAATAGAATCTGTTCACAATATGCTGCTTATGGGAAGGAGAAATCAAGGCTCAGGTAAGGAATAAGCATCAGTATGTGCAGCAGTTTGATTCTGCACTATCTATCCAAAATATTAGGGTTCCCTAGGAAAGTGTTTGTGTTAGAAGGTATTGACTATAGTCTTACGCTCCAATAGTTCTCAAATGTATACCCAGTTCTTTTTTGTCTGCACAGAATATGAACAATAAGAAACAAGGCTATGTTGTAAAACATGAGATTTGCTCTTAATCAACCTTTTCCATATACTCATTAGGGAAAACCAGGAGACCATTAGAAATGATTTCCTCAATGTTCATATTAGCATTACAAATATAAATATAAATTACAAATATAAAGGCAAAAATAAAATCACCTGTTATTTGCTTAGTCCATTTTTGTCTTGGGAGGAAACTTCTTGGATTATTTGTTATATGAAGCTTTGTGCTGTATAATATGTATCTCTTGAGTTTTGTGAATGTACACTATTTTCTTAGCTACTCTATTTGTAACTTTCCCTTTGATTTTTGTATGTCTGCTGTTAACTCCATATTTTAATTTTGACACTTTCTATATTTATACTTCTCTCATATCTCCTCAGACATCTAGATTTGCCAGCTTTATCTTATCTTACAGCATTTAAGTCTCTTTAATTCCTCCTTCTCTGATCTATAAACTTTTATCCTTTAATGGCAATAAAATAATTTATTTTGTGTTGGCACCAGATCCTAAGCTTCCCTAGTGGGAATAGAAACTACTTTCATTAGTCCATTAAAAATAATTTTCCACTAGAACTACTCAAATGCTAAATGGCATTTTCTCTAGACCTTCAATTTAGTTTTCCTTTGACATTAAGATAGTATAGCTGGAAAGTAGAACATAGGAATTTATAATATAAAAACAACTAAAAGATATACCTACCTTAATCATTAATTTATACTTACATTAGTGTCTAGGAAATTGCCCCAAAGAAATAGCATTAAATGTGAACAAAAAATTAGCTACAAATATTGCTATCCCCCATTTTTAAAATATGAAAAAATAGAGACTTTTTAAATGTCCCTAGACTCGAAAGCATACTTAAATCAGTTATGGTATATCCATCTCAGAGGAGGCCAGTTTGTTGTAATTATGATAGACTATTAATGAAATTACAAAACATTACTAAAATTGATGAAACAAAATAAATAGGGATATATTCCATGCTCACAGATTAGAAGAATTAATAGTTAAAAATGTCCATACTATCCAAAGCAATCTACAGATTCAATGCAATTCCTACCAATATCCCAACAGCATTTTTTGGCAGAAATAGAGGAAAAAAGGCACCCTAAATTCAAATGGAATCACAAGGGGCTCCATATAGCCAAAACAATCTTGAAAAAGTAGAACAAAGTTGGAGGCCTCGTACTTTCTGATTTCAAACATACTACAAAGCAACAATAATCAATATGCAGTAGTACTTGTATAAAAAGATATATAGACCAATGAAGCAGAATAGAGAGATCAGGAACAAGCCCTTATGTATTTAAACAAATTATTTTTGACAAGGGAGCCAAGACTACACGTGGAAAAAGGACAGTCTCTTCAAGTAGTATTGGGAAAATTGCAAAAGAATGAAATTGAACCCTTACCTTATACCACATATTAAAATTAACTTAAAATGGATTAAAAACTTAAATATAAGACCTAAAACTATAAAATCCTAGGAGGAAGCATAGGGGACAACTATAGGACATCGGGTTTGGCAATGATTTCTTGGAATTAACTCCAAAGCTTAGGCAACAAAAGCAAAAATAGACAAAGGAGATTACACCATCCTAAAACTTCTGAGCACTAAAGAAAACAATCAACACAGTGAAAAGGCAACCTATGGAATGGGAAAAAGTATTTGCAAATCATTTACCTACCAAGGGTTTAATATCCAGTATGCACTAAGAAACTGCTACAACTCAACAACAAAATACCAAATAACCTGATTAAAAAGAATTAGAGATTTCTCCAAATGAGATATAAAAATGGCCAACTAGCATATGAAAAGATGCTCAACATCACTACTAATCACAAATCAAAACCACCATGCCATTTCACACCCATTAAGATTGCCACTGCCAAAAGCATTAGTGAGAATGTGAAGAAGTTGGAATCTTTGAGCACTGTTAGCAGAAATGCAAAATGGTGTGGCTATTATGGAAAACATTAAAGTTTCCTCAAAAAAAATTAATAGAATTACCATATGACCCAGCAATCCCACTTCTGTGAACAGACTAGGGCAAAAGTAGGTTTACAGATTTTATTATGGAAAATACAATAATTAATAAATGATACAAGAATAAACTGTTTCGTGTACTCATAACTGTAAACCTACTTTTACCCCAACCTGTATATATATTCCTAGGAATTCAAATCAGAATCTAAAGAGATATTTGCACATCCATGTTCATGGCAGCATTAGTCACATTGCCAAGAAGTGAAAGCAACCCAATATCCATTGATAGGTGAATAGATAAAGAATGTGATATATACATACAATGAAATATTAGGCTGCCTCAAAAAGTCTTGTCAGATGCTATTACATTAACAAACCTTGAGGACATTATACAAAGTAAAATAAGCAGTCACATAAGGACAAATACTGTATGATTCCAGTCATATGGAGTTCCTAAAGTAGTCAAAATCATAAAAACAGAATTTATGATTACTAAGGAAGGAGTGCCAGAATCAGTGTTTAATGGATGTAGAGTTTCAGTTTTAAAAGATAAGAAAATTCTAGAGATCTGTTACAACAATGTGAATTTACTTAACATTACTGAACTATACTGAACTATACACTTAAAAATTATTGAGAGGTAGTCCAGCTGATAATGGTAGTGGTTGAGCATTGAGCTATGAACCAGGAAGTCAACGTTAAATTTCTGGTCAGGGCACATACCCAGGTTTTGGGTTTGGTCTCCAGTAGCGGGTGTGTGGGAGGCAAACGATCAATGATTCTCTCTCATCATTGATGTTTCTCTCTCTGAAATAAATTTTAATATATATATATATATATCTATATATATATATATATAGATATATATATATACACACACACACACACACATAAATGGTTAAGATGGTAAATTTAATATTATGTTTTTTATCACAATAAAGAATATTTAATGATACAGAACATATTCCAGATTAAGTGAAAAGATAAATTTATCAGCAGTATAGCATAATCCCTTATAAAATACTTAATGTCCTCTAAACCTTATAAAATATGTAAGGGTTTCATGCCCTATCATCAACATGTATTAACACTGTGGTTTAGGGCTATAGGTCTTCACTACTTTATTTCTACTTTAGTTTGTAAGTTGATTTATAAAAACATTTAAGAAGATTATGAGAGGCCCCCAAAACAACACCTTGGTCTTAAATAGAGATATATTAGTGCCTTCTTTATTGCCATTTTTTTTTAATTCTCACCTGAGGACATGATACGTTTTTATTGATTTTAGATAGAGAGGGAGAGAGAGAGCAAGAGAAACATCTATGTGAGAGCGAGACATCGATCGGTTACCTCCCCTATGTGCCCTGACTAACCGGAGATCAAACCCACCACCTAGGTATGTGCCCTGCCCAGGAATTGAACCCACAACCTTTTGGTTTATGGGATGATGCTCCAACCAACTGAGCAACCTGGTCAGGGTTTAAAGGCACCCTTCAACTATGTATGTAGATCTGGCCAAAAGAGAATGTGAGTGCTGAAATTTGAAAAAAATCATTGGGGACGCCTGAATTTTGAGTAGTAGCTTCAGGACACAGGCTCCATTGCAGAGTAGATGTGCTCAGTGCAGCTGTTAAGGAAGAACTGTTGAAACCATGTAATTATTTCTCTAGTGTGTTTGTTCATAATGAAACCAAGAAAACTGAGATTTGGAGAAAGCTAACGATTTTTTTTTTTAACTATCTAGCCATCTCATAAAATTAGCCCAAAAAGCACCTACTGCTAATCTGGAGGATGTTTTGCCACTCGCTGAAGATGTTACCACAATCCTCTCCAAGTGCTGTGGGTCTACCTCTGAGGACTGCATGGCCAAGGAGGTAAGAGAATCCATGTTAGCGTCATCATCATCATCATGTGCCACACACTCAGTGGCAAGCACTCCTCTAAGCTGCTTTTTACATGTATCATCTCAATGATACCATATATATCCTATGAAACTTAAATTCATTAAGTCCATTTTACAGATGAGAAGACAGAATAGTGATAAGGGTCAATAATTAAAGTCACACAGCGGTAAGTAGCAAAGTCCACACATAAAGACAATGTTATCTGATTCCCAAGAACTTAGTGTACCTGCAGAGCCTAGTACCACATCACTAGCCATATATAGTTATTTAAGTTAATTATTATTAAACTAATAGCATTTAAACTTCATTTCTGCAGTCACACTGGCCCCCATTTCAAATGCTCACTAATATCAGTACAGAAACAGATAATTTTCATCATCATATAGTAGAGTTCCATTAGACAATATACTATTAGAAATTATTATTGTTTTTATTATAACTGTCAGAATTTGATGGTCATTTCAGTTTTTTCCACTGTTTTTCATTTGCACAATACTTTGAAGTAGATATGAGTTTGAACAGTTATCTATAATAATAAAAGCGTACTATGCTAATTAGACTGGACAACCGAACGACCTTCTGGATGTTGTTCCAGAGTCCTCCCAGATGAAGCTGCAATGGTGGGGGCTGAGGCAGAGGCAGTTAAGGGCGATAAGGCAGGCAGTCGAGCAGTTAGGGGTGATCAGGCAGGCAGGCAGAGTGGTTAGTGGCGATGAGGTAGGCAGGCAAGTGGTTAGGGGCAATGAGGTAGGCAGGCAAGTGGTTAGGGGCAATGAGGCAGGCAGGCAAGTGGTTAGGGGCAATGACACAGCAGGCAGAGTGGTTAGGGGCAATGAGGCAGGCAGGCAGAGTGGTTAGGAGCCAGTGGTCCCAGATTGTGGGAGAGTGCAGGCCTGGCTGAGGGCCTGCCCCCCTCCCCGACTCCACCCCCGCATGAATTGTGTGTACTGGGCCTCAAGTTTTAGATAAAAGTCACTCTCCTTTATAGAAAGTCTGTGGATCTCTTTAGAAACAGCAACATTGTGCTGCCTGGTCTTTTTCCTTTAAGAATATGTGTCTGTGTTAATGGGTGTTTTCTATAACCTGACTTATAATGGCTAAGTCATTAATAGGTCTCTCTCTCTCTCTGTGTGTCTCTCTCTGTCTCTCTCTCTCTCTCTCTCTCTCTCTCTCTCTCTCTCTCTCTCTCTCTCTCTCTCTCTCCCCTCTTCTTCTTCATATAGCTATATAAAATATACTACATTGATCGCCTAGGTTTACCTTACTTTTATTTAACTAGTCCTCTATTATTGGGTTTAGGTGTATTGGTTTTTGTATTTTAAGTGACTCTGTCCTTAGGAGTCTTATAACTAAATCTTCTCTTCACCATAATTGTTTTCTGAGGATAAATTCTTGAAAGTTAAATGGTACATTTTAAGGTTTTTAGTACATAGTGACAAATTGCCCTCCAAAAAATATTATACCAATTTACTTTCTAAGAGCATTCCCACTGATTTTTTTTATACACCATGCCAGGGCTAGTAAGCCTGTGTAAACCTTCCTTATTTTGGATCTACCAGAAAACTAACAATGCATAAAAATTGCTTTTGTAGCTGCCTGAACACACAGTAAAAATCTGTGACAACTTATCCACAAAGAATGATAAGTTTAGGGACTGTTGTCAAGAAAGAACACCCATGGACATATTCATGTGTGTCTACTTCACGCCAGCTACTCAGCCACCAGAGCTGCCAGAAGTTGAATTGCCCACAAGTAAAGATGTGTGTGGCAAGGGAAACACCAAAGCCATGGACAGGTAAGTAGAGATGATCTAATTACCTTCTTGACAGTATGTATATTCACTGGCATTAAATGACAAAGAAACTAGATGGGGAAGAAATGGTAAACCTGACATCACTAAGAAAAGAATTAAAATAAATACACTATGAGTTACATATACTATGAGTAGTATATGCACATTCATGGCATAAATTTCACAAGTAGATCAACTTGCCAGAAAAACATTTATCAATATCAGAGGGCAGAATGTAGACTGTACTGAAATTCCATATTTATCTAAATACTCATTGTTTTTTATAAATGCATAGAGAGCAATGGGATAAGATAATCAAAGAATTTATGCAAATACATTTTCACAGAATAGCCACATAAAGTACCTACCTGATATAGAATTAATTGTGCTATAGTTACACAAAGGACAGTTCCATATGCATTTGATGCTTTATATAGAAATAGTAGCCCTGTACATGAATCCGTGTGCCAGTAGGTCGCTGCCACCCTCCTGTAGCTCTCTGCCCGCTGCCCCACCCTCCTATAGCTCCCCCCACCCCTTCTCATAGCTTGCTGCCCTGCCGCATCCTGTAGCTCTCTGCCACCCACTTGTAGTTCGCTGCCCCACCCTCCTGCAGATCCATGACCAGATCGTTACTCTGTCGGTCATTACACCTCAGGGCATAATGGATAGTTAGTATATTCCTCTCTTATTATATAGGATTGTGTTATAGTTACACATGGACAATTTCATATGCATTTGAAGTAGATATACATAATACTAGAGGCCAGATGCACAGATTCATGCACCCATGGGGTCCCTCGACCTGGCCTGCACCCTCTCGCAATCTGGGACCCCGCAGGAGATTTCGGATAGTTGGTTTCAGCCCAATCCCCACAGGCCCGATCCAGATAGGAGGGAGCCTGATCCTGTGCATTGAGTATCTGTCCCCTGGTGGTCAGTGCACGTCATAGCGACTGGTGGACCAGTCATTTGGTCATTCAGTCATTTGGTCACTTATGCTTTTATATATATATAGATTAAAGATGCAGAAACCAGGTGCTCTGCCTTTGTTATAGATGCCAAATTTCAAAACATGATACATATTCACAAGTATACCCATGCATGTTAAAGTACATCTTCTTCTCTCTCATGCCAGGTATACATTTGAACTGTCTAGGAGAACTGATGTTCCAGAAGTGTTTCTCAGTAAAATACTTGAGCCAACCTTCAAAAGCCTGGAAGAATGCTGTGACTCTAAAGATCCTGCTGTCTGTTTTAATGCTAAGGTGCAGTTTGCTAGATTTCTTCAACAACCCTGTTGAGATCAATCGTTGGCAAATGGTAGCTTATGGGTCACAGTTAGACTGGTGCCCATTTGTGTATGGCCTGTGAGCTAAAATGGTCTTACATTTTTAATGGCTTTAAAAAAAGATGAACATTTCATGACATTAAAATTATATGGAATTCAGATTTCAATGTTCATACATAAACCATGCTCACTGTTTATACATTGTTTATGACTGTTTTGTGTCATAACAGCAAAGTTGAGTTGTTACAACAGAAACTATATATGGCCTACAAAGCCTAAAATTTTTACTACTGGGCCTATTACAGAAAATGTTTACCAATGTCTGGTGTAGATTAAGCACTCTTACCGACATGTTACATGGAATTCTAATTTAGCGCCTCCCGGAACAGGGTTAAGATAAACATTTTTGTGTAATTATTATTTTCATACAGGTTCCACAACTGAAGGAGGAACTGTCTTCTTTCATTGACAAGGGACAAGAACTATGTGCAGATTATTCGGAAAACACCTTTACTGAGTACAAGAAAAAGTAAGGAACAAATTCTACTTGTGTCCCCCAAATTTATCAACT
Organism: Eptesicus fuscus; assembly: GCF_027574615.1. Lineage (NCBI taxonomy): Eukaryota > Metazoa > Chordata > Mammalia > Chiroptera > Vespertilionidae > Eptesicus > Eptesicus fuscus. The sequence goes on from NC_072474.1 coordinate 72,693,115, forward strand.
TAGCCTTGTATTGTAGTTTGAAAGCACAGTTGAAGACTTAAGATGTGCTAAGTGAGCAATAAAAAGAGGAGGTTCAATTAAAATAGTTTTAAAAAGTAGTTAGAATTTATTATCTGTGTAAGAAACAGCTATTTTCAGGGAAGGGGAAGGAAGTTACATATATCAGCTTAAAACACAGCCAAAAATGAATATATTACAAGATCTGTAATGACTTGATTAAGAAAACAAAATTAGTTTATTAACATTGTTGCCCTAAAACAATCTGTAAATTTTGCTATATATAAGAAACTATAAAACTGCTGGAAAATGATATCTAACTTAAAACTATTTTGTCTGACAAGAGGACCCAAACTTTCAACTAAGTATAGTATCAGCCATTGCCAGTATGTAGTCTCTATAAATTGTAAGTACACATGTTAATCAATCATTCATAATGTACAATAGTCATTTTTCTCCATTAAGAGGAGAAGGCATTTCTTTACAAGTAGGTTTTTACTAATAAAATAAGGAGCCATAATAATGAAAGCAGTTTTACTGGGTTCCTGGAAAATGTCTCTGTTGAGAAAACGCTGTCATTCTCAGTTTCATTAAGTAGATGCCTTAGATCTATTTCACAGCATCTTGCACAACACAGGCCTCAAGTAAGCACAAATAAACCTCCGCAAAAAGACCTTCCTAAAGAATCCCCAAAGTTGGACACCGCCTTCAATGACCCCCATGAAATCAACCTTAGCAAAGCTGTAATAGAAAATGAAAAACAGTGAAAGACTTAGGTTCAAAATTGTTTAATATTTTATCAGAAAATTATATAATAGAATAATATGACGGTAGCATAGAATAATGTTAAACAGGTAATGCAAGATTAAGTTTTTTTCCAACAGTTTTGAACACCAGGTTTGCCCGGGGCAATTGAGTGATAACTTATATAATCTCAATTCCATATACATGTCCTAGAATTGATTTTAAGGTTGTGAAATTAGAGAAGATTAGAGCTATTCCATCTAAGTATTTGAAATCCCTCCCCCCTACTTTTTCTCCCCACTCTCTGAGTTCCTTATGGTCTCACTTGCCTTTCCTTCCACCTGGAACCAACTCATTTCAATAATGCTTTCAGGAGCAAACTAGTCCCCTGACCCTCTTACTCTTTTCCAGCATCCACCTTGCCAACCCCAACTCCAACTCGAGATAAATGTGGGTCTCTTCCACCTCCCATTGCCTACTACTGGGCTGGAAAATATTCCTAGAGAAAGTCATAAAGCCAGGCGGAGTGTCCACCATGAGGGTAGAGTTACCAAGATCGTAGACAGTTCAAACTGGGAAAGAATCAAGTGAATTCAAGTCCAAGTACCACCTTGGCAGTGAGATGGAGAGCTGGTCAATAGCAGAACTAAAAACAAGAGCCAAAGATCCCTGACCTTGTTTTCCAGCATAGTTGATGAGGCAAACTGAAGGGGAAATTGTTCAAAATAGGAGAGAAGAGAAAAAGCATTACAGTGGCATGAATTTCTGTAAGGGAAATGTCCTTGAAGGAGCTTGAAACTTAGAAGTGGAGAGAAGATGAAAGGTTAAGGAAAACAAGGAAGTATCCACGATGATGTAATTGAGTGAGTGAAAGGGGAAAAGCTGGAATTCAAGTCAGCAGCAATTTGTATGTTTACTTTCATGATCTTAAAAGAGGCACAGATTTTACTTTCTAATCTCAAATTGAGTTATTGAAGATAGTTCCCCAAATAGATACATAATTTTCTGGAGAGGAGCAAGTATTTATATTTTCATTTTTTATTGTACCAGATCTTAAATGGCTATCTTTTGCATTAGAAACCTTTATAGAATACATCTATTAAACCTTACCATAAAACGGTCTTTCAGACTGACAGAGCGATTGAGAGCAAAACTGCTAGATGCCCCAGACACAGAACTGGAAGAACTGGTTGACAAGCGCTCAGATTTTGCCTCCAAGTGCTGTTCCATCAACTCCCCTCCCCTCTACTGTGACTCTGAGGTAAGAAAATTTGATAATCCATTATCCCTGCACAGTTTTTAAAGACTCATGCACTCAGATTTACTCATTTCTTTTTGTTATTGAAATGTCATTACGTCTTTTTCTGTTGCTGTGATAACTTTGTTGTATTTACAATAAAAGAAAAATGACTGTTTTCATGCTATGCTAATTTAAAAGCAAATTGAGGGAGTTGCAAAACTTAGGAAATTTTACACTTTTAAAGAAAAAAAGTGTGAATACAGACAGCAAAGCGCAATGTTTTTCAAATTGTAGATTGTAACCTGTTAACAGCTTTTTTAAATGAAAGAAGAGAAAAAAGAAGACTGTAGGAATATTAATCCATCTAACAGCATGGTTAAATATTTTGTGAAAATTTTATTTCATATATGGTGTGTATGTATGTGTGTGTGTGTATATGTGTGTGTGTGTGTGTGTATATGTGTGTGTGTGTGTGTGTGTGTGTGTGTGTGTATACAAACAACTTGTATATACCAATAGGTAGATTGATTACTAAGTTAAAAAAAAAAAAAAAGACACAGAGCTGCCATTTGACCCAATGATCCCACTTCTAGGAATATATTCTAAGAATCCCAAAACACCAATCAGAAAAAATATACAAACCCCTATGTTCATCACAGCACTACTTATAATAGCTAAGATCTGGAAACAGCCCAAGTGCCTAACAGATGAGTGGATAAAAAAGACGTGGTACATTTACACAATGGAACACTATGCAGCAGTAAAAAAAGAAGGCTCTCTTACCCTTTGAGATAGCATGGGTGGACCTGGAGAGTATTATGCTAACCAAAATAAGCCAGAGAAAGACAAGAATCACATGATCTCACTCATATGTGAAATATAATGATCAAAATAAAGTGATGAACAAAATAGATCCAGAGACATAGAAGCATGGAACAGGTTGATGAATCTCAGAGGGAAGGGGGCAGAGGGGCCAGGAAGAGATTAACAAAAGAACTTATATGCATGCATGCATAACCCATGGACGCAGACAATAGTGTGGTGAAGGCCTGAGGGGAAAGGTGTGGGGTGGAGAGGGTCAATGGGGGACAAAAAGGAGACATCTGTAAAACTTTTAACAATAAAGATAGAATATTTTAAATGCAATAAATGAGAAATTTTAAAATATAGATGCTTTTAGGAAAAATGGATCATACCATACCTTATACCAGGGGTCCTCAAACTTTTTAAACAGGGGGCCAGTTCACTGTCCCTCAGACCGTTGGAGGGCCAGACTATAGTTTAAAAAAATACTATGAGCAAATTCCTATGCACACTGCACATATCTTATTTTGAAGTAATAAAACAAAATGGCAAAAACACCCGCATGTGGCCCACGGGCCATAGTTTGAGGACGCCTGCCTAATACCTTAATTATTAAAATAATTATTTAATTTTCAATTAAATGTATTGGGGTGACATCCTACATAATTAAAGGGTAATATGTAAAATACCATCACTCCGCTACACCCACGATTGGGCAGGCAGGAAGCACGGGGGGCGGGACTCAGGGTGGCCGGGGTGGCCGATTGGGCCGGCGGAAGGCAAAGGGTGGGCGGCGGGTGGCGTGGACGGAGTGTCAGCGAGTGTCAGCAAGTGTCAGCAGTGCGGATCAGCCCTCGCGTCTCTGAGTGGTGGCTGAATGGGGCCGGCCGGACGCTGAGCTCGCGTCGCCAGTGGGGTCAGTGGGACACTGAGCTCGCATTGCCAGCAGTGGCGCAAGCTCAGCATCTGCGCCATGGCTGTGCTGCAGCACAGAAGGGGCCTCTGGAACAGCGAGCCCATGTCCCCGCCCCGGCCAGCCTTGCGGCAGAAGTGAACGGGCCTGTGGGGCCTGGAGCTCAGCATCCGCGTGGCAGGGGAGGAACCAGAAAAATGAATCTTTCCAGTTCCGATGCTGACAGCCCTATGGGTGCCGGGGTCCTCACCTGCAGCCCCCAGTCGCAGCTCATCAGCCCCAGTCGCAGACTGGAAGCCCCCTGCCAGCAGTTCAGATGGGACCAGTGTTGCGCCGTGGTGGTGGGTGTCAGCGGGCATGCTACAGACATCAAATCACTGCCACCGAGGCCACACCCCCCCCCCCCACACACACACACACACTTGCAAGTAGTATGTTCCAAGGAGGTGACTCCTAAGGCAAGGCTCCCATGGCAGCTGACGCTCACCATGCCAGGTGAGGAAGCCAGACCTGAAAGCCCAAGCCCCCGAGTACCCAAACTGCAGGGTGTCGTGGGCCAGGGCCTTGAGGAGGCCCCAGGACAAGCATCTTCCCAAAGGCTGTGCAGTAGGAGGGGAGGAACCTCTAGCTAGAAGCTGGGGTGAGGGATGCTGGCGTCTTTGCAGACCAAGACAGGGCTGAGGGACCCCCCCCCCCCGCACCCTCGTGCACGAATTTCGTGCACCGGGCCTCTAGTTAGTTAATAAGATCATATAGGTTTCACATGTATATTACTATGATACATGTTCTGTACATTTCATTGTGTCCCCACCACCCAAAGTCACATCATCTTCTATCATTATATACTAGTAGCCCCTTGCAGGAAGATTCCTGCAATAGGGATTCCTGCTGAGCTCTCCCCCGCCCTGCCTGCTTGCCTCCCTTCTGCGCCAGCCCCGCCTGCTTGCCTCCCTTATGTGCCGGGCCCGCCTGCTTGGTTCTCCGCAGCTTTGCTCCCTTCTGCAGCGCTTGGCTTCCTTCTAGGCTGTCTTGATATGCAAATTAACCACCATCTTGGTTGGGTTAATTTGCATACTCTCCCTGATTGGCCGGTGGGCGTGGCTTGGGCTTAGCGAAGGTGTGGTCAATTTGCATATTACTCTTTTATTAGGTAGGATTTGGTTCCATTCACCCTTTAATTTAATTTTGCTTCAATGTAACACAAGAAAAAGAAATGCAATTTAATTACTAAAGGTTACACAAATATTTCTTTACCACTAGCTATTTTCTAAAAATTAACAAAGATACTAATATTAAAATGTTGGAGTCATTTTTTATTACAAGTTTTTCTTTTAGACACTATCAATTGGTTTCCAACTCTGAAAGGTAAAGAAATTTGAACACATACTTTCTAGTTTCCCTCCCCACTCCTCCTAATTTGTTAGTTCTTGGGTTCATCTTTCTTTAAACATGATTCCACTACCTCTAGCCCCCAGATCCCTCCCATTCCTGTCTCCCCACTCCCCTCACCCCTTCTCTATATTCTTTCTCCCTTACATGTAGTTGCATAATTGCCAGATCATTTATTTTTTATCTTGTGAGGCATTTTCTGATAGTAGGTGGATTACTGAATTCCTTTCACTGAACCTGAGCTTACTGGTTTCCTCCTATAAAACTAACGTGAGGTTGGTACTTGGTGTCCAATCTTTATGTAGACTGAAGGAGTGGAGGACAGAGGAGAGCCCAGGTCAGGCTGTGTGATCCATTGTTGGTAGACCTGATGTCTGCTTTCTCTAACATTTTGTTACATATCTTACACTAGGATTTTCTCCACCAACTCAGTTTCTATCCTATTTCATGGGAAGATGTCTGTTAGCCTTTTTCATATGCTTTCAGCCCATTTATTCTCATCATCCATCTGACCTGTAACAATCCAGCAGTCAATTCGATTACTAGAAAAGTTGAAAGATAAGGACAGCACTTTCATTCACTATACTGCTAACTTGGAGACATAGTGACAATTCCAAGAATTCTGTTGTCTCACCCATTCCATTTCTGGAATACAGATGCAAAGTTAAGATCAACTCGATGCCAGATGCCATATCAAAATATTTTCCTCCTTTGCCTACTTTTTTTTTCAATATATTTTTATTGATTTCAGAGAGGAAGGGAAAGGAAAAGAGAGATAGAAACATCAATAATGAGGCAGAATCACTGATTGGCTATCTCCTGCAAGCCCCCCTGGGGATTGAGCCTGCAACCCAGGAATGTGCCCTTGACCTTATTCAAACCTGGGACCCTTCAGTCCATAGGCCAACACCCTATCCATTAAGCCCAACCAGCCAGGGCATGCCTACTTCTTTCTGAAGTTCATGATATTAGGTTTCATCCCTCCCCCTCTCTGCTGGTGACTGAGATATTTTGAGTGGGTTTTATTATTGTTTGTCATGTGTTAGAGAAGTATCATTTATGATGCGTTTTTTACTCATTTTTTGCACATAATTTACCTATAATGTAAAAGCAAGTACCACTTAGTCTAATTAATTAATGCCAGTTAGAAGCTTTAACTATAAGTTAAAGAATGCCCCCCCCCCAAGAAGCCATATGAATTTTTATTCATTTATAAAAACATGAAAGCAATGAAGCCTGGTTTCATTTTATTGTTCTATTATTTTGAATTCTGTTTATCTTATTTATTGTTGTATTAGAGCACACTTAAAATACCCAAGAACTTAATTTTAAAAATCATATATAAGTTTAAATGTGGGAAGAAGACTGTAAGAGCACCTATAATATTTCACTCAGTACTTCCTTCTGGAGATCATTCAACCTCCATTTAAATACCTACAAGTCAATTTTCTCCTTGAGGTAGCCTATTTCACTGCCAGATAGCTTCTCTTATGAGAATATTATTCTGCTAATTAAGCTATAATTTCTCCTGAGTCTAGTCTGGGTTTCTCTATCAACCAGAAAAAGTCTATTCTGTTCTTAATAGCAGTTTTAAATATTTGAAGTGACTTTTTAAAAATTAGGCAGTATAAAGTCTGGAAGATGGAGGTGGGTGGGTGGGAAGAGATCAGCCAAACAACTTGTATGCATATATGTGTGGACACAGAAGATAGTGTGGTAAAGGCGTGGGGCGGGGTAGGCTAGAAGGGGTTAATGCAGAGGTGAGGGGAACATATGTAATACTTTCAACAATAAAGATTTAAAAATAATAAAATAAAGGCTTGAACTATGCACACCAGTTCTCTTAATAATTTAGTGAGGTTTTATTTGTTTTGTTTTTCACTGATAGTGTCTAATAAAGTCTTAAAATGTCTAACAAAGTCTTAATCTGTTTGACAAATTGAGCTATATCATCTTGTTCATTTTTTTATACTCTTAGAGATTCTGATTTCTCTTCTAATTTCTACATTTACTCTCTAGTCCCAAATCTAATTGCTAATCTTATTTGTAAGTGTTTATAAAGTCAGAATTCCAGATGAAATGAGTACAGTAGGATAAATGCCTATTCTTTAAATCTGGCTGAGAAATATATATTTACCTTTAAAATACTGGATATCAATATTATGCTTTTGTTATTAGTTAAATTAGGGCTGAAATCTGACCAAGTAAAATTCAAACCAAGTAAAATTCTAAACAAACAAAATAAAACCAACCTGAAAGATTTAGAGTGTTGGAATATTTTTGTCATTATCGACATGAAAACATTTAGCATTAAAAATTAAATTAAGCAGTTCCTTCCTTTACTACCAGTTTGCTTTTGGTAATGTAACAGGTAAATTTAGGTTGCCTTATCCCAGAAAAATAAAATCATCTTACCAGCAGAATTTGCTCTGAGGATCTAATTCGGTTATTGAACAAAAGAAGCAAAGTCTAAATATCTAAATATTTTTTACATTCTGTCAAATATATCACTTTTGTAACTCTTCCCCAGTCCCTGTGATCTCTAATAAATACAGTTTTCTTTTTTGACATCATAAAAGACAAACAGCTTTATGCACAAAATTCATGCTTCCTTCGCTCAAACATATTGCTTTTCATTTCTTTGAGTTGCTTTTCAGTGTATTTTTCATTGTAACATATTGTAATTTAAAAACTATTTTCAACTATAATGATGAGAAGGCAAGTGTTTAACTTTCTATTTTCTTGCTTGATGAGCCAGTACATTTATAGCAGTGGTACTGCTGAGTAGCCAATCTTTCAGTAACTGCTAAAGAAGGGTGAGATGAATGGAGCTATGGAGACACTTGTGCACATTTGATTACTTAGAGCTCTCAGAGGTTGGCCCTCTGCTGTTTCCATTAACCTTTTGGATAGTCTTTCTCCATTGATCTCATAGCTAGATAAGCAAGATCACTGCTGGCTTCTGACTTCATGTTCTGGTGAAATCTGGAAGAACAGCATTCACTTTAATATTCTCAAAGCTAGTATGTATATTTGTCCCACTTATCCTATAACATCTGAATTATAATTTACTAGAGGCCCGGTGCACAAAATTCGTGCACAAGGGGGTGTGGCCAGCCTGCAAACCACCATAGGCCCTTCACCCAGGCCGCCCCACACCCCAAGGGAACCCCCACCCTGATCCGGGACACCCTTTAGGGCAAACCAGCTGGCCCCCACCCCTGCATCAGGCCTCTATCCTATCTAATAAAAGAGTAATATGCAGATTGACCATCACTCCAACATACAATATGGCTACCCCCGTGTGATCAAAGATCCTGCCTCCATGTGGACATAAGATGGCCACCACAAGATGGCCAGCAGGGGAGGGCAGTTGGGAGGCACCAGGCCTGCAAAGGAGGGCAGTTGAGAGGGATCAGGCCTGCAATGGAGGGCAGTTTGAGGCAATCAACCCTGCAGGGGAGGGCAGTTAGGGGTGACCAGGCTGGCAGAGGAGGGAAGTTGGGGGCAAACAGGCTGGCAGGGGAGCAGTTAGGCATCAATAAGGCTGGAAGGGGAGTGGTTAGGGTGTGATCAGGCTGGCAGGCAGAAGCGGATAGGGGCAATCAGGAAGGCAGGCAGGCGAGCAGTTGGGAGCCAGCAGTCCTGGATTGTGAGAGGGATGTCCGACTGCCCATTTAGGCCTGATCCCACTAGGATCAGGCCTAAATGGGCAGTCGGACATCCCTCGAGGTGTCCCAGATTGGAGAGGGTGCAGGCTGGGCTGAGGGACAACCCCCCTTCATGCACAAATTTCATGCACCAGGCCTCTAGTTTCAAATAAAATACGACATAATTAATAGATTCAATTCTATCCTCTAAATTTTTTATATGAGGCAAACTCAGTTTATTTCAGTATTTTTGTCATTTTAAAATACCTAGATATTTAATAATTTTTTTATTATTTAATTCAGCAATGTTCTAAAGATTTAAGTTACCAAAGATTTTGGAAAATTATACATGAGGCTGGCAAATATCCCCACCTGTCATGCAGAAGGCTGATGAAAAGTCAGGGGGAGGAGGGAGAAAGCCCATAGCCATTTGAATGTAAAACTGCTACATTCTTCCTTAGAGATAACATCTATTATTATGGCTGTGGCTTCTCTGGAAATGTCCCTTTCCTCCAACAGAGAGCACAACCAGTCTCCTCTTGAGTGACTGGACTTTCATTATTAATACAGTTATAATTATTACTGAAAAGCTTTATTACAAATTCTTCATTTTAGTTACATTCATTTATTTATGTTTTAACAATTTTAAGATTTTTCAAGCCAATTATTATTATCCAAGGCGTTTTCTTTTGGCAAATTCTGTAACAGATGACTTACTGACTTTCAATGACTTTAATGTTAAAGTATTATTTTATTTTTATTTTATTAAAATGGGAGTGCCCCTGGACCTGTGAGTCAACTTTAAGAATGTGTTCCATTATTATTCAAGAATGAGCTTTTATTATGGAAACACTAATCTTGTTGCCCAAACCTAGCCTGTATATTTTCCTTGTGTCATTTTAGCCATTTTTAAAAGAAAAAAAACAGTCTTGTCCTGACTGGTTTGGCTCAGTGGATAGAGTGTTGGCCTGTGGACTGAAAGGTCCCAGGTTCGATTCTGGTCAAAGACATGTACCTTGGTTGCGGGCACATCCCCAGTATGTGCAGGAGGCAGCTGATCGATGTTTCTCTATCATCGATGTTTCTAACTCTCTATCCCTCTCCCTTCCTCTCTGTAAAAAATCAGTAAAAGATATTTTTTTTAAAAAAGAGAAAAAACAGTCTTGGGTTTATTCTATAGCATCTGTGAAGAGATAGGGCTCAGTCCAAGTGGCCACCTAAAATTGGGCATGCCTTCTCTTAAGCTAGCCTTTTTCTCTTCATGGGTACAGAAATCCCAGACATATCCCTAAATTGTAAGAAATGTCTCATTTATCCAAATTTCAAATGATGGACTGGGAAATAAAAACATGGCAAAAATGAGACTTTTAATAGCACTCCTGGTAGTGGGCATTCATTTTACAGGATCACCAAAAGACCTAGTAATTAGTGGGCTGGGGCCTCTTTTAGTTATTTCCCTTTGTCTAGGGAATTTTCCTAGAACCTGTGTACCACTCATATTCTTTCTCCCTATCCCCACATCCTGTTTGCTTTGGGGAAATTTAGTAATGGCCTGTCCATCTATTGTTTCTTTTCTATTAAATTAAATTAAAGGCATGCTTAACCTTTTGCACTCGGATGTCGAGTGTGACTCGACACGGTTAGCACTGATAGCAGGAATCGAGAAAAAAGCAAGCGAGTGCAAAGGGTTAATAAACTAACAATAAATAACAAAGACAGATAAAACAACAATCAACAGACAAGCACCAATAATATTTAGACAAGACTTAATAAATCAGAGTTCTTTTCATGGATCTTATCCTATTCTGCTCTCCATAGCATTGACTGGCCTCAAGTTATTTTAGCTAAAAGCTGCCTGTTCCAAGGCATCATATGGTAATTTTTAGACAATGCATTAAAAAGTCGTTTTGTAAAATGACTGTCAGCCCCATTTTCTCTAGCTGTTGAGCCTTTCCACACTAGAGGCAGAGGATCCAGGGCCTTAGGTATTACAGACTTTTGATCCCCAATATGAATTGGGCATAATGGAGTTCGAACAAGAGCCCACCTAGTTAAAGATGACAAGGGCACTTGTTTTCCTTGAGTCTGATGTAAGAGAGTGCCTTTTGACATTTTAATTCCTTTAACCTTGAGCATACAAGCTAAAAATTTACAATGATGTTTTTGCCTTTTACTCAAATTCTTCCCCATTATAGCTGGCTGAAATAAATACGTTCCCACCCACTTATGGCTCACAACTCTGAAGCTGGCACAGGCTTTCCCAACTTTTCAGTGAACTTCCCACCTTTCTGGTGAATTTCTTCTTTTTTTGCTCAGGCAAATCTTCTTCTCCAGGTCCCTGTTTGGGTGCCAGATTTTAATGCCACATCCATTTGTGGCTAGGGTTCCAGATCTAGAGAAGGGGCCATGCACAAACGGATGCACTAGACAAGAAATATGAATTTAGAAGGCTTGGGGGGCCAGGCAGAAAACCTTCCTCCAAAACTCGGTCCTGTCTGCTTTTATTCACTTGAATACACATTTGCCCTTTTAGGAGTGCAAACAGGCATATCAAAGGTAAAATTTGGTAAACAGTAAAAGGATTATCAGGTTAGAGGATTGCCTTGAGACATTTGGCCAACAGTAGGGCAATATTATGCTGATTTTCAGCCCTGCTGAATATCAAAGTCCATTAGCCTTCTAGTGGAACTTTTGAATAATTATGCTAACTACTGTTGGTCTTTGCCTTTAGCACTTTGTCCAAGTGTTCTCATCCATGAACATGCCTTTAATCTCCATCTCTACCTCCATTCAGGATCTCTCCCCACAGTACCAAGCTGTTTATCATTGCTTCTATTCTTACTGCTTTGGTTCTCCTGTATCACTTGCAGTTTTCCTAAGTATATTAGACTTGCTCTTACCTTACGGCTTTTGCACATGAAGACTCATCCTGCATTGCCCTATCTTCCTTCTATAACCTGTCTTTCACCAAGACTCAGGATTCAACTTAGATCTTTCCTCTGGGAATCCTTGCATGGCACTCAAATTCTTCTGTTGCCTCTTAACATTCTGTGCACACCCAATAATTAGCACTTATTTTTCTCTTGTCTATTTTTCATAGGACACTATAAATTCTTCAAGGGCAGAGATGGTGTAAAACTAAATGTGAAGGGTGGCCAATAAAAAGTTCAATATAAAACTGCATTTTAACAAGAATCCTTCTCTTTAATCAAGGTTCAAATTGTGTTTACCTTCATAATCTAGTAGTCTACAAATAAAACGCTTCATGAATAATTAGATAGCATTTTTTTTTTCATTCTAGATTGATGCTGAAATGAAAAATACCCTACAGGACTGATGCATATATATTATCTTAGGTAAGTATTGTTTGTAAAGGCAGAAAACAAAACAAAAAACCATCCAGCTTTGTGCAATGTATCTTAAAAATCTTAGAATAAATAATTTGATAGTGTTCTTCCCATTCTAACTGTTCTCTATTCAAACTCATGTTACGATGAGAATATTAAGCATCTGGAAATGTTAAGGAGCTTACAGAAGTATGCACAACCAACTTCTGGCAGATTTAGGACTAGAATCTGGGTCCCCAGTCGGGTACTAGATCCTACATAATAAAAGCCTATTATGCTAAGTGTCCAGTTGCCTGGTCATCTGGTCATCCATTCAACCAATCAAAGCATAATATGCTAATGATATGCTAAGCCTGCCCAACCACTCACTATGATGTGCACTGAGCACTAGGGGGCAGACGCTCTGACTGGTAGGTTAGCTTGCTGCTGGGGTCTCTCCCTAAGTGTACATGATGATTTTATATGCAGGTCTTGGGATTTCCTACATTTTTTATTCTGGACTCATTAGGTGAGCCATGGTGGATATATGGGTCATGCTAGACAGGTTTATCTTGAAACAGAAAAATAACTTGACTACTGAATAGTGTTATATAATTGCTGCCCATTAGCTCTGTGTTTCTAATATTCATTTTCATTATTCTCGTAGACCTAGAGTTGGAACCTTCCTGGAAACGCCATCTGAGGCCTAACCTAGGCCAAACCAGGGCTCTCAGGGAGACAACTTGGTACTCCCTGATTTTCATCAGCTCCAGTACAATAAATATGATGATTTGTTATCAAAATAAATTGAAATACAATGCAAACCATAAATGCTTCTGAGGGTAATATACAATGCAGCCCTCCAACACTGTCCCTGTGATTTTCACAAAGATACCACAGTAGGCAGCCTCAACCTCACAGCCCCTGCTTTTTTCTAGATCTCTGCTGGGTCTCTCTATAATACTCACCACTTTAAGCATCCACTTTACAATTCCCAACACACTAAGCTCCATTTCTTGATTGCTTCTTAGGCTTAGGTGGTATTAAGGAAAAGTTAGCCAGCCTTCCACCAGAAATAGCCTAAGATGGCACACTTCTAAAAGGAGAAGGAAGTGGAGGAGGAGAAGAAGGAGAAGGAGGAGGAAGAGGAGGAGGAGGGAGAGGAGGAGGAGGAGGAGAAAACTCTTTGAGAATACCTTCTTGCTCCCAGCTGCAAATTGTATGGCATTAGTTAGGTAGTACCTGCCTTGCAAAAAATAGAAAAATAAATCTTTGTGGGCTGAAAACATTTAATTTTACTAAAGATTACTCCTAAGAGCAATTTGAGTCAAAGTTCTAGACATCTTAAGCTTGATTTAATTAACTAACTAACTATATATATATATATATATATATATATATATATATATATATATACACACACACACACACACACACACACACACTATAGATTATATTCTATGTGCTTTCTTTGCCCAGAGAAAATGAAGGTGTTCTAACTTAACATATTTTGCTTTGAAAGAAAGATTCTATTTTAAGAATAAATACCTCTCTGAAACCAATACAAGTCAAGGAAAACCTATATTTACAATTAATTGCCTCAATGAATTCAAGTTCACTAATGGGAGATACAGAGTTACATGTAGAGATGAACATATTTTATAGCAAATATAACTGCAGGCACATTAACCAAAGTCATCCCTGATGACTCCTCAAGATTCTAAGTCCCAGTATGGAGCATTTCATCAACTAAGCCAAGGTCAAGCACCCAACATGTAAACTGCCAAGAACTGATAATAAAATGCCTGCCCCTTTCAGCTTCTATAGAACGTATAGTCCTACCTCCCACGAACGTTTCAAAATGAGAAATTAACCTCAAATAAAGCAGTTCATCAGATGCCACGAAGTAGCAAAGCCAACAAACTATCCACTACATATCCAGGGCAGCATTTTTTAATTTTTTAAAATGATATTTTCCTTCCAAAATTACCTTGCTGAAGCTTCAAAACCTACTCTGGGATGTAGGCATCAGTAATAAAAGTATGAGGAGAATGAGACTCCATAAAGGCAAATGAAAGTAAAACAGTTCGTAAAGAAAAAACAAAAAACAGATTTAGCTTTCAATTCCAGCATGCTATGCAAAATTAATGGGGATACTTGAAGAGTATCCCTAGTCAATTTGGTTTTTGAAACAAACATAGCATATCACCCTGGGAGAGTCACAATTTACTGCATACAATTTAGTTTTTCCTGAATTTAACCGTTGACCCCTTTCCTTAGATATCACCGAGAATTACTGGTCTGAGAAATTAATTTTGGAAAAGTCTCTTGTTCTTGAGAAATTACATTTATGAATTGTTCAGTAACTACTAAAAACTAGTCCATTTTGGCCACATATTTTTATGGCTAAGTAGGTAGAACCATGAGATTTTTGTCACAAAGTATTCACTAAATATTATATGACTGGTTGAAAGCGGTGTTCTCATGATTCCCTGGATATCTTTTCCAAGAAGTTCTGAACACTTTTTACCATTTTTTTTATAGTAAGAATCACTGGCCTAAATATTTCATCAGCTTAGTACAGAAGTTTTAATTTTAAACCTTATATGCATTATTATGCCTGCATTCATTCCATTTTGTAGGCAGCTGAGACCTTTTGAGATATTGCCAAAATCCAGGCTTACTTCCTAATCGCTTCCCAACATTAAAGAAATGTTTTTGAATGCCCATCTCCTCTCACCCATAGCTGATTCGACTGGCTAAAGTCAGTTATATATAAGTAGTCCTCAATTTTTTATACCTTATATACCACCTTTGTTCAAAAACCTGGCACCTCACTATGATAGACGCAAACAAACAGAAGTCTACTTTGTTTCTAAGAATGACACTTATACAATGCATCAGTCAGTTTTCCGAGAAATAAAATTAATAGGAGGCAGAGGGATAGAGAGTTTCAGGAATCAGCTTACCCAACTGTGAAGCCTGCAAGTGTGAAGTCGCTAAGGCAGGCCAGCATGCAGGGTTTTCACGTCACAGTCTCAGAGGAGAATGCTCCTAGACCAGTGGTCGGCACATTCATTAGTCAACAGAGTCAAATATCAACAGTACAACAATTGAAATTTCTTTTGAGAGCCGAAAACCGACTTCTGCGCATGGGCCATGAAGTTTCAATCACACTGTACGTGCGTGCCCGCACGTGGTATTTTGTGGAAGAGCCACACTCAAGGGGCCAAAGAGCCGCATATGGCTCGCAAGCCACGGTTTGCCGACCACTGTCCTATACGAACCCTCATCTTTTGTTTTCAGGGTCTTCTACGGATTGGATGAAGCCCACGTGCATCCTCAAAAGTAATTGTTACTTAAAGGCAGCTGGTTATAGATGTTAATCACATCTACAAAATATCTTCAGAGCAACATCTAGACCAGTGGTCGGCAAACCGCGGCTCGCGAGCCACATGCGGCTCTTTGGCCCCTTGAGTGTGGCTCTTCCACAAAATACCACGTGCGGGCGCGCACCTACAATGCGATTGACACTTCGTGGCCCATGCGCAGAAGTCGGTTTTCGGCTCAAAAGAAATTTCAATCGTTGTACTGTTGATATTTGGCTCTGCTGACTAATGAGTTTGCTGACCACTGATCTAGACTGATGCTTAGCTAAACAAATGGGCGCCATAGCCTGGCCAAGCTAACCCATAAAACTTAACCATCACATACAACTTCTGTTATTTTTGTTGTCCTTTACAAGGTTTAAAGTCTTTCAAGTTTCACTACTAACTTCCTGTGTTTTTCTGGATTCCTAAGTCATCCCACAGGTGATTTTTAAACCATCACCTGGGAACTATCCCCTCAAAAGGTCTACACAGGATTAGCGTATTAATTAAGTCTTCACCTTGAAATTCTCGGGAAAAACAAAGCTCCTGTTTATGGAGATTTTAATTCAAAAGCATAACAAGGGGAAAGCATTTCTATTTTGTCATTTAATTCAACAGCAATATGCTCTAATAAATCAAGAATTTAATCACCTTGACAGTTTACCCACTTTGGAGATAAATAGCTAAAAATAAAAGCTCAGAGAATTGTCTCTTTATGCCTCTGGTCTCCCCTGTGTGCACCTCTTCCCACCACATAAGTCTCAGCCCCACCCAACTTCTCCACCAGTGATTCTTAACCTTAACTACACATTAGAATCATCTAGAAGAATTTTGAAGGGACACAAAACAAAAGAGTGGAGCTGAGAACCAGCCCCCACTCAGAAATTTGGATTTAATCACTCTTAATTGGAAACTGCTGTGCAAACCAGCCTGCAAATAACTGCTTTAGAAGCTTGGCACCCTCACCCAAATTAAAAAAAAATAAAAGCATCTGAGGTCAACCAATTAAGCACCTGTTGGCTAAGTGACTGATTATATCACACAAGGGTGAATTTCTGACACAGCTTTATCTCAGTCAGCCATTGCATTATGAGAATTGTGTCAATTATAAAATGAAATTTTTGTCTTCCATTAAAGAAAACCTGACCATAGATACTCAAGTAAAAGATGGCCTCTCCCAGTGGCTCCTTCATCCTTGTCCATTTCTTCCAGGCTCTGGAATATTCTTTTCTTCATTAAACTAACAGGGTACTTAATTGTTCCTTCAACCACACCCACAACCACAAGGCTCCTACTTTCATTAATTTGAGCTTTGGGACAAATTCTAGTTTGTAGTTAATGATAGTACCTACTTACCCATCCATAGGTCAGGAGTTTGGGATTCCTGTATTGTGTCTACCCCAGGAAGAAATTTCCTAAAAATGTGTGTCCTCACTCTTCAACATCAGAAGTAGGGATCTTTGCATCAGCGTATATTGCGCCATGAAAAGCCTCAGGAAGGCATGCCTGTTTCACGTAAAAAATCTTTGCCTCCACCTTGTGGACAGCAGGTGTAAATGCAGATGGCTGTGCAGAAATCTACCCTGAAAGCAGATCTTCAAGGAATTGACAGCACACAGTCACCTGGGACAGGCTTGCTCTGTGCTACAGCTCCATTTACAACATGAAAAGCTTGAAGCCAAGTTAGCAAGATACAGAATTTTCTATCTTTATTCTCAGGGATGTTAACACTTGTGTCAATTTGGCTGCTTTGTACACACAGACTACATGACTCATCTAATTTTTTCATTTAGTTCCTGAGACTTAATAAATGTGAGACGATATTCAACCCTTTTTACCTCTAAACAGATTGCATTAGTGATGGAAGTACAAATACCTTCTCCACATTTAACTTCTGCTAAGATTAGGTAAGAACATTGTAAAACAAAAAATGGAAAAAGAAAAATTAGTAAATTTTTTACACACTGCTTACTTTTCAAAATACCTTCCTACATTATCTCACCTAATCTTCATCACATCACACAAGGCAGATAATAAAGGTCCTAGTTCATCTCATTTACAGACTAAATGGGTTCAGTGAGATAACACATGAATTAACACCCTAACAGCAAAGAATAGTCTAACGATACCAACACACTTAGCTACTGCTCAGCAGCTCTAAGCTAAAGCAGCTTAAAACAAACTTGCTCCTGAATCTGGGGGTGGACTGGGCCAGGATTGCTCATGCAGTTGCTGTCAAGCAGTGGCTGGGGCTGGGCTACTTTGAATGCTTTTTCTTTCACATGAGCTAGACTGGCCTCAGAGGAATCAAATGGCTGGGGTCTGTAACACCTGGGCTCCTTGGGCATATCTCTAGGTGGTCTATTCAGGGGATCTCCACACAGCAGCCTCAGCACAGCCAGGCTTTTCACATGGAGCTGAAGGTTTTCAGATTGTTCCCCAAGACACACGGAAGTCCAACAGCACCTCCCCCCCTCCCCCCCCCACACACACACCCATCCACAGTTTTACTTCCCATGGTTTCAGTTATCTGTCGTCCAGGTAAAATATTACCTGGAAAGTTTCAGAAATAAACATAAGTTTATTTCTTAAACTCGTAAGTTTTAAATTGTGCGCCATTCTGAGTAGCATGATGAAATCTCACACCACTAACTCCGTCCCTTCCTGGTCAGAAATCATTCCTTTGTCCAGTGTATGCTCCCCACCCCTTAGTCACCACGTAGCCATCTAGGTTATCAGATCTACTGTCCCAGTATCAAGTGCTTGTGTTCCAGTCACCTTTACTTTACTTAATAATGTCCCCAAGCTCAAGAATAATGATGCTGACAATTCAGATATGCCAAAGAGAAGCTGTAAAGTGCTTCCTTCAAGTGGAAAGGTAAAAGTTCTCAACTTAATAAGGAAAGAAAAAAATATGCTGAGGTTGCTAAGATTTATGATAAAAAACAAATCTTCTACCCATGAAATGGCCTAATTTAGAAATTAACTTTACCATAGGTGTGTATGCATAGGAAAAAAAAATTGTACATATCCCATAGGGTTTGGTACTATCCACGGTTTCAAGCATCCACTGGTGGCTTGGGACACATTCCCCAGGGGCAAGAGGGGACTACTGTAATGGCAGGAGCTGTCCTTTCTAATCGACCCTCAGAAGTCTGGCAGCATCACTTCCATTACATTCTGTTCAAGGGGCAGTACAAACACCCATCCACTTTCAAGTGGAGAGGAAATAAACTGCATTTTTTAATGAACAGAGCATCAAATAATTTGTGGATGTTTTATAACCACCATCTCTATGTTAGCTTCATTGACCACTGTGAGGTGGGCACTATTACTATCCACATTAGCTAGATGTGGAAGTTGAGGCACATTGTGGTTACGTTATCCTCCCAAGGTCAAAAACCAGTTTGACTGTTAGGATTTTTAAATCCAGATAGTTTGATTTCAGGCTATCTGTATACTAGTACACTTAACATCTATACATACCCTATTGACATTTAAATTGGTAGCTGGATATACAGGACAATTCTGAAGGCTATTTCACTATCAACCTTAATTACCAGGTTACAAAATAGAAAAGCTTATATTCATATTTCCCTTTATCCCATTTCCACAAGAAAATCATATCCAGCTAGGTCATGTTTTACAGAATACATTATCTTTTAAATGTACATTTACTGAGCATCTAGTCAGCATTACAAAGCACAGCCCCTATCCTCAGAGGAACTCCTTCCTCCTAGGAAAGACAGTCACCTTCACCACCAATGAACCAGGGAGTAAATGACTCAGGCAGGAAGAAGGGAACCCCTGAGGTGAAGATGA
Source organism: Eptesicus fuscus (assembly GCF_027574615.1). Taxonomy (NCBI): domain Eukaryota; kingdom Metazoa; phylum Chordata; class Mammalia; order Chiroptera; family Vespertilionidae; genus Eptesicus; species Eptesicus fuscus. The sequence continues at coordinate 72,712,371 of NC_072474.1, forward strand.
GGAGAAAACTCAGTGGGAAGTTTCAAAATCTGAATATCAACACAGGCTCCTTAAGGTAAATTGCTGCTCTCCGCCATTAAACTCAACTCCAGTGGAGGTGACTGTGTAAAGCTTCTTGCCCAATGCAAGGGGCACACGGTCTGTCATTTCCATTTCGCTTCCTGCAGCCCAGAAGCCAAGTCAGCTTTCCTGAAATTCCATCTGGGAACTGAAGTCCAAAAGGACGAGAAAGATGCATCAGTCATCAGCCTCCAGTTGAGAAGTCACCATAAGTTGTTTCGTTTTATATTTCGTGTTTACTTTAGTGATAGGTGGGAAGATGACACGTCAAATAATAATAATTAAAGTAAGTCATGGTGCCACCTGTCCAGTCAGACTCTGGACCACCTACCTGGGCAACTAGGTGGGAGACAGAGTAAGCCTTCAAAGGTCCTCAATTAACCACCAGCTCTAGACCTTTGAGCTTTTTACGTAAGCCCCCTTTTTACTCAAATCTCCTCAAGGTTTCCAGTGTTCTGATAACAATGGATTTGTGTTTTTATTATTATACTAGAGGCCCGGTGCATGGATTTGTGCATTGGTGGGGTCCCTCAGCCTGGCCTGCGGGGTTCAGGCCAAAACTGGCTCTCCAACATCCCCCGAGGGGTCCTGGATTGCAAGAGGGCAGTTATCAGGTGATGCACCCCAGAATCGGGCTCCCTCCTCTCTTCGCCCAATATTATGTCACTTTCTCTCTGTAGCTGTCTTGCTTCTTTCATCTCATTTTACCCTAAGTTTGTCAGTAACTGATGACTTGTGGGCATTTAGCTGCAAAATGCAATTATTTAGCAAACATGATTTACTTAGCCTGGAATCTAGTTGGCCTAGGGCAGGACCCTGCTAAATGTCAGGCTCCCACCCAGACCCTTCTGCCCAGGTGAAGTCCTGTGGCAGCAGGAACCTCCTTCTTCCCACCTGAGCTGCTCCTTCACCTCCTTCCCTCCTCGGAGGTTGCCCGCTGGTTCTAATGTCCACCCAGAAGGAGGGAAGCTGCAGCCAATTTCCCAGCCAAGAGTGGTAGCGGGAAAATTCACTGCCTCTACTGGAAATTGATATTAAGTGGATGGGCTGGTGCGGGCACCAGACATCAGGGCCATAGCCAGTAGGTCCTGCATGTCTCATCATTTAGCTAATCGAGTCAAAAGTTTCTATAAGAGCCAGACCCATGACCTCTGCAATGGGCTAGAGGCCTGGTCTGGAGCCAGACCCGAAGTGGGTATCCAATGGGCTAGAGACCTGGTGCACGGATTCGTGCACCAGTGGGGTCCCTCAGCCTGTCCTGCAGGGATCGGGCCAAAACCTGCTCTCTGGCATCCCCTAAGGGGTCCTGTATTACAAGAGGGTGGTTCTCAGGTGACACACCCCAGAATCGGGCTCCCTCCTCTCTGGTTCTGGGAGCGTCACCTGAGAACTGCAGCTGCCAAGTCACCGCAGCTCAGCAGCTTCTGTGTTGAGGATCTGCCCCCTGGTGGTCAGTGTGCATCATAGCTATCAGTCAGATGGTCGAATGGTCAGCTGGTTGACCAGTCGCTTAGGCTTTTATACATGTAAACTAGTGGCCTGGTGCACAAAATTTGTGCATGGGGGGGGGGGTGTTCCTCAGCCCGGCCTGCACCCTCTCCAATCTGGAACCCCTCAAAGGATGTCCTACTGCCAGTTTGCAGGCACCGGGCCTAAACCGGCAGTCGGACATCCCTCTCGCAATCCAGGACTGCTGGCTCCTAACTGCTCACCTGCCTGCCTGCCTGATTGCCCCTAACCACTCTGCCTGCTGTCCTGCTCACCTCCAACTGCCCCCTGCCATCGGCCTGATCACCCCCAACTTCCCCCTGTGCCAGTGTGCTTGCCCCCAACTGGCCCCCCTGCTGGTCTGCTCACCCCCAACTGCACCCCCGGGCCTGATCACCCACAACTGCCATCCCATCCTGGCCTGATCACCCACAACTGCCCTCCCCTCTTGGCCTCTAACTGCCACTACCTCAGCCCCGCCACCATGGCTTTGTCCAGAGAACGTCTGGAAGGTCTCCTGGAAGGTCTCCCAGTCTAATTAGCATATTACCCTTTTATTAGTATAGATAGAGGCCTGTTGCATGGGTGGGGGCCGGCTAGTTTGCCCTGAAGGTGTCCTGGATCAGGGTAGGGGTTCCCTTGGGGTGTGGGGCAGCCTGGGCGAGGGGCCTGTGGTGGTTTGCAGGCCAGCCACGCCCCCATGGGGTGAGGGTCCCCACTGGGGGGACATGGCCAGCCTGGTTAAGGGGCTGAGGGCCATTTTCAGGCTGGCCAAGACCCCCAGCAGGGACCCCCACCCCATGAGGGTGTGGCCAGCCTGGGTAAGGGGCTGAGGGCTGTTTTCAGGCTGGCCATGACCCCTGGTGACCCAGGCTCCCAGCCCTTCATTGAGCGGCAGCCAGGGCGGGCTGGAAGCCTGGGTCACCCCCAGTGACCCAGGCCCCCAGCCACTCCTTCAGCAGCAGCCAGGGTGGGCAGGAAGCTTGGCTTCCTCCATCGCCGGGGGCAACCCAAGCCTTCTGCTAGCTCCAGCTCCATGGCTGCCGCCATCTTTGTTGGATTAATTTACATATTCACTCCTGATTGGTTGGTGGGCATAGTGGAGGGATGGTCAATTTGCATGTTTCTCTTTTATTAGTGTAGATTTGATATGTTTATCCAGCCTTCAAATTGGGTTAATCCTTTAAGCTGATTTAATTTGGTATTCTCTTTCCCAGAAAAAAATTTTCTTAAAAAAATATATTGGCTGAGAATAGAAGCCAAAGGACTCAATATCTAACTCAAATGTTAGAAGCACATGGATGGGAGGAAATATTTTAGAACAGAAGACACACCAGGAGACCAGATTGTAGCATGTGAACCTATATTCTCTTCCTGTTAGTGAGGCAGCCAACCCCACAGTGATCTTATCACTTCCTCCAAATTACTCCTGCCTGAAACAACATTCTTTTAACTATTCTCCAATTCAGTGTCCTTGAAAATATAACATTAGCCCTGGTTGCAAGTTCGATCCCCAGTAAGGGCACATACATGAATCAATCAATGGATGCATAAAAACGTGGAACAACAAATCAATATTTCTCTCTCTCATCTCACTCTTTCTCCTCTCTCCCTTACTCTCTCTCTAAAAATAAGTATATAAATAAATATAAGAAAAGAAAATATGCCCTAGCTCAGTGGTCGGCAAACTCATTAGTCAACAGAGCCAAATATTAACAGTACAACGATTGAAATTTCTTTTGAGAGCCAAATTTTTTTAAACTTAAACTTCTTCTAATGCCACTTCTTCAAAATAGACTCTCCCAGGCCGTGGTATTTTGTGGAAGATCCACACTCAAGGGGCCAAAGAGTCGCATGTGGCTCACGAGCCACAGTTTGCCGACCACTGCCCTAGCTGGTTTGGCTCATGGATAGAGCGTCAGCCTGCAGACTGAAGGGTCCCAGGTTTGATTTCAGTCAAGGGCACATGCCAGGGTTGCGGGCTTGATCCCCAGTAGGGGGCATGCAGGAGGCAGCCAATCAATGGTTCTCTCTCATCACTGATGTTTCTATCTCTCTCTCCCTCTCCCTTCCTCTCTGAAATCAATAAAATTGACCCAAATCCATAAAAATATATAAATAACAGACCACAGACACTTTCTTAAAAGCCAATCTTGTTAGAAAAGGAATGAGGCAAAGGCCTTTAACAGGGTTGAGATTCAAAATATCTAACAATTGTACAGCATAGGTTCTGACTAGACAGGATAGAACACTGAACAGTAAAAACAGATGATGGCCACGAACAAAATGGCAACTGGCCCAGCCATATTGATGTGGGGGGGGGAGGGTTTGGTCAGGGAGGGGTGTACATCTGAATACTCCCTGGCCATTAGGAAATGGGGTAGCTGAGGTAGTTGGGAAAAGCCTTAGAGAAGGAGAAGACCATAAAAAGATACAGTGAGAGAATCAGAGATAAATTTTACTCATTTAGAAATGTTTTGGATCAACATATTTGCCATTATGACAAAACACACATAAGGCTGGTGGGATAATGTAAGTAGAAATCAAAGGTACACTTGCTGAGCAGAAATGAAATCAAATTTTTTTAAAAATTACTTTCTAAATTAGTAATCTGAGAAGTAGTTCATAGAATAAGTTTAGATATCATAAAATTAATCAGATGAAAATAAGAAACTAATATAAATTCACAATAAGGCCAAAAGTGCTGCAAACTTAATACGGATTGGGCTCTTTTTTCCATACCCAGGTAAATTAAGTAAACACATTATTTGATTTTACACCCAATCATACACAACTTTAAGACAGCTCTTCTGTCCACATTTAGTGAGGTTGCTTTCCTCAATCACCATCCACACTTTCTAGCTTCTGTTTTAAGTCACAACATTCTTACTTCCTAGCCAGGCTGAGAAAGAGGGAATTGTGATTCAGATCTGCCTTATGCAGGTAGAACAGAAAGAAAGGGAATTTAGAGTGAGAGGTCTCTCTTCTCATAATTCACAGCTCATTTTACTCCCAAAGCATTTTACGCCCTGTACTGTGTTGGTCAACAACTATATCTCTTCAGAACTTAAGTGGAAGGAAATATATTTTCCCTCGAAGCTTAAACGAAACAACAGTACTGATTAGTATCTTCTTTAAACCCAGGCACACTTCAGGGCACCATACTTTAGGGTGCCCTATTCTAGGCTTGGTCCAGCCAGAAACCCTCCCCACTGGGCCAGACATCCATGCGGCCAAAGGAACATGACCACACAGGAACCCACTCTCTTCCTCCTTCCAGACTTCACCATAGTACCCAGGATGCCAGCATCTCATGCACACTTCCAACATCTGCACAGGCCTCTTCTCTGGGCAGACCACACTGTCATTGGGCCAAAAGGCAGTTATTTGTAGAGGATGTGAACAGGGTTTTAAAATGTTATCTGATTGATTCGTGGTGCCACTGAGCTAAGACTAGACTTGGATCACTTCAAGATCTCTAAACTAGAGACTCTCAACAATATTTTAATAACTGAAAATTACTGCTCACTATTTGTCAAGCATTGTTCAAAATACATTAACTGCAATATCTCATATTCACACACACAAGTAAACCTCTATGAAACAGCTACAATAATTATTCCAATTTTATAAATCAGAAAACTGACACATAAGGACATTAAGTGACTGGCTACAGGCTACCCGTAAATTGTGGTGCAGCTGGGATTCAAGGTGTGTAGTCTGACCTCAGAGCCCATGTACTCAACTTGGACACCCACTTCTCTGCCCATCGGACATGGTGCTTAATTAAGGAAGAGCAGCTTCTCAAAATTATGCCTGAAATTATGATAAAAGAAACTTTTTATGGTTTGGTCAGAAAGGTATTTTCTATCTACATATTCTAATAGTTAGGCTCATTTCATACATATTTGTTTAGGGTTAAGGGTTTTAAATTTTTCTTTCTTTTAGGTATTATTATAAAACTAGAAGCCCGATGCACAAAGTTTCATGCTAAAATGGGCTTTCCTTTCCCTGGCTGCTGGCACCGCCTTTCCACTCTAGCCCAGCCCCTTTCTGCTCAGGCCCCAGATCCGCCTTTTTTCACTCCAGGAGCCGCCTCTTTTCGCTCCGGCCCCGCCTTCCCACGCTGCCCAGAGGCCCTGAGAAACTGGGGATGGGGCCAAACGCCTGCATGGTCGCCATGGCAATGATGCAAGCGTCCTGCCCCTGTCACTCCACGGCTGTGTATGCAAATTAACCGCCATCTTTGTTGGGTTAATTTGCATATAACTCCTAATTGGCTGGTGGGTGTAGCAGAGGTACGGTCAATTTACATGTTTGTCTATTATTGGGTAAGATTGCTGATAATACAGTGGAATTGTTTAAATGTGTCCAGCATCCTGAAAATTTCAAGATGATAACAAATGATAAGACACTTGATAGTAGCTTCTGCCTATGAGAGAAATACATCCAGAAAATATAGAAAAGAGGTAAAAATCAAGAAAATCTCCAATATGGATGAGATCATCCAAAAAAAGACAAGAACTGCTTTTTCCTAAGAGAAGCCTGTGTTTCTCTCCCTGTTGCTTTTTCAAAAGAACAGTTCTTTTAAATGAATTGTTCTTACCCCCCCCCCAGATATTCAGTACATTGTTTCAGGCAAAAGAATTGAAGAAACGAACTAGAAAATGTGACAAATACAGGAGGCTCCACAATTTTAAGTTACATTAATGGAAGGAAAAATACAAATTTCATGCACAGATTTAAGAAACCAGTTATTAAAGAATATTTATAAGTTTATTGTAATAGATCATGTATGCTTCCTGATATACAAAGTAAATTTATCAAAAGTAGAAATAAAAATCTGTTTTTGAAATAAGCATCTTTGAAAGTTGTTATAAAATTCCTCTACTGTTATGACTGTAATGGTTTAAGGTTTATTTTATACTAGAGGCCCGGTGCACGAAATTCGTGCATGGAGGGGGGTTGTCCCTCAGCCCAGCCTGTACCCTCTCCAATCTGGGACCCCTCAAGGGATGTCTGACTGCCTTTTTAGGACATCCTGATCCCAGGATGTCCCTGGGATCGGGCCTAAACGGGCAGTCGGACATCCCTCTCACAATCCAGGACTGCTGGCTCCCAACTGCTTGCCTGCCTGCCTTCCTGGTTGCCCCTAACCGCTTCTGCCTGCCAGCCTGATCACGCCCTAACCACTCCCATGCCAGCCTGTTTGCCCCCAACTTCCCTCCTCTGCCAGCCTGGTTACCCCTAACTGCCCTCTCCTACAGGGTTGATCACCTCCAACTGCCCTCCCTTGCAGGCTTGGTCCTTCTCAACTGCTCTCCCTTGCAGGCCGGGTGCCTCCCAACTGCCCTCTCCTGCTGGCCGTCTTGTGGTGGCCATCTTGTGTCCACATGGAGGCAAGATCTTTGACCACATGGGGGCAGCTATATTGTGTGTTGCAGTGATGATCAATCTGCATAGTACTCTTTTATTAGATAGGATAATGTACACTATATGCTCTATTAGCCTTTTTAAATTTTATTAACTTTTTGAAAAATACTAATCAGCAATCTAATACCATTCAGTGTAATTCTAGGCTATCCTAAATTATCAAGTGCCCAAGAAAAGGAAATTTATTCTAGTGCTGGCCTAAGAAAAAAGATTATAGATATAGAGGGGTAGACATAGCCATGAAATACATAGATATAGAGGTATAGGCATAGGTATATGTCCATGTTACATCCAGTTTTCCTTTCCGTTAATGTAACTAAAAACTCACTGCCACCTGGCCAGTGTACCTCAGGGGTTGAGTGTTGACCTATGAACCAGGATGTCACAGTTCGATTTCTGGTCAGAGCACATGCCCGGGTTGTGGGCTTGACCCTCAGAAGGAGGCATGCAGGAAGCAGTTGATCAATGATTCTCTCTCATCATTGATGTTTCTATCTCTCTCTCCCTCTCCCTTCCTCTCTGAAATAAATAAAAATATATTTTAAAAACAAAGAATTGAAATCCTCAAAGTTAAAGTATTTAGGAAAATACTTTAACTGGATTTTGTGAATTGAAAGGCCCTTTCCTTTCTCATTGGTGGAATACCGGAAGAGAACTGAACTGCAAGTGCAGAGACCAGAGTTTTATCCCAGTTTTGCTACCACATTGTATGACCTTGGATATTTCATTCAATCTCCCCATTTTCCCATCTGTAAAATATTGGCAATAGACTAAAGAACCTCTATAATTCCTTATTCACCCATTTTCTCTGATAAGAGTATACTTGTGCAGTATCTGAAACTTTTCAAAAATATTAATTACTCAATTGCCCCACTAGATGGTAGCAGATTCCTGGTTACTGTATCATTGTAGGACGACAATTGAACTTTCTGAACATCTCTAACTTCTACCATCAAAAGTTAAGAGAAGGACTTTGCCTTAGTTGTCAAAAGACTTGAGTTTTACTCTCAACTCTGACATTTATTACTAGAGGCCCGGTGCACAAATTCATGCACCGTTGGGGTCCCTTAGCCTGGCCTGTGGGGATCAGGCCAAAACTGGCAGTCAAACAACATCCCCCAAGGGGTCCCGGAGTGTGAGAGGGCACTCTGCAAAGTTGCTGTCGCTCGGCAGCTCCTGCATTGTGTGTCTGCCCCCTAGTGGTCAGTGTGAGTCATAGCTATGGTACTGGCCAGTTGGCCAGTGGCTTAGGCTTTTATATACATAGATAGATTTGTGTGATCTAGGCCAAATGGGCCTTTGGGGTTTCTGCTTACCTTCCATAAAACCAAAGGGCATCTTCTCGATCTAAAACTATGACTGAATACTATAACCATTGCAAGAATAAGACACATTTAAATAGTATTGTCTCCTTTTTCTACCTTGAGACATTTAAACAGTCTGCATTTGTGATAAAGAAAAATTCCATTTTCTATCTACTGAGACCATGAGCTATTTACAACTCTGACATTTATTACTAGAGGCCCGGTGCACAAATTCATGCACCGTTGGGGTCCCTTGGCCTGGCCTGTGGGGATCAGGCCAAAACTGGCAGTCAAACAACATCCCCCAAGGGGTCCCGGAGTGTGAGAGGGCACTCTGCAAAGTTGCTGTCGCTCGGCAGCTCCTGCATTGTGTGTCTGCCCCCTAGTGGTCAGTGTGAGTCATAGCTATGGTACTGGCCAGTTGGCCAGTGGCTTAGGCTTTTATATACATAGATAGATTTGTGTGATCTTGGCCAAATGGGCCTTTGGGGTTTCTGCTTACCTTCCATAAAACCAAAGGGCATCTTCTCGATCTAAAACTATGACTGAATACTATAACCATTGCAAGAATAAGACACATTTAAATAGTATTGTCTCCTTTTTCTACCTTGAGACATTTAAACAGTCTGCATTTGTGATAAAGAAAAATTCCATTTTCTATCTACTGAGACCATGAGCTATTTACAATATTTTTATTTCCTCATTTGCAAAAGTGGGAAAATAATTCACCAAGAGGTATTATAATGAGCAAATAGATATGACAAGTAAAGCAGTTAATAAAAATTATCCGTTACTGTTTTGTAAATTGTTATGATTTGGTTCCATGGCTTTAGACTCCCTCAGACCATTATTCCTAACATCTTTCCTGATATTCCCAGGTATAAGCCAGTGCCTTTATGCTGAGTCTCACTTAAAGGTTCAGAATCTGCACTGAACAGTACATGGTCCAGAAACACCTCATGAAATCCTCTCATCTAAGTTGCTACAAAAAGTCCCAGGTCTTGGATCAGCAAGTCCTAAAGGAGTCTAGGTGTCCTGCCTTAATCAGTCCTCATTGAAACTCCTTAAATGAGCCCTCAAAGGGCCTTCCAATCTGTAGTTGTGTCCTGTAGTCTCTTGGATTTCCCATTTAAGAAGTGTGAGTCAACCTGAAGGCCTCCAGATAAACATGGTGGGCTTCCAATCTTAACCAAACACTACAAAGATTACAGAAATTGTCTGGTTCCTCCTTGAGCTGGCTCTGTTCATTCACAACAATCATCAATTATATTACTTCTAAAAAATAATATAATGTTACATATTGCATGACAAGAGTTGCTATGTTCTCTTAGGTTTGGGGTTTAAAGCCTCGAAGACAAAATACTGAAGAGGCCGAAGGCATCAAGTCATTAAACAAATAAAATTCCTAGGAGCCACTGTGCTTCTTTGACCTCATTAGATGTCAGCACTTTGAAAATATTTGATGTTATAACCTAGCAGAATTAAGGTGAAAGCAGAGCAAAACTGGCTATAGTTCCTACCAGAAACCATCCCTTTAATCACCCCTTCTCTTTTTTCAAAGAACTGCACTGGAACCGACTCCTGATTTGCCCTTTCTCTCTCTCTCTCTCTCTCTCTCTCTCTCTCTCTCTCTCTCTCTCTCTCTCGCTTCCTCTCCTCTCCTCTCCTCTCCTCTCCTCTCCTCTCCTCTCCTCTCCTCTCCTCTTCTCCCCCTCCCTCTCTACCCTTTCTTCCTTTCCTTCCTTCCTTTCTTTTTTCTTTTTTTTTTAAAATATATTTTATTGATTTTTTACAGAGAGGAAGAGAGAGGGATAGAGAGTTAGAAACATCGATGAGAGAGAAACATCGACCAGCTGCCTCCTGCACACCCCCTACTGGGGATGTGCCCGCAACCAAGGTACATGCCCTTGACCGGAATCGAACCCGGGACCCTTGAGTCCGCAGGCCGACGCTCTATCCACTGAGCCAAACCGGTTTCGGCTCTCCCTTTCTTTTATTTTTCTTTCTTTTTTCTTTTTTTAATATAATCTTTATAATGAGAGGCTTCTGTTATGGACTAAGTGTGTTCCCCCAAAATTCATTTTTTGAAATCCTAACCCCAAAGTGATAGTATTCCAGGTAGGTCCTTTGAGGTAATTAGGTCATGAATATGGACATCTCATGAGTGGCACTAATGCCCCTATAAAAGAGACCCCAGAGGGTGCTCTTTCTTTTCCTGCCAGTGAGGACATGGCCAGAAGACGGCTGCCTTCTATGAACCAGGAAGTAGATGCTCACCTGATACTGAGACTGCCTGTGCCTTGATCTTGGACTCCCCAGCCTCCAGAAGTGTGAGAGTTAAATGTTTGTTCTTCAATCTGCCTCCCCACCACCCTGTAGTATTTTTGTTATAGCAGCCTGAATAGGCTAAGAGAGTTTCCACATCTTTCTTTCCAACCATCAATAACCAATATGAATATATAATACAAATTCCACTCAGAAGAGTAACAAAAATTATAAAGTACCTGGGAATAATACTTAAAACTTTTATAGAGAAAACTATATATTTTACTGAAGAACATAGAGGAAGATGAAGGAGAAATGCTACTACCATTGAGGTAAATATTTCATATGGCAAAATATCAGGTTTTCTCCAATTTAATCTATAATTCAATACATTCAGAAACAATATTGTCTGTGTGTGTGTGTGTGTGTGTGTAATACACTGAAAAAAATAACTGGAATTTTTATTTTTTCATTTATTGAATTTATTGGAATGACATTGGTTATTATAATTACATAGGTTTCAGGTATATAATTTTATAATACATCATTTGTATGTTGTAGTGTGTGTTCAGCACCCTAATCTTCCTCTCTTTTGTATTTCAGTATGTAGCATATAATTTCTCCAGCAGTGTTACAGATGCATGTGTAACAGGGTGAGACCAGTGAAGATATCAGTGTTGACAGAGGTGGTGAATCAGATAGCATGGCCCAGCCCAGGTCACATTCGGTGAGGATGCAGCCCAGCCACTCAAGATCAGAGCAGGTGATGAGGAAGCAGAACCAGGGATGGGCTGGGTCTAGAGATATCCACACCCTTTAGCAGGTATGAGGACAAGAACCTAGAGACTCAGGAGCACCCCTAGATAAGAAGCTGCCAAGGTACTGAAGAAACCAGAAAATAAGTGTGGTTACCCCTTTAATGAGGCAGTACTAAGAATCTATCTGTTCACACCACTGGTTCTTTATTCACCAAAGATGACTCAGGGCCTGCAAAAAGGCACATAAGATTAAAATACTTCTTAAAGGAATATCCCACACTTAAGAAAGAATAATGAATACAAACTAGAAGAAAAAGAAAAATTGACCTCTAATTATGTATTCTTTAGCTTAGGAAAACTTCTGTAGATGCAGACCACACTACACCCAGCTCACTGAGGGCAGAGCTTGACCTTGGCCTGCCCTTTTTATCACCAGAGACCAAACTGCTGCCTGGCACATATGTGCTCTCAGTGAATGTTTGCCTTCAGTGCAGTTGTTGTGGATGACACTGCTGAGCATATCCAAAAGCAAAAGCTTGTGATAGTGTCCTGTTGAGTGACCCTAGTGCAGAGTCATAAACCCCCTGACCTTTGGCCCTCTCCTGACCTTTTAGATGAATGCGTATATAAGCACACAATAGAATTCAACCACCCCAAACAAGAATGAAAGCCAGGATAGAGGCTCCAAAAGAACATAAACTTCCTGCTTGCCTATTACATTTGGAAACCCCTGGCACCCTGAATACCATGCTCACTAATGGTGAGTTCTTTAGAATGGCTTCACAAACACGGTACAATAGCCTCGAGTCAGGCCTGGTCTTGGCATCTACTAGCTGTGTAACCGGGAGCAAGTCGTTTAATTTTGTTTTTTCATAAGGTAGACTAACAGCACAGTTTCAGCAATAATGGTCCATTTCAGCAATTATAGTTTGATTCTAAGCTGATTGTGAAGAAGAGGAAATTGGATTCAACGGAGCTAGCCAGTGTTCCTGATCTTTGTAAATTCCCACACAGTCTTTTACTTCCCCTAATCCACATACTTTTCAGTGTGTGAACAACTAAACTGCTTACAGGAGATTTACTGGTGACATAAACCCAAGGAGGATTCCAGCAAATTACATATAATCATCTTTCTGTGTGCTTTAGAGCAGTGCATACTCTCACATGCTCCTGAATTGGTTAACTAACAGTCTAAAAAATGTTCTTTAAATAGCTTAAAGTGAAGCTATAAAAATATAAGGTTCCTATGTTTTATCTAATAAATTTTAGAAGTACTTTAATCTTATGTGCCTTTTAATCTTTATGTGCAATTGTCTTTAAGATTACTAAAGACGTCATACAAATGATAAAATTAGCAAATGTTGACAAATTAAATCATCAGTAGATAACTGACTAGAACAATAGGCTATGAAGGTAGAATTCTGTGATGGTAAGTGTGCCATCCTGTGACTCTGAGATTTCTGGTAAATGGTGTCCCTGAGTAGAAAAGAGCTCCAATCTTTTAAAACGGGGCCTTGAAGGAGGCCAGGGAGGGGCAAGGGCAGGAAATAATCAGTTTGGAAGCGGAGGCAGCTCAGAGTGAAGTTATGAAGAAGAAGCTATTTAACTTTGATCTTCCCATAAACCCCTTATCACCATCCCATCCTGGCACTGACTGGTGTCCTCCATCAAATTTACAATTGCAAAGGTTCATCTGTTCAAAGTACATTACCTTCCCATCTAATAGAAATTTCCCATCCAGTTCCAGTTAGGAGTAAGATTGAATAAACACATTATATCCTGTCTCACTGAATATAGCTCAAAACCTAGACTAATAACTCAGAGCAAGTGGAATGGGAAAGAAGGTAAGATGTGGAGGACCACTGAAAGAGCAGTGTATGTACCTTTCTTCACCACTGGTATCCCCTGGCCTAAACTCCAAGCATGCTAACACCTAGAAGCCAGCATCAGTAAAGACAGAAGTTCCAGGAAAGCTCTCTAGTTTAAGCTTGAGGAGTGGATAAGGGGTTACTTAACAGCACAAGGAATGAGGGCCTGCAGGTACCTAAAACTCTGAGGGAGGAGACACTTTCTCCCAACTAAAAGGAGGTATGGTCCTAAGACCTAAAACAGTGGGGTGCTCTCACTGTTTTTCTCTCTGTCTTTCAACCACCAAGCCACAAACTCTGGTGGAGTCATAAGAAAAGTCTGACAGAGAAGAATAGATCTAGTTCTAGCTTTCAGGCAGTAGGACTGAAAAAGGGAGCTGCGGGAACCTGGAAAGTAATAGAAAAATCACAGAGAGGGAGGAACTCAGAAAAGTAACCAGATAAAGTTGGCTGTGAACTTCTGGGCTCACCCCCTTGCAAGCTGGAGCATATAGAGATCTCACACTAGTCAGCATAGAAAAGACTCTGAGAATGAAACAGAGAGTTAGATCATTGCCCTTGTCTCAGACTTGCCACCGAATGATACAGGCACAGGTCAGATCCAAATAGGACTGCAAAGACTTTGAAAATAAGAATGAAAGAAGTAATGCCACAATTGACTCTGCAGACACTGAAAGAAAAATTAGGGGACACTATGCAAAGGTCTGTGCATATAAATCTGACAACTATCTGAATTCATCCAAGATAAAACAGAAAGCTGGAATTCTATCATAATTATTAAGAAAATTAAATTTATAGCCCTAACCGGTTTGGCTCAGTGGATAGAGCGTCGGTCTGCGGACTGAAAGATCCCAGGTTCGATTCCGGTCAAGGGCAAGGGCATGTACCTTGGTTGCGGGCACATCCCCAGTGGGAGTGTGCAGGAGGCAGCTGATCGATGTTTCTCTCTCATCAATGTTCCTAACTCTCTATCTCTCTCCCTTCCTCTCTGTAAAAAATCAATAAAATCTATTAAAAAAGAAAAGAAAATTATATGTATAGTTATAAATATTCCAAGCAAGAAATCCCTAGGCGCAGATAGTTTTACTTGTGAATTTTACCAAAACATTGAAAGAAAAACACAAGTTCTACATAATCTCTCTCAAAAATTTGATGATAGGGGAACACTTTCAACTGATTTTGAGGCTAGCATGATTTTCAAACTAAAACTAGACGAAAATAATACCAAAAAACTACAAACCAATATCCCTTGTGAAGCTAGATTTCAAAATCCTCAATAAAATATTAGCATATTTAATGCAGCAATACTAGTATACAAAAAGAATAACACATCATGGACCAAGTGGAATTTATTGCAGAAATGCAAGGCTGGTTTAATATTCAAAATTCAGCCAATATAATCCACCATATTAACAATTTATAAAAAATTTTAAAACTCACAAAACTATATCAATTAATGCAAAAAAGCATTTGATAAAATTTGATAACCGTTCATGATTTTAAGAAACCCCTTAGTAAATGAGAAATAGAAAGCAACTTTCTCAATGTAATACTACTAATATCATACTTACCTTTAAAAGAATGAATGTTTGCCCAAGAATGGGAACAAGGCAAAAATATGACTCTCACCGCTACTATTCATTATCATACTTATCCTATATAATAAAAGCTTAATATGCTAAGTGTCCGGTGGTCCAGTTGGCCATTCAACCAATCAAAGCATAATATGCTAATGATATGCTAAGACTGCTCAACCACTCACTATGATGGGTACTGACCACCAGGGGGCAGACAGTCGACCAGTTGACCAGTAGCTATGACATGTATTGACCACCATGGGATAGACGCTCCAACTAGTAGGTTAGCTTGCTGCTGGGGTCTGGCTGATCGCGACTGAGCAAGAAGGGCCAGACATGCATTGGAGCCCTCCCATAGCCCCTCCCTGGCTGGCCAACCTCCCGCATCCCTCCCTGGCCCTGATCCTGCACTTATTAATTATTGTGTTATTTTCCATACAAACAACTGTAAGTCTTTTACCCCACCCTGTATAAAAACATCTCCATCTGGAGGTAGCCCAAGAGAAATGTTATCTAGGATTCTATTAGATAGAGGATGTCTGTTGCTTTTCAATAAACAATATTGACAAGTGTATCCCTGGAGAACAGAGGCACCAATGACTCTCAACCTTTCTTCCACAGTGAGCACTCATGAGAGATGATGGCATTTATATGTGCAATGGACATAAATAAGATTTCAGTTCAATCGCATGTATAGTATTTCTGATGCTACCTTTTTTTCTCCCACTCCAGGTCATTTAGTTGAGACTCTTAGAATTTAGTTTATGTTTTTATAGGCATACACAAGAGTCCACTAGCTTCTTGGATTCTCCCTATTTTTAATGCCCAAATAATTACCATCTAGGTCTCTACTATGTGTGATTACACAGAGTCCAAACTCCTTTACAAGTTGGTTGTGGGTATGCCAGGTTTCCCTGCCATGTTTCCCCATCCCTGCCATCTCATAACTACTCTCCATGCTGGTGAAGTTGTCTCTGCTCTGCCTCACTCCAAAACTAGACACCACCTTCCTTTCTCCAAAACACAGCTGACATGAGACTTTATTCTTCAAAAACACTTCACTAAAGGAATTGTGCTATAATATAAGCTACTCTCGGTTGGGTATCTTTGTTTTGACACTGATATATCTCAAACACCTATAATATTGCCTGGTATATAGTACATGCTCAGTAAGACTAGTTGAATAAATGGAAAATTTATGAAAACATATGTAATTATAGTAGGAAATCCTATCCTTAAAATCCATAAGTCATTCCTCAATTCTCAACTAAATTCTTAGGATCCATTAACTTTTCTCACTGAGGAAAAAAAAATCATCTTTAGCTGATTTTTGGAGCAGTTAGATTTCTTTTATTTCAAATCCAGCATTTCAAAATAGGATTTTATTTTACCTTTGCATATAAAAGGTTCATGCAAGTGTTTACTCCAAAACCCCAAACTCCTTCTAACCCAAAAGTGGCAGGGCATTCATCGTTAGCATGTGCCAATGAAAGCTCTGCAGATCCAGGGTTTTTTCCTTAAACACTTCAAGGAATCTAGATCAGTTCTCCAGCTCCCCCAGCTCCTTCCCGCCTTGTATACACACAGCAGTACTGAACGTGGAGAGCATTTCCCAATCCATCATTAAGAGAAGGTAAGAAGGAGAAAATCAGTCTTTATTTATGGAATCACAGATGTCACGCTTCCCCCCGCCCCACCCCACCCCACCATACACAATGGCAAATCCCGCTGCTTGTGCTCTGGACCCATCTCCTCTCACCTTCTCACCTGTTCAGCCTTGCTCTGTTGTTCTCTCTCTGTCTCTCCAACATATCTCTATTGGCTCCTTTCAATCAGCATTCAAATATTCTTCAGTCTCTCCTAACTAAAAACAAAAGTCCTTCCTCAATTCTATGTCCTCCTTTAGTCATTATCCTAGTTTTTGTCTCTCTCTCTAACAGAAAAATATATTGACACTTTTCAACTTGTTTCCTCAATTCTTAATGATAACTCTGCACACTGCAACCTAGTTCCCACCCCTATCATTCCACTGCAGTGCTTTTGACAAGATCATCAGTGCTCTTGACAAGACCTCCACCCCTATTTTCAATATATTTTAATCCTAATGTTTCATAAATTCTCAACAATATTTGATGATATTGGTAACATTGTCCTTCTCAATACCTCCTCCCCTGACTTTAATGACACTGAATTCTAAGTTTCTGGTTTTTCTTCCTCAGTATCCTTTGTGGACTCCTCCCCTGTTACTCATTCCTTGCTCATCGGTGTTCTTAAAGGTTCTGCATGATGGCATTTTCTGTTCACACTCTTCTAAGCTTCCCGATGACATTGATTACCATCTTCATGCTGATGGCTTCCAACTAGATGTCTTCAGCCCGGATTTCTTTCTCACTTTTTAGATCACAATGCCCATCCCTTTTGAAAATGTTTATTGAAACCTTAAACTCAGCATATCCCAAATTAAAGTTATCTTCCTCAAAATATTTGGCAGATCTTCAGTCTCAGCTGAAGTTTGTGCCAGTTCTGAATGTTAATAAATGTAATGGAAGAAATAGAGAAGTTTCACTTTTGGACTAAAACAAAAAAACAGAATAAGCCCCGTTATCCTGCCAGTGATGATCACAGAAGCACATGATGAGGCTTAAGATCCGTTTTTAAATGATGGTCTTTGCTTCTTTCTCAGCAACTCAGCCTCACAGGCCCCTTCACCCTACCTTCTAATTACTCTGTTAATCATTTTCAATATCCTTCCATTTTACTACCATGCAGTATGACAATAGATTACCCTCACTACAAAGGCTATCTTTGAATTCCCACGGGCATTTAGTAATGTTTTATTATCCCCAGGCATAATCCCATGAGAAGATTAGATCACTAAAAGTAGTTTTGTGCGATCAGCATAAAGCGACCAAGGAGGGCTTGCCTATGATGTGGGGTTTGAAACCTGAAACCCTGCAGCTTACATGGGGGCCTCCGAAGGAGCTCTGGGAAAGTCACCTAAAGCTGACTTGCTTTGGTTTGTGCAAGTCATTCACCAAAAAAGGAACTTCAAGAAATTTCGTATGGCTTTACAAAACCCTAGACTTAAATACTTGATGTTATACAAATTTTACATCCACACACAAACTGTCATTTTATTAATTGTTAAACATTTTTATTAGGAATGCTTTCATTTTAACTTTAATGAGAAGTCTCAATGATTGGAAAAGACCAAGAGTTATTTGGCTTAATTAAATTCTTTGTGCAAATTTAAACTTTGTAATCTATCGATGTCTAAAGGAGAAAAACACATTATGGGTGATAGATGAATTCAGAAGCATAGTCAGTTTCCCAAGAGAGCATTTCACAAAAGGGAGAGTTTTGGGCAACCGAAGACCACCTAAATGGCATTCATGACCTTCAAGTTGGGAGGAGTATATCTAGGGAAAGACTAAAGGAATTCTAAAAAAGAAAAGTGGAGGGATATATAATGTCTTAACCACCTACTAATCTATCTCTCACACTGAATTCAGATTAATCATTTAAAAACTGAAATTGAATCAGTTTCATTGCCCTGCTTAAAATGTATAAATGGTTTATCATGGCCCTTAGAAAAAAATATAATATCTTAACTTGACCTAAATAAAAATGGGTTGGCCTGGCCAGTGTGGCTCAGTGGTGGAGCATTGACCTATGAACCGGAGATCATGGTTCTAATCCCAGTCAGGGCACATGTCCAGGTTGTGGGCTCGATCCTCAGTAGGGGGGTGTGCAGGAGACAGACTATCAATGATTCTTTCTCATCATTGATGTTTCTATCTCTCTCCCTCTCCCTTTCTCTCTGAAATCAATAAAAATATATATTTTAAGTGACTTATATGCCTGGACCTTAATTATCTTTCTAAGATTACAACAAACAATAATTCCTACTCCTCTCTCCAGGCTAGGCATACTGGGCATTATGGGTTGACTTGTGTCCCCACAAAATGTCATATGTTGAAGCTCTAACTCCCAATATCTCTGAATGTGACCTTCTTTGGGTCATTATAGATGATTTCATTCTGGACCTCATCTAATATGACTGGTGTTCTTATAAAAAGGGGAAATTTATACATAGACAAAGATGTAGGGAGAATGCCATGTGAAGATGTAGGCAGAAGTGGGAGTGATGCTTCTACAAGCTAAGGAGCACCTGAGACTGCCAGCAGCAATCCGCCAGAAGCTAGGGGAGAAGCATGGAACCGATTTTTCCTCACAGCCCTTTGAAGAAACCAACCCTACTGACATGTTGATTTGGACTTTGAACTATGAGACAAATGTATGCTGTTTAATCCACCACTGTGGGGAACTTCATTGCAACAGCCCTAGAAAACTAATACACTGGGCTTCTGTCAACTCTTTGTATGGACCTTTGCCCACGCTGTTCCCTTCACCTAAAGAGAGCAACTTCCCTCTTTTCTTCAATCTGCACTTACCATAAACTCAACAAGAACCTGAATTTCTTCAAAGCACTGTGCCCTCCTAAAGCATCTAATTGTTTGCTTAATATCTATCTTCTGCATCAGGCTATAAGTCCCAGCTAAGACTGTGTTAATTTTATTCATAACTGTATCCTCTGTGACTGGCACATAATCAATGCACAAGAAATATTTATTGACTGGGTCCCTTGATTTTCACTTGGAATCCTCTGTTCCCAAATATTATTTCAGAGATTCTGCATCCTTAGTAATAATTCCCACCAAAATATTTCTATCCTCATGTATATATTCATGTGCCTGAAGGCTGCCACATATTTCTGTAATTCATTGTTGTCATACCTAACATTTTATTTCATTCCACTACACATCTGTATAAGCAATAACATTTGTAAATGTACCAGTCTCCGGGAGTGCTTTTAATTTGAGTCCTATATTACTGAAAAGAATTTCAATTATTTGGCATGCTGACATCCTCATAAGTTTCTATCTGTCCAGCAAGGCAGATGAAGGAAATTGGGTGTGAGAGAACACTGAAAGAAAACTTTCTAAAACAAAAAGTTTGTTTAATCTGTGTTTCCTGGTATAAAAATTTCTGGTGAGGTATTGAGGTAAGAGGTTTGGTGAGAATTATCTAGAAACTATAGAAGAGTGAAAGTTAATCTCAAAACATACTAGTATATATTGATATATTTGTAAAAGGGTAAAAGAAAGAGCAAATGGTTCTAGGTAGGATATTTCTACCTCTCAGGTCAATTCTTACTTCATTTGACTTTGGACTCCAAAGAATTACACTAATCCTTGAAAAGAGTCGACTCATAAGATAGATCAGAAACCAGTGTAATGAGCTGTTAGTGTGTTCACTGAGTGGAAGCATTTTGATATATCCTAAAGAAATGTTCCTGAGTCAATGTGAGTTCAGAAGACATTCTCTTAATGAGATAATAGCTAGAAATACCACATGAATTAGTATCATGTCTTCAGATGGATTCTCACGGTCACAAGAGAACGAAAGGGTGGCAAGTCTATTTTGAATTCCATTAAATAATGACATAAACTGTAGTTAAACCTACTATTCTTGGGCACAGGAGAAACAACATGACTAGATTTGTCCTAGTCATTCATTCATTCAGTATTTCTTGAGCATTTATTCTGTGTCAACTATTGTGGCAGATGCTGTTAATACAAAATTGAATAAAAATAATAGTAACAATAAGAATAGCTGTTCTTATTGAGTGTTGATTATATGCCAATCACCCTACTAAATGCTTTCAATACTTTTTTTCCTTTAATCATCACCATAGCCCTGTGAGGTAGGTACTATCATTGTCCTCATTTTATGAAATTAAATTCCAGAGGGGTCTAGTAGTGTGAACAAGATTAAAGAGCTCATATTTATTTATAGTTATGCCTGATTTCAATGCCCAAGTTCCTACCCAATGCATTATACTAACTCACAATATACAATGACTCAATTACTGTAATTTCCCCCCCAAATCCATAAACTTCGGGTTGAAATTCTGAGCTGTGAAAGATATTTAAAAGTAAGTTTGAGAAAGGGGATTTAACTTCACAGTAATACAAAAATGGCATTAGTAACATTTTCATTAGAATGAGTTTATGGACCATTTCACATAAGCTCCCCAAGTTTCCAAAGCCAGGATTATGGTAATTTTGGCTCCTCTCAAGTGACCTCAAGAAAAGCAGAAATGAAAGAAAGG
The DNA here is from genome assembly GCF_027574615.1 of Eptesicus fuscus. Lineage (NCBI taxonomy): Eukaryota > Metazoa > Chordata > Mammalia > Chiroptera > Vespertilionidae > Eptesicus > Eptesicus fuscus. The sequence goes on from NC_072474.1 coordinate 72,733,299, forward strand.
GCTTTGGATCTTCAAGTCCAATAGGTGTCTGTGTGTGTGTGTGTGTGTGTGTGTGTGTGTGTGTGTGTGTGTGTGTGTGTGGGGGTGGGGGTTGGGGGAGGGTGCATGTGTGCGAGCAAAATAAAAACAGTGTAAAAAAGAGACTTGGAATTTGAGTCAAAAAAGAAATGTTTTTGTTGTTTTTTTTAAATCACTAAGACAGAAACCAAGTTTGCATACATTTTGCTAGGGAAGAAGCCATAGTGTTCATGAGCTTCTCTAAAAACACTCTGACCCCAAATTTTGAACCAAAACAGAAAAGGAAAATATTTTTCAAGGGTCCAGAGAGAAGATGGTATACAGATGTAACTATTAGCTGAACTCAGAATTCTTGAAATCATGTTAGGGCTACCCCAAAACAAGAGATTAGTTGGTCTCTGCTTTATAACTGAGCCTGTGTATTCTCTGACCTGTATCATTTTAGGACTTGTCTTTCATGTTCAGGAGGGCAAGCATCTTCCCCACTGCTGATCTTTCCTTCCATTGTAATTTAACAATCCTGCATCTCTCTGCCTCCCTCAATCATTTAGTCCTAGAAGAGGAGGAGTTACTTCATCTAACTGGCAAATGTGAGAGAGAAACTGTTGAAGCTTTCAGGAAAATATGCTCTCTTCTACAGCTTGGGTAAAATTTGTGCTTGGAGAGGGAGTGCCTGCTTTGTTCTAGTGCAAAGACAAACAGATGAATCTCCTGATTCCTAGATACAGCCCTAAGAATCCAACTCCTTCACAGATATAAGTCAAATTCTCCAAGAGCAGTTTTATCAGTAAGTAAGGGCACTATGGCCTCTATGTACTGACACTTTTCTTCTCAATTATTCTGAAACTGAATGAGAAAGCAGTATACTACCTACTAGTTTCCTTCAAAGACCCCAAAACTAAAGAAAAATTGATAACAGTAGCTTGCAAGCAAGACACACACAAAAAATAAAAAGCTTCCTTTTAGTATATTCTGGAAATAAAAGACTAGAATTGGATAAAAGTGGTTTAAAAATAATAATATTGGTTCTGTTTTTTCATCCCCAAGCATTACTAATGTAGCCCTGCTTAGCCAGATCCAATGTGACCCATTTGTAAATGAGCATGTTAAAAGTTTAACTGAAAAGCCCAGAAACTTGGCAAGAAGATGGCCACTAACCCAAGTTTTACAGCCAATAGAAACATTTGATAGAGTAGAATTGGAATTAACCTTAGAGGATGAGTGGGGATAATTCTGAGTAGTGGTGGATAGTTTTCTATTTAATGCTGAGACATTTCCTTTTTAGCCATCCTATCTTTTATTTTCTTGCCTATTCATTGTAATTGAAGCAGGACTTGTACACAGTGTGGGGGCCATGACAATGTGCTTTGCCCCCCTCCTACTTTAGACAGTGTAATTGATCAAGGGCCCAACTTGGAAATCCATGCCAGTATTTGCATGTAGGCAGCCCTCCCATGGTTTGTTCCAAGCAATGACTGAGTACAGCAGTGACAGGAAGGCAGATCCCATTCCAGAGAGACATGAGATGTTTGTTGGCCAACTTTGTCTGGAGGATTCCCTGATGGTTTTGCCAAAACTATGTGGCACTTCATCAAACATTCTCTCCCTTTCTCCTTCACTCTAGGTTAGACTTGCACAGTGGTCAGATGGTTCTCCCAGGCTTCCCTGGGAGATAACTTCCTTTCACAATGATATATTTTCCTAGTAGAACCCTTTCATACATGTTTAATCCCACTTTTTGGAGGACACCAAAGGAATGTTTTACAGATAGCACTAGTAGGGTCCATTTACATTGGAGAGGAACTAGAGACCAGGATTTATACAACATTATTAACTAAGAAAAGAACAGAGTTAGCTAGAGCTTTAGAATATAGTTAAAGCAACTTCCCTGCCAATGCAGAGTGGCTCTTTACTTTAAAAGATGGATTTCGAGCACTGCCAGAAAGAGGTAATAGCATTTGGATTTGTCAGAACTGATGCTGACTTTTCAGCAAACTTAAGTATCGGAGAATCCACAGTGGGGTTCAGTTGAGAATGAACTGTTAGTGTAGACTCAAAACAAAGAAAGAGCAGTAGCAGAGAAATCCTTAAAACTGACCACAAGTTTTATAAGCACCACATAAAGAAGTAATTGGTGATTAATACTGGAAATACATTATCTGCCTCTATCCAGTATTATTTCCAAAGTGAATAGACCAAGAAGCAACAGCCTTTACAAATTTGTGCCTGAACAATATATATTCTTATTTATGTGTGTACACTTCCAAAATAATTCTGACTCTTTCCAATCCCTCCAATGGATCATACCTCATAAACAATTGGAAATGAAAAATTTTGCACTTGGGCTGTGGTGTATTCATAGATAGATTCTAGAGCTGTGTTGTCTAATATCATAGCCATTAGCCACACATAGCCTTTTAAATTGAAAATTAAATTACTTATATTGAATAAATGTAAAATTTAGTTCCTCACTGTGCTATTCACATTTCAAATGTTCAAGAGCCATATGTGACTAGTGCTTCTTGCCTTGGACAGCACAGATATAGAACATTCATCATTGAAAAAGGTTCCATTAAACTGTAATGTACTAGAGGAAGTCCCTCAGGGAAACTTAGTTCCCTGACTTTTTAAAGTAATTCTCTGATCTGTTGGTGTGGGAAGAGGGTGCTGTAAGGTCACTGTTCCAGCACAGCTCCTCTTCACATCCTACTAAAGAGGCTGAAAGGCTGTTGCAGGCCATTGACATGTTTAGGAGCTACAGAGCTGCTTCATTTATGCATTCATATGAGGATCAGTAACAAAAATATTGTACTATCTTTAGTTAATTTGATATTTTTTTCATCTATTGACTAATGAGATTGAGTTTTAGGACAATGGAGTAGCCTCATCAGCCTCCAGGTAAGTAAGCAATGGCCTAAAGAAGGGATGCACCGCCCTATTGTTGACCTATGGGCAGAGGTCAGCATGATGGATGGTGTGTCTGAGAAGAGCCAGGGTTTGGGAGTCTCCTGTAGCTAGGGGAAGAAATAGAGCTTCAAATGGGAAGTGGAAAGGTAACACACCTTCCTCTCCAGAGACACCATAGCTCTGCTCCTGAGAGAGTCCACGTGTGCAGGGCTTACTGAGCTTTAAACAGAAGGGTGGCATCTCAAGAGAAAGAAATCCTTCTGCTAGAATTGTTGACTCTGCTGGGTGGCAGGTGTGGGGGGGGGGGGGTAGGGAGGCAAGCAATGACAAACCCAACTGAGAAACTCCAAGGCTTTGGGACCAAATGATTGAGAGAGCATATCACTTAGGCACAGAGACTGGACTGGAGATGCAGAGAACCACAGAACTGCACTTAGAGCATCTAGAGGCATGTTTGTCTGGTCTCATGGGGGTACTTTTCTCATACTCCCATGACTTGAGTTATTCTGCCGATTTTAAATCAGGTTGGGTCTATGGCTCCAGTTGCTCTTCTTGGCCTTCACTGAGACTGCCCATTCCTCATCGAGCATGAGTTTATTTTTAGCTGCATGTCCCCCTTTAAAACAGGGAAATTTTGCCCAGTAAAGCCTTGGCCCATAATCATTCTCCTGCTCACAGTTATTGCCACAGTCTCAACTCCATTCTGCTCAAGCCTCTTTTCTTCCTCCAAGTAAGACTTGCCTGCACTGCTACCAGTGGGTACTGTCCCTCCAACCAGAATTATATAGAGAAGAGTTTCATTTGCTAAGAATGGATTTATATACTCAGTTCACCTTCTAGATGATTAGAATTCTTTGATATCTTCAAATTCATTTATTATTTAAATCTTGATTAAATTAATCTTTTGTTCACTCATTCAACAAATACTTATTGAAGGCAGATGATGAGCCAACACACTGGCTTAGCATTGACGATACAATGGTGAGCAGACATACAAAGGTCCTGAAATAGCTGTTTATATGTCAGTGAGGATAGACAGACAACAAACAACTAGAGATGTACATTAAATTATTTCTAAGAGTAATAAACGCTATTTGAAAATAGGTTGCATACTAGGATTTAGAATATCGAAGGAGGGGATTGATTTAGTTAAGTTGATTAATGAAGGTCTCTCAGAGGAGGTGCAAATTGAGCAGAAACATGAATGATAAGGAGTCAGTTATGTAAAGACCAGGCTTTGCCAGGTAAGAGAACAGCAAGTGTACAGGCTCCAAGACATGAATAATGAGCTTGGCACAGACATGGGAAAGAAAGAATAGTGGTGGGTTAGAACAGGATATGAGAGGGAGAGATTGGAACAAGATGAAATTGGAGAGTTAAGATTATGAGGTTCTGTCAAGGAGTTCGGATTTTGTTCTAATTGTAAAGTAAGATTTTTAAAGACTTTGGAATAGGGGAGTGACCTTATTTGACTTAGGTTTTAAAAAGAGCTCTCTGGACAACCTAAATATGAAAAGAGATTTATATGTCAGGGTCCTAGCAAGAAAAAGGGCCACACTCCAAAGGGTATAACTGTAGAGTTTAATGAAGGAACTACATATAGAGCGTGGGTAGGACTGAGGCAGCCAGGAAGAGATAGTGACTAGGGATTAGCAACAGAGAAAAGCTATTATATCCCAGAGCCTGCAGAGATGAAATGACAGAAGAAAATCACTTCATAAGAGCCACTGCCAAACTGTGAGAAGGAATAAGGGGCAAAATAAATACCCCTTCCTCTCTCTTTCTCCCTCCAATCTTCTACTGGGACACTTAGTTTTCTGGACCAAACCATCAAGGCAAGAGAGCCAGCTATGGGGGCAAGACAATGCATTTTGCAAACCTGAGGATCAAAGCAGAGCAGGAAAAGTTAGAGAGTGAATACGGGGGGGTGGAGTGGAGAGTATACAGGACAGGTGGCAGTGGAGCTAGTATAAAGAGGATCTGTCCATATTAAATACCATTTTCTTAAAATAAAGGTTGCAGAGATGTTTATAAATATTGTGCTAACTAATTTATTAAGGTAATTTCATTCTACTTAAAGAAAACAGTGCCTATGAAAAATAACTTTAGTATATTTTGAAGTTAAAATAAAGGAAGAACCAGTTATGTCAACATCATCAAATAAAAAATAACAAAAACCAGGTCTTATGAGAAAATCTATTTTATCTTCTGGGTTTGTTCCCCAAGGTATGTATTAGTGCCATCCTCCCTAGCTCTTAAATAAATACTCTCTCAGGTAAAAATATGAATGATAAATGATTGTGGGCAGATATTAAAACTATGCTTTCATGAGAAGCAAACATTAACTTGATGAAGAATGTCCTCACAACCATAGTGCCTGAGGCCGTTTTTCTCCCACTCTTGCAACATCTCAACGTTTTCTCTGCTCTTCACCCCCTTCTGAAGTCTCTTTTTGGGATACTGAGCCATACGACACTAACAAAAACAAGAGAGTTTTCTTAAAACAGAGGGAAAAAAATCAGAGATTCTGTTAGCATGGTAATATACCAGACTTATGAGAAGGAGACAATCTTAGCAATATTAAGTAAGGCTGAAAGGTGGACAGAGAAATCTTGATTGAGAATCTTGTTAATGGAGGAAGCAATCTTAGAAGTAGAAAGATTTGCTTGCCTTGTAGATGCTTTACTCTCTTTTTCTTATCCCCCCTTTACTTGTGCAGAAGGTCTAAGTTTTTCCCAAAAAGTAAGATAAAAATAAATGCTGAGGGCCTGGGTAGTGAGGAAAAGAGCATGATAATAGGAAACAGGCTGAAGGCAAAGAAGCAAAATAAACATTTATTTCTGTCCATAAGAGAATAAGGCAATTTGGAATTATCTTCCAGGCCACTAGAAAACTGTACAAAATACAGAAAACAACTATTTACAGATATTAGATAATAGGTAGCACAATCATTATGATCCTGGAGAAATGGAGGTGATGTGGAGAGGTTGGGGAAGAACTAGTTGAATCTCATCATCAATCAGTGATACAGGGAAGAAGAACCCAAAGAGAATTTAGAACTCTCTCTATTAAGCAAACATAGATTGAAGTTTAGGGAGGCCAGAGTTGCTAGAATTTGCAAGGCAAAACATCTGAGAGTACAAAATCACATAGAGAAAGCCCCCCAGAAATTTGTGTAAGGTTTACATGAGTCTTGCCTAAATAGCAATCTGCCCACTTACAGGGTGAAAGCTCAGGAGGGCAGACAAAAATTACTGAGAAAAAAGCTATCACTAGAAACTGAAAGGTACATAGTTCCTAGAGCTAAAACTGGCCCAAAAAAGTTTTAATTCCCTCCAGCCAGAATGGAAAGACAGCAGAAGGGTCATGCCCCTAGAGGTGGGAAAAGATTAGTTCTAGAAAATAAGCTACTCTATATCCATGCAAGATAAAAAAGATTAAAAACAAGCTGTGAAGTAATCATACCAATCCACAAGTAATTTAATTGTCTTCAGAAAAAGTTCAAAGCTCTTTAAATTAACACAAAAATATCTAGTAGTCCACAACATAAAATCAGAGGTCTAGCAATCATTTAAAAAGATATTAGATTTGCAAAGAAGCAGAAAAATATAACAAATGACCAGAAGGATTAGTCAATGGAAAACTACCTACAAATGATCAAGTAGAACATTGAGAGCATAAAAGGTTATCATAGTTTTGCTCTACATATACTAGAATGCAAAGAGGAAAGGTGAACATAACAATGAAAGAAATGGAATAGATACAAAAGAACCATAGGGAACTTCTACAAATAAAAGTTATAATAATCAAAATAAAAAATTTACTAGAAGTAATTAACAGTAGTTTAAACACTGTAGAATTTAAACCAATGAAATTTGGGCCATCGCAACAGAACCTATCCAAATGAAACACTAAGACAAAAAAAAGACTAAAAAAATCAACAGAATAATATCAAACACTTTAACAAAGATATAATTAGAGTCTGAAGAGTAGTCAGAAAAAAGTATTTGAATAGTAAATGTCAATATATTTTCCAAACTTGATTAATTCTATCAACAAACAGATCCAAGAAGTTCAATGACATCCAAGCAAGACAAATATAAAGAAAATCACACAAAGGCATATTATGATCAAACTTCTGAAAACGTGTTAAAGACAACATTTTTCAAGCAATCACAGGAAAAAAGATATATGCACAGAAAAACAAAAACAAGAATATCCATAAATATCCTGTCAGAAACTAAGAAATCTACAGATAGGACAATGCAAAGAGAAAAAAAGAAACTATCAACAGAAAATCTTCATTCCATGAAAATATGTGGGGGGAAAGAAAAAAATTAAAATTTTATCAGAAAAACAAAAGCTGAGATAATTCAAAGAAAAAAACCACTAGTAGAAGTAAAATATAACCCTACAAACATTAAATTAATCAAAAGGAGGTAGAAAAAATGAAAACAGAGAAAATAAATACCAAGATGGTAGATTTAAACTCAACAATATCAATAATTACAGTACATATAAATAGTCTAAATACTTTAACTAAATGACAAAGATTATTAGACTTGATTTTGCAATAAGACTCAGCTATATACTATTTATAAGAAACCTATTTTACAGGTAAGACAAAGGTTAAAATTTAAAAGATGGAAGAAAAATATAATATGCAAACATTAATCATAAGAAAGCTAGGTAGCTATGTTAATATCAGACAAAGTAAACATCATAATGTTATTATGAAATGTTAAAGTGGTCATGGTACATTCATCACAGTAGACCAAATATCTTGCCATAAAAAACAGTTTCAACAAATTTAAAAGGATTAAAATTGTACCACATATATTACATTACCATAATCAAATTAAATTAAGAATATATAATAAAATGAACATCTATAAAGTCCCCAAATACTTGGAAATTGAACTTCTAAATAACATATTGATTGAAGAAAAAATCACAAAAGTAATTAGAAAATGTTTTAAAAGTAAAAAAAGTTAAAATCCAGGATATTGTAATTGGTGGGATATAAAAAAAAAACAGTGCTCAGAGAGAAATTTATTGCTATAATTGATTGTATGAGAAAATATCTCAAATCAAAGGTCTTAGCGTTATCCTTAAGAAGCCAGAAAAATAAGATCAAATTAAACCCAAGTAGAGGGAAGAATAAACAACAGAAATCAAGAAAAACAGAAAAGTGAAAAACAAATAGTGAAAATCAAAGAAACAAAAAGGAAGTTGCTTTAAAAAATCAATGACATTAATAAACTCTAGTTAGACTTAATAAGGAAAAAATAGAGAAAAATTATCAAGAATGAAATAGAGGACATCACTATATATTCTGTAAACATTGAAGGTAAAGAGGAAATATTACCCCCACAAATGATAACTTAGGTGAAATGGCCAAATTATTTGAAAGACACAAATTACTGAAACCACTTGAAAAAGCAATAGAAAATCTGAATAACACTGTCGATTAAAGAACTTAATATATAATATGAAATCTTTCCACATACAAAACTCAAGGCCCAGTTACTTCACTATTGAATTCTTTTAATCATTTACACATGCACATACACACGCACACACACACACACACACTACCAATCTTACGCATACTTTTTCAGAAAATAGAAAAGTAAGAATTAACTCCCAAGTTGACCGTCCTCTCAGAGAATGTGAACATAGGTGTTCAGTTAATTCTTTCTAATACTGGGAGATACAGCCCCAGGATCTATCCAGGGCTGTCTGTGTAACCTCAGCTCCCATGGGTGTGTTTCCGGCCCCTTGTGTGGAGCGGCCAAGCACACCAATGCCTTGTCTTCTGTTGTGGGACCATTGCTAACACATGGTGCTGTGGGTTTGATTTACTCTTTTATGTGTCCTACCCTGAAAGGTCAAGTCAAGTCTGGTTGCTGTTGATGTTCTTAAGGAGTTCTTTCAAGGATGAGAGACCCAAAACAGGTTGAATTTTAGAAGTGAATAAACTACCTTCTCTAAAGTTGGCTAAATAAATGTGAAAGGGGGCATTTCTTAACAGGAAGAATCATTGAACAGTTTATTCTGGCTCCCTTTTCATTCTGGCATTACTTCTAATCTAAAGTGTCTCTGAGGAAATTGTATTTGACCACAAGTCCCACAAACAATTTCTAGTTTCCCATAATAAATCCAAGAGAGAAACCTCAATCTTCAAACTCACCTCCCTTTTTACTCTCTCTTCCACACTAGACAAATTTCCCCAGGGATGAATGAAGATATTTACAGCAGCCCCATAAAGAACTCTGTACCGGAAAGTTGGCCTGGCCCAGGAAAGTCTGCCTGCTTCCTTCCTACCGTCCACACAGAGTATTGACGGCATGCCCACCTGCCAGACCTCAGAAATTAACTGCTGCCCTTCCTAGAGCCCGATTCTCCTGCATTGTCTTTAACCTGTAGGTTAGGGGTGTGCACTTTCCTGTACAATCATTTTCACAGGTCCCTGAAATCGCATTGGCATAACTCCTAGATAGAAGAGTTTGGAGACCTCACAAAAACTATTTCCCTTTTGGCATCTGGAGATAAACACATTTGTGCTATATTCTTTTAAATATGTAATTATTTAAAATACAGTGCTGTTTTGAAACAAAGTCCGAACAATAGAGAGCTACACAGACAACAGGACAAAGCTAAAATGGAATCAGGAAAGAAAACACTTGGGAGGATTCAAGAAGTTCCTGTTTCAACCTGGGCAGGTAAAGGAGGCTAGGAAATGGGCATGGGGCAATGCTGGCCTTCTGGAATAGCCTGTCTCCTCCTTTCCAGTCCTGATGCCTCTCCTCAGGCTGCCTTCTCTCTCCCACCCTCTCCGACTGCTTTCAGGAAATGACCCCCTATTTCTTCACACTAAAAGTGTATCTAAATGTGTAATAAGAAGTAATGATCTGCCTTTTATCAGAGGACAAAGGTCTTCCCAAAACCAAGAGGAATACTGTTATAGAATGAACAAACCAGATTTGGGAACAGGCTGTAGCAGACATCACTTTCTCTATGGAGGATCTGGAAAATGCAATGTAGATGGGGAAATAGTCTCAATCAACATGGAAGGCAGTACTCCCGCCACTTTAGCAAAAGGCTAAGGAGCCATCAAGTGTCCTAGTGAAGGACAGGCCAGGCCCTATCAACTTACACTCACACATTGGAAAGAATCTAACACAGAGTTAGTATAGGATCTCCAACACCCCAAGATCTTTTTTCGTCGCACTTCCAAATAATTGGAAGGGGTTCCTATCCCTTCTTCCTGAATATGAAATAAGTTTCCCCTTCCTACCTGTGTTAGCATTTCCTTGCTCCCTGCTCCCTGTTTTAAATGTTCCCCTTTGTCTTTTCACCTCAGCCTGTCAAGGTTCCTTAAAACCTATTGTGATCTCCTAAATTATTATCCCCCCATCCAACTTAATGCTACCAACCAACTCCTAAAGGGAGTTGTGTTAGCTGTTTTCAATCAATCTTACAGTACTCCAAGGATAACTATAGCAAGTACAACCTAATTTCCAGGACCTAAGGTTTTAGAAACCATCCTGGCAGCTGCCTGTGTGTTTACTACTTAGTAATTGGTGTTAACCTTACACAACTCTTGCCTCCATACCACAGGGTTGCACTGCTGGCAAGAAATGGCTTGGCTACCTATCAATGCTACTGAAAACTTGTTACCTCAACCTTCCTAGGGTGCCCCAGGCCTAGAGTAAGTAAAGTGGTAAGTGAAGAGAAGTAAAACAGAATGTATTTCGAATCACAAAAGCGATTGTTCAGATATTTCCTCTTTTGGTCAAGTGAGGAGTATTAAAGTTAAGTGAGGCACATGGGGAAAATATAAAGAATACTTAAAGGAAGTTAATAAGGCTTTTTAATGTCCCAAAGCAGCATCTTGATTTGTGAAACACAGGCTGAACTTGGGTGGAGGGAGAGGTGTGGGAAAGGTGGTTGGTCATGTGATATACCTGAGGTGCCCAGCAGGCTCCTAAAAGGTGTCCCAGCTGGGACTCAGACACCAGATGAATTAAGCAGATGTTATAGGAGTTCCTTTGCTTTCAGACTAAGGACTATCTTGGGAAAGAACGCTTTGTGGTCATGACAGTGAGAATAAACTAAACACTCATGATTTAAAGAAAATGTTTCAAGGTCAGAAAGAAAAGCAACGTTGAGAGAAGCTCACAGAGGTGACCCTCGGATAACCCCTGATCAGGCCCTCAAGGCCTCAACTCCAATTCCCTGGCTTACCTTTGCAAAGCTGAGTTACCAAAGGCCTAGTCCTTTTAACAGGTGCTAGGACCCAAAAAAATAATTGGGAAACATCTGTTCTCAAGGACTTCTTTTATTCCACTCTAAGCACTACACACACACACACACACACACACACACACACACACACACACACACACACAGTAATCTCTCTAAAATACATCTCAAAAGACACCTTAAAATTCTTGGCTCCTTTCCTCTCCACTTCCAGAACTCTTCCCCCAGTGACTCTCTGCCCTTTGCAGTGTGACTCTGGCTGGCCTCTCTAGATTCTCCATTGTCTCCCCATTTACCTATTGCCTCCCTTGACTTGGCAAAAGGAGCAGGCTCTGGTCTAGTCCAGAGCCTCCCAAGTAGTACAGAGGGTGACCAACTTGTCCTGGTTTGCCTGGGACGTCCCCAGTTTTTAGCACTGAAAATCCTACAACTTAGACCCTTCTGTGTAAACCAAGGAGACTGCCTACTGTTATGATTGAGTCAAGGTATTGATGCCCTCAGCTCTAGAGGCAGGAGGGCAGAACCTGGGGTAGCTGAAGTTCCTGGATCCATAACTTCCAGTCACAAGGTGTCCCCTGCATTTACCCAAATGGCCTATATAAGTATTATTTTCTATGTGTGCCATGCTGTAAGAAAGTTGATGAATCATTGGTCTAGAAGACTTCTTTTTAGTCCATTTAGTTGGAAGGGATAGAGAATATTGCAAATTAATAGCTTTTCTTTGTCCCCAGTGCCCTCAGTTAGAGGCTATAGATTTTAGAAAAAAACTCAGAGGCACAGCCCAAGGTTGCCCTTTCTCTCTTGGGCTAGGGTTTCAGCACAGTGGTGCAAGGTCACAGTCTGACTTTGAGGTATCAGGAGAGAGGCTGCCGTAGCAAGCCCCAGAGGGGGAGCATGACCCGGAGCACAAGAGGGAGGCCAGACTAAAGCATGAGGAGACATCAAGGGCTCTTAGTGTAACAGGAGACTAGGATCACAATAGTTTATGTTTATTGAGTGCCCACTATGTGGCAATGCTTCACTATGAACTCACATAACCATCTTGTTTAACTCCTTCCAAGCTCTGTGTTATAGATGAGAAAACTAAGACTCACTGAGATTAAATTACTTGAAAACATCACTCAATGGGTAAAGAAAGGACCTGAAATTAAACACAAGTCCTTCTGATATGGAAAACCGTCTCCCATCTGCTCTGCTGCAGACAGCAGGTCCCTCCATAGATGCACCCAGCACTCACAGCAGTCCCAGCAGGATCTTAACTGCCAAAGATGAGAGAACGACTTCATAGGTCACAACTGGCATTCAGACAGCACCAGATCTTCCCCAGGCTCTTCCCAAAGCATCAGTTAAAAGTGACTATCTTAAAACATAAAGCAGATTATGCCTTTCTTCTGCTCAAAACCTATCTCGCTGTCAGGAAAAACCACAGACCTCAATATGGACTCCAAGGTCCTGGTCCATCTCATTTCTCTAACTGCACCTCCAACTCCCCTTGCCCTCCCTCACCACCTCAACTCCTGCAACCGAAGCCTTCCTGCTGTGTCTCATGCAGGTTAAATCCTCTTCAATCTCAGGGCCCCTGCACTTGTGGTTTCTTCTGACCAGGGTATACTTATCCACATATCCCATCCCTCAGTTTTATTAGATCTCTGCTCCATGCCAGCTTCTCAGAGAGCTCTCCCTGACCACTCTAGTTAAAATAGCAAACCCTAAATACTCTTACCACCTGCCACTCTTTATGTCCTCTCCTTGCTTTATTTTTCTGCATGTCAATTTTGGATATCCTATGTATTTTACTTATTCATTATATTTCTCCACTCTCTAGAATGGAACCACAATGAGAATGTAAATTTTTTTGGTCAGTTTTACTCACTACTTAGCATCTGGAGTGATGCTTATGTATTGAATGAATTATTTAATTAATGAATAATTGCTAGTGTTATATATTGCTTTCTTCCTTTAAACTCATAGAATCATTCTCTTACCCTTAGGTAACTCCATCTACTTGAATTGGCTAAGGTTCTAGGTGAACTTAATGACATTGGACTCATAAGATGAGAAATAACTGCCTAAGGTTTCTATTGATTTTGGTCTTAACTGTGGGATGAGGAATATTAGATTTCCTAAGCAAAGCCGGCAGGAGGGGAGCGGGGGGGGGGGAGGGGGGGGCTTAAAAGGAAATTGAGATGTAAGGAAGAAATTGTTTTTTGGTTAAAACAATCATAGTTATTTCTGCCTTTAATCCTGTTTTGTGTGGTACATTACCTACCCTGGATCAGGCTTCTCCATTATGAATGTAAACACCTCAGGCATCAATAAGAAATGGATGGAAATTTTTATATTATTTTTTCTCAAATAATGCTTGAGGATCAGTTCTATGATGTGGCCACTATAATCGTTTATAGTCCTATAAATAGTTCACTGTTTAAAGTCTTCAGGACATTTGTATTTTGATAGAGACAAAAGAAAATACGGACTATGTATTAGATTATCTGCTTCTGCATAACAAGTTACTCCAATACTTAGCTATTTCACCATTTGTGGTCTCACATAGCTTCTGAGGAAGGAGCTTAGCTGGGTGTTTCTGGCTCAGGGTATCTCAGGAGGTTGCAGTGAAGATGTCAAGGCTGCGGTTGTTTGAAGCCTTGACTGGGATGGAGGATCTGCTTCCAAATTTGCTCATGTAACTATTGGCAGGAGGCTTCAATGACTCAATGCTTGAACCTCTCCATAGAGCTGCCCATGACTTGAAAGCTGGCTACCTGCAAGTGCATGATGCAAAACATAGAGAAGCTAAGATGGAAGCTACAGTGTCTTTTATAACCCTACCTCAGAGTGACACACCATCACTTCTACCACATTCCATCAGTCACACAGACCAACCCTCGTACAAAGTGGGAAGGAGTTACACAGCAGTGTAAATACCAGAAGGCAAGGATGATAGCAGGCCATTTAGGAGACCTTCTACCTCAAAGTGGTTTTAGGAAGCTTTGTTAATGGTCGTTCTGGTTCTGTCAATGGAATTCTGCCTTGTGAATGTGGGGGAAGTTTGGTATCTGCTCCAAACTTCACTTGTCTATAGAATAAGAACAACACTTACATAGCACCTGCTTCATCTCATACAGATAGATAGGCTGAACTCCAAGCAAACAAGCTAAAAGGATAAACAAGACAAAAGAACAATAGCATCGCATCAGTGCTACACGGAGGGTGAAGCCAGCTGCTGACTGTAGAAGACCAGCAGAAGACTATTGCACCTAGTGAGCTTTCTAGGAGTGCATGAAAGCCAGGAATTCCACCTGAACCAGAGTTTTATGAAAGGTGCAGCAGTGATGGAATAAGGGTCAGAAAACAATCGGGCTGTGTGCAGAAGAAAAGAAAAAGTTGAGCATCAAGTAACCTCTACAGATAGCAGTGTGGCCCTAATGGGGCCCGTCCACAAAGCCAGACCTGCTGATGGTTTAAAAGTCAAAACTAGCAAATAGCAGTAATCTGCTACCATAATTCAAAGGATTCCAGAAAGATGTGGTGTCACATTCCCTGCTTCTCAAATTCAGTGGGCTTCATTCAGGTCACCTGGTGATATTGTTATAGAGCAGATTCTGAGTAAGTAGATCTGCGGTGGGATAGAGAGTCTGCATTTCTAATAAATGCTCAGGTGATGTAACTGCTATTTCTCCGCAGACCAAATTGAGCAGGCAGTATACCTGGTAATATTAGGAGCAATCGGGGCACCACTGAAGGGCTGGAATCCAAGAGCCACCTGGGAATATCCACTCAGTTTCAAATCATTTCTCTTCATCCTGCTGCCAGCTCCCCCTCAGCTAGTAAGCTCGATAAACAAATCCTTGTAGATTGGAATAACTGGTTCTTCAATCTTTATAAAACAGGTTTTAAAAAGTAGGAAAAAGTCAAAAGACTAATCCTATACAAATAAGATTTGGTTTCAGACTAAAATGCTCACTCATGCTGGGTAAATAGCTCCTTCAAGGCAAAATGCTTCCCTAAATTGAACTTCCTTTTATAAAACTCACATGTCCCTTCTGTCCTTGAAAATGCTTTGCCTCAAGGGAGTATTTGATCTCTTAGGAGTGTGTCACATTTTATGATTCTTGATTTGATTAGAAGTTAAACTAAATGTTTAAACATGTCATAAATATTTAAATTAGATTCTCAGTTTTGTACATATACAGAAGTAAAGTATTCAAGCTGTTGACAATAATTAATCCTGGGAAGGTGTAAAGATTACGGGGAATTTAAATGTTATTTTTGTACAATTCTATGTATCCCAAATTTTCTATAAGTAGTGTGTGTATATAAACAAATATATAGTTACTGTATATGCAAGAAATTTCTCTGGTCAAGCCATATAGCTATCATCAGATTTTGTTGTCTCTCAAGATCAGAAATGTAAGCAAGATTATGCTTTAGACATAATACTAGGAAGGGTAGATAAACACACACACACACGCGCACACACACACACACACATCCCTGTTCTTAAAGAATTTATAGTTCAGGCAGTGCTATAAGTATCACAGGGTGTGGGGAAACACAGGACGATGCTTACGTCAGTCTGGGCAACTCAGGGAAGTCTTAAAGAACAAACCAGTTTGCCCCACGGAAAAGCAAGGAGAGGACATTCCAGGCCAAGGGAAGGACGTGAAAGACACCTTCACCGCCTAATCTTTCAGCCAGTCTGATTTTAAAGCGCATTACCCTCATTAACTTGTTAGTCCATAGCAAATCTTGGAGGGTTATTTATGTGAACAGTAAATGTGGTTAATTAGATTTTGATGTTAATAACAACCTCCTGTTAATTGGGTGGCCAAAAAAATGTGCACAGAGAAATTAGGGTGAAGAACCCTAAAAGACTTGAATCCTAGCCCATAAAGGCATTCCAAAACAGATAGTTCCAGGAATTTGTTCTCCGCTGTTCCTGAGAGCCAGGTTTTTGAGGGTATATTTAGGAAATTAATTTTTTCTTGCAGCCTTCCCATCCACAAACACACATAGCACATACAAGCATACACTCTCTCCATAACCACCAACACCATGAAACATATATATATATAATATATATATATATATAAAAGGCTAATATGCTAAGTGTCCGACTGTCTGACCAGTCACTATGACCTGCACTGACCACCAGGGGGCAGACACTCAACACAGGAGCTGCCAAGCTGCAGTGATTTGGCAGCGGCAATTCTTGGATGACGCACCCTGAAACCAGAGAGGAAGGAGCCCAATTCCTTGAAGGGCTGCATGATTCCACCTTTGGCCATGGGTTATGTTGTTGCTAGGGCACCATTGGTGCTGAATCTGGTTTACTTCACATTTGCATTTGCATTCCACACCCTGTACAACAGCAACTTTGCAGAGTGCCCTCTGCACTCCTGGATGCTCAGGGGATGTCGGAGAGCCAGTTTCAGTCTGATCCCCACAGGCCAGGCTGAAGGACCCCACCTGCCATAGGGACCCCACTCATTCGGCAGACTCCGGGGAGGGACCACGGGAGATTGGCTCCAAGGTGTGTCTGGCCCATCTCACCCAGTCCCGCCCCACTGGCCACCTTCTAATTAATTTCCTTACAACGTGCACAAATCACTAGTGTACATATAATACTGAACCTCATGGAAACCAAGAGAAAGAAAATAAACTAATCAATATTTTAAAAACTAGTCCACTTCTGAGCAGGGGGAAAAAAAAAACAAACCTCAAAATTATGCACCATTAATATTGGTCAAGCAGCTTTGCTTATCCATGCCTCTACTCACCTACTTAACAAACACCTATCAGTTCTAGGGATTCAGATCTTACTGAGACAAGATGTTTGTCCTGAAGAACTTACTAATCAAAGGCCAGGGCACAGTGCAATAAGCTGTGATAGATGGAAGGAGATGGGCAGCGTGCTAGGGGCAGAGGCACAGAGCACCTCAGTCGGCCTGGGAGGGAGCTGTTCTGGAAAGTTGTCTAGTTCTCTGGGAAACTACAGAGAACTACACATTGCTCAGTGTGGCGGGAGCAAAGGTGAATGTGAAAGAGTAGCAGACAATAAAGCTGAAAATATGGACAGAAATGGGGTCACGAAAGGCCTTAGATTCTAAATGAAAGAGTTTGAACTTTATCCTTGAAAGCTTTGGGGAGCTATTGAAGGATTTTAAGCAAGGAAATGGCATGATTAAGCAGATCGATATCACAGCAGTGTGGAGGACAGATTGAAGGGAGGCCTCACTGGGGACAGGAAATGCAGTTAGGGAGCTACTGCAGGATCCAGAGGCAGTTAATGAGTTCAAGTTAGTTGTGCAAATAAAGAGAAAAGGAAGAATTTAAGAAATAATGAGGAACAAGATCTTGACAACAAAGTGAGTCACCAAGGGTATCTGCCTCAACTCCAGAGTCTGAGATACTTTGTGTATGTCGGGGGTGAGGTAGGGGGATAGGAATCACAGGGCAAGTGCTAATCTCAAAGCAGTTTTCAGTTAGAGTAAGAAGGTGAAAAGAATGTTCATAGAGGAGACATGATGTAGGTGGGGCAGTTTGTTGGTGATAGGCCATCGAGTTCTGGAGGCCTCAGTTGAAAGTTCTGAAGGTTCAGGTGGGTGGCATGATGGAACAAGTTAAGAGAGATACAGAGCAGTTTGGAAATAAGCATTAATATAAAGATAGGTTACCTGGAAGTCTTGAAGGGGAATGTGGGCTCCATGTGGTCAATTTCAGATGTGGCATATCCATGTTAGGCAACTTATCTGACCATAAAACATTTTAAAATCGTAACTTAATGCATTTTTAAAACGTTTTAAAGATCATCAAAAGGGGTTTGTGAAATATGATGAGCTCTTTGATCAAAGTAGGTGATTTTTAACAATGATCTTAAGGATAAATTAGTTGCTGCAAAAAATTATCAAAAATATTTTATTTGTGTTATGTAATGCTTCTAAGAGAACAAATTAGAGGAAGCAGATATTTTTGTTAGTTTTAGTAAAAACAAAAACAAGAAATGATAAAGATAGAGGTCTGTACAGGGGCTCTACTACCATATGCCCAGAGGTTCCACCCAATTCCATCCAGTCCAAGCTGGGCGATTTCTCCCCAGTGTCCCCGCCCTCTTTCCAGGTTTGTGTCAGCCTTTTAGTTTCTTCAAAGGACCTTATCCCTAGAAAGGCAGGTTCAAATTTAGAATGATTGGACTTCTTGGAGTTTAAACCTAAAGCTGATGGGGAGATTCTACCTCCAGCCCCTCCAGTCCCCAGCCTGAAAACTTCCAATTCCATCCCAAGCTACCATCCAAATAGCTAGGGTCAGAAAATGGCCTTCCTAATACAATGTCATAATCAGGCCCTTGAAGAGGGCTCACATATGTTTGTATGGGAGATTCCAGGGATTAAAACATCCAGAACATAGTGTAGATGGCAGCGGAGGAAGTGGTGGCAAGAGATGCAGATCAGTCCATCCTCTTAACCATCAAAACTCCTAAACTTCATGGAGGAGCACAGCTGGAGGAGGGCCAGAGTGGGTCTTCCAAGTGCAGGACTCAGAGCCAGGGCCGTCTTTCCCAGGGCTAAGTGTGGAGCTGCATCCAGAACTGAGAAAAAGCATAGATACTTCTCACCACATGCAAACTTGACCAAGAAGCCATAAGAAAAAAAAAAAAAGTTACAGTTGTTAAAAACAAGATAGCAGGTCCAAAATGGAGTCACTTATGCTAAGCTCCACATCACCAAATTGACACTTCATTTGATTGGAGTTATGGCTCTTCCAAAAATAGAATCTTAAACCAGTCAATCAGGAATCACCTGATCAGCACTAGTTAGGTAATGTGCCTGATAGACCCACGCCCATGCCCTATAAGGAAAGTAACCTTGCAATAGCCAACCTGCTTTTCACTAATACAATTTTCTTCTTCCTGCTCCCTTCTCCCTGTAAAAGCATTTCATTTTGTACAGCTCCTTGGGTCCTCGTGTACTATTTTCTCACAATAAAATCTTTTGGAAAATTACTATATTGTACATAATTTTATTAATATATATACTTATATATACATATATATTACTACTCCTTTTCACACACACACACACACACACACACACACACACACACACACTCAAACACACAAACACACACCTCTATCATATTTATCAGTGTCTCTTTAAATAGCATATGAATCAGGCAATGCATCTGGCAAATGACTAGCTTGTATAATACCCATATATTTCCTCAATAGAAATAGAATCAGAATACTCACCAAAATTATTCAATGGTGCAAAGATTGTGTCCATTCTATGAAGTTTTTACATTCTCAGGATATTTATGAGCCCATAGACTCATAAATATTAGAACTTGAAATTGATCTCAATAATTAGATGAGGACAGAGAGAGAGGTTAAGTGACTTTCTTAAGTAACAAAGAAGTTGGTGAAAGAAAATACAGCTGACGTGATCAATCAATTACCTAATTAATCAATTAATCAGCTATTCATTGAATTCCCATACCTCTTGTTCTCATCATTATACCATTACTCACAGTAGGGTAACTTTATACAAAGTCATATAGAACAGCCAGACCTGCACAAAATTGTGAGGTCATTAATGTTTTTCTTTCTTTCACAAATTTCTCTTCCATGGATTACCATCAAGCTCCTCATTTTCTGAATGTGTTACCTTGGAACCATCACTTAATATCTGTGAGCTGGTTGCCTTACATTACATTGGAGATAATGCCTATTCATAAAGCTGCTTAGTCTCCTAACCATCTAACTATGAAAAGCATTTTTTCTTCCTTCCTCTCTTTAAGACAGTGATTTTCAACCTTTTTCATCTCATGGCATGTATAATTATTAAAATTCTGGGCAAAAAAAATATGTATAATTTTGATTCATGCACACCAGACAGCTATTGTGCTGGCTGTTGTCATTTTTTTAATTTTATAATCTAAAGGAAAGGAGGTCAGTGCCCTGACTAAATAGTCATGAATTGCATGTTTTAAAAATTTCTTGTGGCACACTGGTTGAAAATTGCTACTTTAAGACCGTATGGTTTCCTAGTGTATAACATCCTACTTCTACCAAAACAGGAAAAATATCTCTCGATCTAACTTACTCTTTGACCAACTAATTTATACCATTTTCCAAAAAATACTTCTAAATTATTTTTAAATAAAAAATTGTTTGACTTGTAGAAAAGAAATATTTATCACTCCTTTGTGATTATATATTATACTGAAAAATAATTATGTACAAACTAAAATTTGACACATTAACTTTGCTACAAATTTATTACAATCACAAGGGAAGGTACAGTAGGAAGAGTACTAGATTGGGAGGCAGGAAACCTTGCCTCTAACTCTGGCTCTGTCATTATTTAATCATGTCATTTAGGGTAAATCACTTAATCTCCCTCATCTACCAACTCAGGGAGCTGAGCTCGGTGTTTTCTGAGGTCCTTCACCCCAGAAAAATCTCTGTTTCTCAATACTTATATAGATGCTCAATCATCCCGAGATTTTTCTCCTTCCTTGTATATTTGGATCTTACACAAAATTATCAAGGACTTTACCATTTCCTAGAGATTTGCTCTTGAAAATTGGACACAGACTGAAATTCAATAATAAGGGAATATGAAAGCATAAGAGTCATGGTTACACAAATGCTCAGACATATGTGGAATAATATGAGCCTCATTCATCTATATTGTTAGGCTACCATAGCAGTTTCTCTCAGGATATGCATTAAAGAGAATTAAAAAGAATCTGAAAAGTAAGAGTACTTCTTTTGCATTCAGTTAAAGGAAAAGGCTACTCCAACTGTCAAAGTTGACAGTAGACATAATACAGTACTGTATCACTTTTCAAAACTTGAACATGATAAATGATGAGATACTTGGAGACATCTAAATTTTTTTTAAGCCCCTGAGGATAGTATTCTCTGAAGCCATGTTTACCTGCTACTTACCCAACCACAGCCTATCTAAGAGAACACTTTCATTCATTTTATTCATTTACACATTGTCTCATGTAGTCAAAAGCAATTTTTAAAAATTGGATTTCCAGCATTGGCCAATGTGGCTCAGTTGGTTGAAAATCATCCCATGCACCAAAAGGTCACAGGTTTGATTCTTAGTCAGGGCATATGCCTGGGTTGTGAGCTTCATCCCCAGTAGGCAGAGTGCAGAGGTAGATGTTTCTTTCTTTCTCTCTCTCTCTCTCTCTCTCTCTCTCTCTCTCTCTCTCTCTCTCTCTCTCTTTCTCAATAGAAGAAAATATATTTTAAAATTTGAGTTCCTTCAATTCAAAAGCAATTTTAAAAACAATTTTTTAACAAATGAAATCTTGCCACTTGTTCACTGGATTCCCACTCTTTTCACCTATTCAAGAAAATTGCTACAGCAATTCTCCCCTAACCCACATATATGTGTCCTCTTTCATGAATATTTCCCATCTACATAAAGGTGCTATAATTTCTCCCAAGAAAAAAATAAAGCAATTTTTACCTCACATCCCCTCTAGCTTCTCTTCTTATATAAAAACTAGAAGCACCCTAACCGGTTTAGCTCAGTGGATAGAGCGTCGGCCTGCAGACTGAAAGGTCCCAGGTTCAATTCCAGTCAAGGGTCTGTACCTGGGTTGCAGGCACATCTCAGTAGGAGGTGTGCAGGAGGCAGCTGATCAATGTTTCTCTCTCATCGATGTTTCTAACTCTCTATCTCTCTCCCTTCCTCTCTGTAAAAAATCAATAAAATATATTTTAAAAACTAGAGGCCTGGTGCATGAAATTCATGCATGGGGGGGAGGGGGGGTCCCCTCAGCCCAGCCTGCACCCTCTCCAATCCGGGACCCCTTGGGGGATTTCCAACTGCCAGTTTAGGCCCAATCCCTGGGGTTGGGCCTAAACTGACAGTCGGACATCCCCCTCACAATCCAGGACCACTGGCTTCTAACTGCTCACCTGCCTGCCTGCCCAATCACACCTAACTGCCTGCCTTCCCAATCGCACCTAACTGCCCCCCCTGCTGGCCTGGTCACCCCCAACTGTCCCCCTTGCAGACATAGTCGCCCCCAACTGCACCCCCACCCCCACCGCCAGCCTGGTCACCCCTTAGTGCCCCTCTGCTGGCCTGGTCGCCCCTTACTGCACCCCATGCCAGCATGGTCGCCCCCAACTGCACCCCCCATGCCAGTCTGGTCGCCTCCAACTGCCCCCTCTGTGGGCCTGGTAGCCCCATGCAGCCTGCTGCTCAGTCATTTGGTCGCCCCTCACTAACCCCCTGCCAGCCTGGTCACCCCACGCAGCCTGCTGCTCGGTCGTTTGGTCACCCCTCACTAACCCCCCTGACAGCCTGATCACCCCACACAGCCTGTTCGGTTGTCCATTTGGTTGTTTCAGATACAATGGTCGCTTAGCCTTTTATGTATATATAGATTCCTCACAAGAGTTGCCTATATTGCTTATCTCCAACTTTTTCCTTCATTGTTTCTTAACCCTACTCAACCAGGCTGTCACCTTTACTATATTACCAAAATAGCTCTAGTCAAGGTCAATAGTCAAGTCTCAGTTCTCATTTTACTTGACATATCTGCAGCACTTACATATATGATCACTTCCTTTTCCTAGAAACAGTTTCTTCATTTAGCTTCCAGGATAACTTAATAAAAACAGTAATAATGACTAACACTAGCTAGAACTGTTCCATTTTTGGTGGGTTTTTTTTTTTATTTTATTGATTTTTTACAGAGAGGAAGAGAGAGGGATAGAGAGTTAGAAACATCGATGAGAGAGAAACATCGACCAGCTGCCTCCTGCACACCCCCCACTGGGGATGTGCCCGCAACCAAGGTACATGCCCTTGACCGGAATCGAACCTGGGACCCTTGAGTCCGCAGGCCGACGCTCTATCCACTGAGCCAAACCGGTTTCGGCTGGTGGGGTTTTTTTTAGTTCACTTGTATCTGCCATAATACATCTGGTTATTCATAAAAGCTGTACAAATGAATTCAATTTTGATATGATGGAGACTACTACCCTTACATCTTATTAGTCTTTGGTGGAATGTCCACAGTTCCTCCTTAGATGAAGTAAGGTGGTACTACTCTGATTCACTATGTTAACCAGAGTATAATGTGGGAGTTGGGGTGAGGTGGGGGTGGAGCAGGACAGGCAATTTCAAAGGCTTCCACTTGGCCTTTCCTAACAGAATGGGTCTTACTCCACAGGGGAGGGAACCAAAGTGATTCCTGTCAGTTACTGAGTGTAGCCACTATGATTATGCACTCAGGGACTGGAGAAATGATTCAAGATGGGTTATGGGTTGAGCCTACTATGAGGTGAATGTAGGCCAGGACTGCATTTGTTTCTTGGCCCTCATCTTTAGCAAGTCTAACAAGGGTGCCATAGCAGCATTTTGAAGCCTTTGGTATCAGTACTGGCTCATCCTTCATATCCAATAATCTTCACAAGATCTGAGTATTTCCCCAACCCCAGTGTACAGTGTATTAGTAAATGACCATACAGCCCTTTGGAAATAAATTGGTAATCAGTTTCTGGAAATATGTGTTGTAGTAATACATAGACCTTCCTTATGGGGACTGGCTTCCTCTTTTCAGTCAATAGGCTCAGGTCTATAAAATGTAGGGGTGATTATTTTTTTATTGTAGCAGTTGACTTCAAGACTCTACTTGCAAACTCTTAGTATTATTTGGTTATATAATTCAAGCAATATTTTCATTGGCTACTACTCTAATGTCCCTCAAAAACCATGGTTCATCAGCCATTGCCACAGATCTTTGTATGTCCAGGACCCCTGGTTGCTATCTAATTGTGGTGCCCATTTCAGTAATTATGCCTCTGGTGGTTAAGTGCCACCATTAGGATTCCTCTATTTTAGAATCCTATCATCCCTACTGATATTTCATAGTTAGTTCCATAGTAGCAATTTCTACCACCAACTTCCTCACAGCAGACAGCCATCACCTGAGCTCAGTGATGCCAGTACCTCCCTCACCAGTGCTTTCTTCATTGCTTAAGTGAATGAAATGTCCTCTGCACATACAGGGAACACAGTCAGCTGTTTTATGTAATAAACTTATTCTAGCATGGCCACTCCTCTAAGCCTTACCAATCCCTTGATCAATTGTCTATCAAGGCAGTTATAATATGTCCAACTTACTTTCTTTATCATTATTATCACCATAGTTTTAAGGAGTGATACAAGCAGTGCTATTGCCAGTATGTTAAGCCCTGAATCATGAGAAAGTATCTCCATACAGTAAACTCTTCCCTATGAGTTTTATATTTTGCCCCTGCCCCATCCTATGCTACTCCCATACACATTCTCCCAGTTCCTGTCAGTATTAGCCATGTACTATAGTTCTTCAATTAATAATCCATTTCATCCAATAACAGGGACTTACTTCCCTGTTCTGTCCATGCTAAGACTTGACCCAGTTATTGGCCTAGAAACAATGAGCAAATGTCTGAGCAAATGTTGAGGAGGGTAAACATAAATATGTTCATCACATTATGTTCTGGATGTTGGATTGCGTTCTGGGACTATTATCTAAGAACACATGCTCTTTTGTGTCAGACATATAATCAGACAATCATCATAATAGATAATAGCAATAATTAGCATTTTGAGGGTTTGTGATGGGTTATGCATTATCATAATTCACCTTTATAACAACTCTATGAAGTTGGTTCAGTTGTATTATTATCCACTTCACAGATGAAGAAACTGGGACTTAGCAAGGTTAAGTGATTTATCCAAGATGACACAGCCAATCTGTGGCAGAAGTTCAAGGTCATGTGCTCTGCATGCACTCTACAGAAGCAGGAAGGCCAACTTGTCCTGGGGAAGTTGGAAAAGATTTCACTGAGAATTGAAATGTGATATGCAGCTTAAGGAATGAGTCAGGGGGGTTTCTGACATCCCTCGAGGGGGCCCAGATTGGAGAGGGTGCAGGCTGGGCTGAGGGACACACACCCCAGTGCATGAATTTTGTGCACCAGGCTTCTAGTAAAAAAATAAAATAGGCCGAAACCGGTTTGGCTCAGTGGATAGAGCGTCGGTCTGTGGACTCAAGGGTCCCAGGTTCGATTCCGGTCAAGGGCATGTACCTTGGTTGCGGGCACATCCCCAGTAGGGGGTGTGCAAGAGGCAGCTGATCGATGTTTCTCTCTCATCGATGTTTCTAACTCTCTATCCCTCTCTCTTCCTCTCTGTAAAAAATCAATAAAATATATTTAAAAAAAATAAATAAATAAATAAAAAATAAAAAAAATAAAATAGAAAATAATGGGTCCATATTTAAATAAGCAAACAAATTGAAACCATTATGAGAAAGAGTATTTTACATGAAAAATGTACCTTTTACTGGAAAAAAAAAAACAAAACTGAGAAAGGAAAAAGTAACTTCACATTGGACAACCTGGCAGACACCACCTCATTCAAATCATTAAAGTGAACACCACGAGCAATAAAACAAATGAAATTGTGCTCCACCTGATAAAATGCAAAGAAAACAGTGGAGTATCACTTTTGCAATATTCCTGCTAAAGATGCATAACCCAAATCTAAGCATATGGAAATGTTAGACAACCACAAATAGAAGGACATTCTGAAAACTAATTGGCCTATAGTCTTCAAAAGTGTCAGGATCATTAGTCAAGGAAAGACTGAGGAGCTGTCCCAGACTGGAGGAGACTAAAGCGATAAGTCAGCGAACTGCAGCATGTAATTTCGAACTGCACCCTTTAGCTATAAAGGAGATTATTTAAATGTGGTCTGAGGGTGTGTCTACTCAAGTCTCCAGGAATCAGCTTGAAGTGAAATATAATACAGGTGGGTCTTTGTCCTCCCAAACCCCTGGCAATATACTGCTTCCATTAATTAGCAACTTATTAAAAATCATAGCCATCCGGCCCTGGCCGGCTTGGCTCAGTGGATAGAGCGTCGGCCTGCGGACTGAAGGGTCCCAGGTTCAATTCCGGTCGGGGGCATGTGCCTGGGTTGCGGGCTCGATCCCCAGTGGGGAATGTGCAGGAGGCAGCCGATGGATGATTCTCTCTCATCATTGATGTTTCTATCTCTCTCTCTCCCTCTCCCTTCCTCTCTGAAATCAATAAAATAAATTTTAAAAAATCATAGCCATCCTTATTAATAATTCATAACAAATTAAACTTGGTTTTCCATCTTCTCAGCCAATTACTTACTACATAACCACTGTTGAGGTTGACAGGCCAAAGATTACCAAGAACATACTTGTAAAAAAAATTAGGTTGGGTATATGTGTTCAGTTAGCAACACCCCTAGGAACCACAGGAGCATCTCGGTAAGGGGGAGTTGAGAAAGGCTTCTTATGGGATTTGAGTTTATGCTGGATGCTTCCATGGAGGAGTGAAGGAAGCAAGGACCAATTCTGGATTGGAAGCTCTCAAGAAGCAGGGGAAACTTAGTGACTGGGAATCTTAACACATTTTGTCTAAAAAGTAGAAGATTAAAGCAAGCCTAGAATGGCCATTGATAAAGAAGAAGCAATAATTCATGTTAGGCAGAAGAGGGGAGTGTTTAGTCATTTCTGTTGTCATGTAGGACCTTGAGGATGGCTGTTCTTAGCATTGTTTATTTTTATGGAGAATGTTGTGGTCTGATTGTCATCAGTGCCATTTTTTATTTTTTCAACAACAAAAAAAAAGAGGGGGCATAAGTAATTCTATAAGAAGGAAACACAGTTTAAACAGAAGAAGTAATCATTGAGCCGAAACCGGTTTGGCTCAGTGGATAGAGCGTCGGCCTGCGGACTCAAGGGTCCCAGGTTCGATTCCGGTCAAGGGCATGTACATTGGTTGCGGGCACATCCCCAGTAGGGGGTGTGCAAGAGGCAGCTGATCAATGTTTCTCTCTCATCGATGTTTCTAACTCTCTATCCCTCTCTCTTCCTCTCTGTAAAAAATCAATAAAATATTTTTTTTTTAAAAAAAGAAGTAATCATTGACAACTTGTTATTGAGGGAATAGTCAAAACATTAGAAGAAAACATTGAACTAAAATAATAACAAGAAGGAGGGGGAGAAGAAGGAGGAAGAGGAGGAGGAGGGGAAGGAGGAGGAGGAGGAGGAGGAGAAGAAGAGGAGGAGGAGGAGGAGGAAGAGCAGCTGCTAACTGGCTGCCAATTCTAATAACACATTTTCATATATTTCTGTGTAAATAATATCTCTCTACTTTGGCAGACCTTTCTAACTTTTAGGTTTGGAGGAAACATGCTTTTCTCATGTTTCCATAGAGAGAAGAATGACAGGACATAATACTAAACACTGACAAAACCTGGACAGTGTTCACAGATTGTGGAAGTTATTTCAGACTGTGGAATAAAGAGTGAGGGTGAATTACATTCAGTTCTTTTCTGTAATGACTTAATGCCTCATTGCTTCTTTGGACCATAAAGAGTTCCCAGACTACTCTTCTAAAAGCTCTCCTTTTCTTTGATCCATTACCAACCAATTGTTCAAATGGATAGGCCATTGGTTCTCCATCAAAAAGGAGAGATGGAAAGGATGGGGCTGCGAGCTGAGCCAAAATAAATGAAAGGCAAAAGAGTCTCTAAGGGGAAATACTTATTTTAATTCTTTCTCCCATATCACACAGTTAAAATTCAGCAGAGAGGGATCATTGGAAGATACTGAAGAGCCATCATTAATATCAGGTGTACAAATTCTATGTAAAACTGCTAGGTGTTGAGATGGAGTCAAAAACACTGATCAAGAGGTACACACTTACCACAGATGCTTTAAAAATTCTCTGAAAAAAATCAGTGTTCTCTGGTCTATCTGAGAAGTAAAAGCAAACAGTTGTATGTTATATATATATATGTATAATCTAATAATAGACAAATATGCAAATTGACCGCACCTTCGCTACACCTAAGCCACGCCCACCAGCCAAGCCACGCCCATCAACCAATCAGGACGAGTATGCAAATTACCCCAACAAAGATGGCGGCTAATTTGCATATCAAGACAGTGTCCAAAGAAGCCAAGAGCTGCAGAAGGGAGTAAAGCTTCGAAGAAACAAGCAAGCGGGGGGGGGGGGGGGGGCGGGGGACGAAGGGAAACGTGGGCGGGCTGGAGGAGAAGGTGAGCTGGGTGACAAGGGCGGGGCAGAGGTGGGGCCGGGGCGAAGGGAAACGCGGGCGGGCTGGAGGAGAAGGTGAGCCGGGTGACAAGGGAGGAATGGAGGCGGGGTAGAGTGCAGCAGGAAATCCTATTGCAGGATTTTTCCTGCAACGGGAAAGCTAGTATATATATAAAATATTTACAGTTGCATGTAATATCTATACTAATAATAGAGAAATATGCAAATTGTCCGGGATGTATCATGTAACAACCAATCAGGACAGAAGTAGAGCCATGGCCGTGGCGGAGAGCTCTCAGCACGCCTGCGCCAGGGGTCTCAGCACGTCTGTGCACGGAGAGGAAGGTAGGGCCTGTGCTGGAGCTCTCAGCATGTCTGTGCATGGAGAGGAAGGGAGAGCAGATAGGCAGTTAGGGGAAATCTGGCCAGTAGGGGAGAGTAGATAGGCAGTTAGGGGGATCAGGCTAGCAGGGGAGAGCAGATAGGCAGATTAGGCCAGTATGGGGGAGCAGTTAGGCAGTTAGGGCGATCAGGCCAGGAGGGGAGAGCAGTTACGGAGATCAGGATGGCAGGGGAGAGCAGTTAGGACCATCAGGATGGCAGGAGAGCAGTTAGGGGCATCAGGCAGGCAGGCAGGTGAGTGGTTAGAAGCCAGTGCTTCCAGATTGTGAGAGGGATCCCAGATTGGAGAGGGTGCACTATACTAGAGTGCACTATATAATACTAGAGGCCCGGTGCATGAAATTTTGTGCACTGGGCGGGGGGGTCCCTCAGCCTGGCCTGCACCCTTTGGCAGTCTGGGAGCCCTCGGGGGATGTCCAACTGTGGCCTAAGCCACAATCAGACATCCTAGCACTGCGGTGGAGGCTAGAGAGGCTCCCGTCACTGCCACTGCGCTCACCAGTCGTCAGCCCGGCTTGTGGCTGAGTGGAGCTCCTCCTGTGGGAGCACACTGACCACCAGGGGGCAGCTCCTATGTTGAGTGTCTATCCCCTAGTGGTCAGTGCATGTCATAGCGACCGATCGTTCCACAACTGGTTGTTCCACCGTTTGGTCAATTTGCATATTACCCTTTTATTATATAGGACTAGAGGTCTGGTGCACAGCCTGGTCGTCCCACATAGCCTGCTGGTCAGTTGTTTGGTTGTCCCTCGCTAACCCCCCTGGTCGCCCCTTGCAGCCTGCTGTTCGGTGGTTACTGTTACTGTAATGGCATCCTGGACAATTTGCATATTCCTCTATTATTAGTATAGATATGTATCATGTGCTTTTTGTTCTAAACATACACTAGTGAAGGAAAGCATCAAATATCCTTTGTCTACCATGATTTCCATTCATATGTATATTGTTAGAAGGTATGAGCTGTCCCTGTGGATGAAACACTCTGGTAAACCAGGTGCAAATTCATTACCACCAGCAGAAGCCTTCTGCTAAGATATCTGGCGGGGGGGGGGGGGGGGGGGGGGGGGGGGGGGGAATAGCAATAAATATCCCTGGCCAATTTTGTGTTCTTGATTTATTACTTCTTATAAAACTATAACTCATTCCAATTTTATTTACAGTCTTAGAAGATAATACTTAGAACATTATAGTGCATTCACTCCTTATGATTAATGAACAAATATTCATGGAAAGCAACTTAGTTAAGTATTAAACAGTCTTTATTGTTGGGAAATTGTCCTTTAGAACAAGTGTTGTTAGCATAGACTATATAGAAGAGCTTCAGCATTCTTGTGGACTCTGAAACATCATGAAAAATTTTGTTTATATTGACATACAGATTTCTCTAGGAGGTGGATTCACAGCTTTAAGCAATGAAATGAAGGCAGCCATGGCAAACAAAACATCACAAAATGAATTTTCGCTGTTTTAAAGCCAGCCCTGGTTCTTTCATTCCATAATTTAAACTCTGGATCTTCTCCATCTATTTTCAGATAAGATCAAACACAGTTTTTCCTTATATCTATATTTGTTTCTGAAGTCTTTCACTAGGTAACACCCTCCATCATCTTCTTCTAAAATCTAGACAAGCAAGGATTCATTAGAGAAAAAAAAATAATGGAGAGGAATGGTCTTAACAGAAGTGAAAAGGCCAAAATTAAAGTCCTTTTAAAGATTTTTTTTGTCCACTCTGGAGCAAAATAAAGTACAAAATTTGCTAAGAAATAATGTGTAACTTGCATAGTGCTAAATAGAATCACAATAGAATGTCAAGGCAGCTAAGACATCAGGTAAGTACCTTTGTTAAGTCAACATTTCCCTCAAATAGTAAATGTTAATATTAACACGCTTTCCTAGAAAATGGTCATCTCTACCATAAATCACGCAACAAATGCACAAGAGAGGCCATTTTTGAAAATTCTTTTAAAATCGGCAAATAAGGAAGTATAAAAGCATAGTATATAGTACAAAATTGTGGCAAATTTTATAAAATGGTGATATTCTGCAACTTTGCCTCAAGGAAAGCTGCTCTTCCACCATTAAATCAAGATAAATTCAGAAAACGATAACCTTATATGGAATTCTATTAAAGAAATCCCAAACTGGCAAGAGTAGATTGGTTTTCAGAATTAATACAACACCAAAGTATCCTTTGTCAATAGAAGTTTTATCAGACATTTTAAAGAAAATGTCAGAAATTTTTCATTAGCACTGTTTTTATTTCAATATATATGGCAATGGTGAGGAGTAATATTTTTGTTTGCTCATTCTTAAATCACAGAAATTAATCAAGGATTACTATATTACACATCAAGTGCGTTCAATGAACAATTCATCACTTAATGCTGACTCAGTGTCTAACACTGCCCTAAGTAAGTAATGTTACCTAAGGGCATGTAATGGTGAAAAGGAGCAGGAATGATTTCTTAGCCTAACCATGGACAGAATGGATGGAAAATGAGCAAATCATTTTGTCTTAAACCAGCATGGATAGTATTTACAAAATCTTGATAACCACAAGTCAGTCACATACAAAAACGTGATTGTTTTAAACAATAACAGCAACATCATGTATGCTTATTAACTACCAGATATTCTACCAAGAAATTAATACAGCATTCTGGGTCTCAACTGCACAGAAACCCTATGAAGTAGACATTTATAATATGACTTTGAGTCACAAGAGACAGTACCCACCTCACAGAATCCAGTAGTAAGAATGTACTTACACCTGGCCAGTGTTGCTCAGTTGTTTGAGCATTGTCCTGTGCACAAAGAGGTCACTGGTTCAATTCCCAGTCAGGACATATGCCTGGGTTGGGGGCTGGATCCCCAGTGTGGGGAGTGCAGGAGGCAGATGATCAAGGTTTCTATCTCATTCTCCCTCTCCCTTCCTCTCTTTCTAAAATTAATAAAACATATTTTTTAAAAGAATATAGTTCTAAATCTGAAATATCAGGTTTTACAAGAAATGCTGTCATGTTTCTTATTCTGACTCTTCTTTCTTGCTCTACAGATTAATTTCCTCTGGTTCTCATGTCTATATGTCCAAAAACATGACCACTAATAACTCTCAAGTTTTACATCTTAAACTTTTAACACCAAAGAATGGCTATCCTTTCTGAGTTATAATTCTAATATACCTGGAAAAACACCAGTTAGCCAAGGTTTATTTAAATGCCTAACACCAGGCCAACAGGGTTCATTGAGTCATGTCTGTTATATCAGGTAACCAGATCTTGAAATGTCAATATTTTCTTATTTTACTTTCTTTCATACATGTTCACCTTCCCCTCAATTGGTTAGAGAAATGTGGAAGATTTAGCATTTTTTACAAGGAAATTAAAAAGAAAAAATACATTTGTGTTCATTTCTAAGTTTAGTTTGGTTGTTGTTGGCTTGTTTGAATTGTTTGTTTTGCTTTTAATGCTTCCTAATTAGTCTCTTGAGACTCTAAAGGAAGTCCCTAAAGGAAGTGGGTCAAAGAGTTTATATAACAAAGATTAAAGAGAAAAAAAAAAAAGAGGGAAGAAAATGACTTGGAAGGAAGATGGTTGAGGGTAACTTGGGCTGAGAGAGAGAGGAAAGAAAATGGTGAATACAAGATCTCAGAAGAGGACAGAATCTCCAGACCAGAAAGATCACAGGGAGTTAGGGATGCAAGGAAGCAGTTAGTATGAAAATATGGCCCATTATCATAAAGTGGCCAACTCTGGGAAGCAGAGTGGAAGCCAATATAATACACTATCTTTGTGCTTACAGAAAAGCCATGTCACAGGCCGTCATCACTATTGGGCAGAGAATGGCTGCCATTCCCAGCTGCCTGCACCTCAGCCGTGTATTATCCAGCATATGAGCATTTAGCTTTGCCCAAAACTTTGGAGAGCCTCTTGTGGACACTATCTTTATCATCAATCCAGGACACTCATAAATACCCCAAAATAGAGCATAGGAAACTTGAGCCACCCAATGGCAGCGGTGATAGGAAAGAAAAGCCCAGGACAGGTATATGGGTGGGCTGATGAGTAGATAAACTCACCCATATTTCACCACCTTGGCAATTTTCAGGACAATCATGTAGATTAGAGGGTAGAAAAGAGAATTTTTCAGAAAAAGTGCTGGCATGGGTTGCAGGGCAGATAGAAAATAGGAACCTCCTAGAACATAAATATTCTCATTTGACACATGAGGCAACTGATTCTTATAAAGGTGAGTATTTACCCAAGACCATATATGGCTGTGAAATGCTCTGAACCATGGTGCAGCCATAACACTCCAAAAATAACAATTTTTGTGGTAGCTTCTTTAATAAATAAAAATGTACAAGATGCATTTGTGGACAATTTTAGAATCAAAATTCCAACTTCTGCAACCATAGGATCAGATAGTTATCTGAGCAGCCTTGAAAATGGAGGGTCCTAAGATATTGTGTACAGTATTGGGAGAAAGGGTTTGATTTGCTTTTGTATTTTGAAGGAAACTATCTGTATCTATCACTTGTCTAGATCTTTGTGTCTTGAATAGATTAGGGTCCAAGGTTATTTTAGTATGTTTCTGTTTTGATGGGAAATTGATATATGCACATTTGGATCATGTGGTCCATTAAAATGCCCATTTTCAAGGGGCAGTGGGAATCCAAAGGCCATAGAAAACATGTGACTTTAATCCATATGCATTTTTCAAAATCTTAAATAAAATTCATGATAATTATAGGAAAATCTTCAAATGTGAATTATTATGCTTCTAAATAGTTTTAATAGTTTTATACTATTTTAATATGCTAGATATATACTAAATGACAAGTGAGACAACTTAATTCAAATTAACATAAATAACTAATGGTTATTTTGGCTCATATAGCTATAAAAGATATTGAAAATATGATGATGTCAATCTCAATCTTCCCCCTCCCCCCGCTCATATTCCATCCATCATCTCTCCCATTATCTCCTACAACATATACATAGAGAACAAGGCTCTAGAAGCTCTGAGTTTATATCATCACAGCTCATTCTTCAAGAGCAAAGAACTTCTCTCTAGCTTTCCAATATCAAATTCTTTATAAAGATTTTGAATAACCCAAATTGTCCAGCCTTGAACCAATACCTAAGGCAAAGGACCTGGGCATGAGGACTGGCCACATCTGGTCCATGTGTCCATCCTTTTGTTTGGAGTGTTGTCAATGTCAGCCCCACCAGAGCCAATGTTGGTAAGGGATAGGAGTGGTGGTG
Organism: Eptesicus fuscus; assembly: GCF_027574615.1. Taxonomy (NCBI): domain Eukaryota; kingdom Metazoa; phylum Chordata; class Mammalia; order Chiroptera; family Vespertilionidae; genus Eptesicus; species Eptesicus fuscus. Next base: position 72,767,289 of record NC_072474.1, read on the forward strand.
GGCTGGAACCAGCTCTAGCTCTCTGGCACTGACTGTGGGCATCTCTTCTCAATGCCAGATGGGTAGCCAGAGATCAGCCATGGTGGAAATATTTGCACAGCAGAAATCAGCATACACTGCAATCCAGTACTTTTTTTATCTTTCTGAGAACAGGTTGTTAAATATTTACCAGAAACTCCTGGATGAAAGTGTTCCCCTAAAGGGCTGAGGTAAGGAAGACAAAGAGTACAGGGTAGAAACATCAGTATGTTATGAGCAGACCCATTTGTGCTCTTTGAGTGCAACAATAAGTAGTATTTATAAAACCAGCAGATTATGAGCATTTATAATGAATTTCTATTAATCGAATGCTGGGATTAAAGATGTCTTTTTAAAATTCTACTATTTCAGACTACTCTAAGCAGAGTTTGGGAATTGCTCTCTACATAGCATTTACTTACCTGAGCAGTATGCAAAGAAAGGAAAATAATATTAACATGTTGCAAGAAAAAAGAATACTATCTGCATTCAGATAATTCTGTGAAAACATTTCCTGTATACCACAGCATTTCACTTGGAGTAAATTTCCTCTGGTCATTTATGGGAAATAACCTTATTGATGAGTCTATCTTTGCCAAGGAAAGTATCAGCCCTGACTCATACAACCATCCTACCTAATAATAGACAAATATGCAAATTGACCGTACCTTCGCTATGCCCACGATTGGCCAGGAGGCGCGGGGGGAGGGGCGGGACTCGGGGTGGCCGAGGTAGCTGATTGGGCCGGCGGGACGCTGAGCTGCATCGCCAGCAGCGGCACGAGCTCAGCGTCTGCGCCATGGCTGTACTGTGGCACAGAAGGGGCCTCTGGGGCAGTGAGCTGACGGCGGACCATCAAAAGTGGGGGAGCTGAGTGCCTGAGCGGACAGGCACCCAGCTCCCCACGATCGAAAGCAGAAAGCCACACCAGAGGCTTCTGAAAGGCCTGGTGTACCAGCGATCGAAAGGAATGCGTGGGAGCTGGGTGCCTGTCCGTTCAGGACCAGGCCTTTCAGAAGCCCCCGCCACACCAGAGGCTTCTGAAAGGCCTGGTGCACCAGCGGACAGGCACCCAGCTCCCCCGTGATCAAAACGAAAGCGTGTAGGGGACCCTACACGTGCATGATTCAATCATGCACTGGGCCTGTAGTAGTAAATAAAGACATATTTAGATAAATACAATCAAAACCTTTTCAAACACCCATAGGCTTTACAACAGCATTCATTTCGCAAGTATAATTTGAACACTAGCTACAAACCAGTAGTTACTTTATCATCTTATTTGATCCACAGGACAACCCTATGAAGCAGGAAATCTTATCCCCATTTGACATATGAGTACAATGAGGCAGAAAGAAGATAAACAGCTCTGTCAAGGTCATATAGTCATTGAAAGGCATTCCTAGGAATCATATCCTGATGTAACACCAAATTCCATGCACTCAATTGCCAACACACCCACATGAAGCGTGATTGCTGTCTTCTCAGACAGAACACATAGATCATTAACCTCTTATCGGGTTCATTTCATCTTTTATCTTTCAATGTGATAGCTCTTATATTTCCTCCGAAGTCCTGTTCCAGCCAGGTTGTAGACCTCAGACTTGGGTACACGTGCTTTAACCTACTTTCACGTTCTCTTTCATTTACTGGAGTTCATTGCTCCCTCCCTGACAGAGGTGGCCACGTTAACCCTTAGAACAGCACGTGGCTGAGGAGAAGGTACAGGTGAGTAGAGAGAGACACTATTAGAAGCAGCTGATAATATCCCTGGGGGCGTTTGCATTTTAAAGAGGATTACTGGAAAATTAGCCAATGCTACCCCTGGATCAAAGAGATATTTTAAAGCAACAGAACCCTCAAATCAGACCAATTAGACAAATTTCTACTTTGACCAACTCTAAAATATCTGTTCACATTTTAATTATATCTAAAAGTTAGTGTGACTGAAACAAGGGGAGTGTCCTCAATCAGTACATAAACACAGTAATGAAAGCTACTGGGAACATAACGTGGACATCCTTTATTTCTTTCCCTCCCGACTGAAAGCCCCATGAGGGCAAGGAGAGCAGCTACTGTATTCACCAATTCTTATTAAGCCCATGCCTCAATACCTGGCAATAGTACACACTCAAAAAATAAATGCTGAATACATTGTGAATAAATAAATTCCCTCTGTATAGCTTCTTTGAGTTACAGTTTTTTATCATACTGTTATATTATTTGCAATTTTTTTTCTGTGATATAGTAAACTATAAACTTATTGGAAAGGTTTTTAAACTTTGAACTTAAAGTAATAACAACTTTCTGCCATCTCTCAAAATAATTAGAATAAGCCAGGGTCACAAAGTGAGTGAGAAATCACTGCTACAAGGTAGTTATGCCAAAGGGGTTTAAATATGTTTAAAACATTTCTTTTTAGCCTTCAAGATGAAGCTTTCGTTAACCTGGCGAAAGCTGTGCAAGTGAACAAATGTACTCTGGAAAAAGCGAACTTTGAGTAATAATGGCCAGAGAACAGAGGGATTCAGACCTGAATGATCCCCACAGGTGGCTAACTGCACATCAGTCACAGTGACAGCAGCCACCACTTTGCTGCTGGGACAGAAGAGCTGCACTGATTTCCCCTCGACATGCTTCCGCTAAAATAGATTAATTCTTACTCATCAATCTGATTTGGGCTCCGGCTTAGCCAGCTAATTTTCAGCCTATGGGAATAAAGTCACGGTAACTCTTGATCATTTCATGGAAAAGAACCCCACAAAGATGAAAGAAAAACAACACGCCAAGAGGCTACTGATCTCAAATATTTCCTGCCTCTCTAGCTCATTAAACATCATCTGGTTGGGGTTTACCTTTAAAGGCATAATTCCCCTAGTAATTAGGAGTGGGATTGCTAGGGTGCATAGTTTACTCATAGGAAAAATGTCACTGGAGCAAGGCTAATTAAACCTTTGCTTTTCATCACAGTCTAGCTCTGGTTGCTACAGTTCTCTGTGATTTGAAGCAATGGTCTTGTGCTATATTTTATTTTCTAAGAAATATAGGGTGCTTTAGAGCAAACAGCGGTAAGCAGAAGGGAATATTTCAGTAGGAATTTGATTTTTAAGAAAGTAGTAATTGGTGGTTTTTCTTCTCTATATTTCTTATATTGAAATGGCCATGCTTCCTTCCTAATCAATTGTCTCAAATACGCATGTATTCATTAAATGCATATATGCCTTCCAGAGGCATTTTGTCAGACACTGAACACAAAATAATGACTAGATCCTGTTCCTTGCCCTTGAGATTACCAAATCCACTGGGGAGACGCTGAGATAAGTGCTATTAAAAGGAGGTAAGCACCAGGTGCTATGGAAACCCTATGTCTGGGGAAGGAAAAGGAGGCAGTCCACAGGCCGTCACCAGCTAGCCAAGTCTTGAAATATAAGTAAGACTTGACCACGATTATGAACTTCCAGTTAAGCCTGGCAAAGCACAGTTCCCTCATGGAACTCCTCTACAGGGATTTATTTTCAAATGCACTCTTTATTTTGGAGTAGTTTTATAGACTTACACAAAGATAATACAATTTCCCTTAATATTAACACCTTACTTGACCATGGTACATTTATCAAAACTGAGAAGTTGCCCTAGCATAAGTGTGGCTCTGTTGGTTGAGCATCGTCCCATGCACCAAGAGGTGCAGGTTTGATTCCTGGTCAGGGCACATGCCCATGTTGCTGTCTCTATCCCCAGTAGGGGGCGTGCAGGAGGCAGTCAATGGATGATGGATGCTTCTTTTTCATTGATGTTTCTCTCTCCCTCTCCTTTCCTCTTTCTCTTAAAAAAACAAACAAAAAAATCAACAATCAACAAAAACATATTTAGAAAAAAACTGAGAGGTTAACATTGGTACGGTACTATTAAGTAAAAAACAGACATTATTCACATTTCACTTTTTTTTTTTTTTTCACTTATTGTCCTTTTTTCTGTTCCAGGATTCAATTCAGGATAGATCCACCATTGCATTTAGTTGACAGGTCTTTTTAGCCTGCTCCAATATATGGCAGTCATATCTTTTGTTAAAGCTTTCAAATTCATTAAGATGGATCTTGAAATCCTTTTGGTTGGGTTAATAGTTCATGGATAAGAGACTAAAGGCATAAATCTACCCCTATCTCCAAGAAACTTGCTCAAGTCACCTGTAATTAAGTTTAGAGGAAGAGGCATATCATAAAAAAGAATTGTGAATAAGCCTGGCCCAGTGGCTCAGTTGGTTGGAGCATCATCCCACACACCAAGAAAGGATGCTGGTCCAATTCCTTGTCAGGGCACATATCTAGGTTGCAGGTCTGATCCCTGGTTGGGGTACATGTGGGAGGCAACTGATTGATGTTTTTCTCTCACATCTATGTTTCTCTCTCTCTCTAAAAAAAATGAATAAAAACATCCTCAGGTGAGGATTTTAAAAAATTGTGACTGAGGCTATAGGCACATGAAAGTAGGCTGGAATCAAATAAATAAAAGAGACTCATTCTGAGAGTATTATACCACTTAGGAATAAATCTGACGGTAACTGTTCTTATCTAAAAATGACCCCTGGGGCCCTCAATATTACATGTAGAGTAAGTAGTCTGAGAAAGCTTCTTAGCCCCAAGGAGGACATATTTTTAAACATCCTCTTCAACGATGGCCAAGAAGGATATTGGGGAAAGAAACATTTTCCGGAGGGTAGAGTCAAGAGCCACAGAGGATAACAGACCAGGAGCTTATTCTGTGGGAATAGAAGAGGAATCTAATCAAGGAGTAGACCTCATGTTCAGAGAGGGGAGGGCATGGAAGTAGAGGTAGGGGGGGCTTGAAACATTTACCCAATATGATCTCAGATTTGCTGCATGCCTCTCATTTCTTTTTCTGAAAGAGGATATTTGTTGGAGTTATCCTCTCTCTCCTGTCATTACATTTTGATAATGTGGAGTCTCTTGATGAAGAGAAACTACTCAGACTTGATGTAGTAAGGATAAACACAAAATTGTTTACTTTCATCTTGATGCTGTTCCTGGACTTTGGATTTTTTCATCTGGGAGGGAAATGAGTATGTTTTATGTGCAGAACAGAGGGAAGCAAATATTTGTGAGTGAGATTGGAGACTTCTAGATTGTGTTTTACACTCTTCTTCATTTTCAGTCTTTCTCTGAGGGCAATTATACATTCCTCCCTGTTGACGGCCATGTGACTTGCTTGGGACAATGAAATATGAACAGATGCTTTAGTAGCCATCAGTGGTTCTCTTGTGTTCCACTTTTCCTGTGCCATGAACTCGGCTATATCCAAATGGAAGTACTCCATCAACCTGGATCTTGTAGCAAAGATGACATGGAGCAGAGCTCAGCCAACCTGTAATGGACTCTGCAGAAGTCAGTCAGAAATAAATCTTTGTTGTTATAAGCCTTTGAGTTTTTAAAGCCTCTGTTGCTTTCTCCTGTTCTCATGACATCAATGAGGTTGGGAAGAGACCTGTGGAAGCTTAGCTCATCAGGTTTCCACTTCAGCTGGGGATCAGGATAAATTCCTAGAAACCACATAGAGGTGAAAACCCTACTTTGAGAAATTAGAAGAACTTTTGGCATAATCGCTGTGTTTATTTTGAACTAGAAAACTGAAGTTACTCTTTTTTTCATCTTTATTGTTGAAAGTATTACATGTCTCCCTTCCCCCCGCCCAATTCTCCCTTCTAGCCCACCCTCACCCCTTGCCCCAGGCCTCCACCACCTTACTGTTTGTGTCCATGGGTTATGCATATCTGTATACGCATACAAGTTCTTTGGCTGATCACTTTCCACCCACCTATCCTTCTCTGCCTTCCCTCTGAGATTCTGCTGTCTGTTCTATGCTTCTATGTCTCTGGATCTATTTAGTTCATTGGTTTATCTTGTTCGTTAGATTACACATAGGAGTGAGATCATGTGATACTTGTCTTTCTCTGACTGAACATAATCTTATGGTAGCCCAGAAACAAAAGGCTTGAGTGCCTAAGACAACTGAAGGAAGCCTTTACTGTAGAGCTAGTTCCTCGTTTATTGGCTTCTAAACTATCACTAGCTACTGCCTAGTCCACTGGCTTGCACTGCAGTGGGACCTAGGGAAAACAGAGCTAAAAGAGCTCAGAATATGTATCCAGAAAAGGAACAATAACAACAACCTTGTTGTCTTGTGAATGGGGAGGAAGGCTGAAATATTTGATATATAAATTATTTTAAATTTATTTTCCAAGTACAGTTTGTAGTTGTGTATTAGTTTCAGGTATAGAGTCTAGCAGTTAGACAATCATATACTTTATAAAGTGTCGTTCCTCCCCCCCCCCCCCATATTTCAAGTACCCACCTGGTACCATACATAGTTATTGCAATATTGTTGACTATTTTCCATGTGAAAACTTTTGCTCTATAAAGCATGTCATTAAAATGAATTGTTATAGCATACTATCAAGGCCGGGGATTGATGCGGGAGGTTGGCCAGCCGGAGAGGGACTGTGGGAGGGCTCTAGGACATGTCCGGCCAGTGTGGCTCAGTCCTGATCAGCCAGACCCCCGCAGCAAGCTAACCTACCGGTCGGAGTGTCTGCCTCCTGGTGGTCAGTGCACGTCATAGCAAGTTGTTGAGTGGCCTTAGCATATCATTAGCATATTATGCTTTGATTGGTTGAACGGACAACCGGACACTTAGCATTTTAGGTTTTATTATATTGGATGGTATAGCTCAGTGGTTAAGGGGTAAGATCCTGGAGCCAGACCACTCAGGTCAGCACTTATTAGCTGCATGGTTGTCTTAGGTGGCTTCCTGGAAAACAAAGCTTTTTTGAAGGTTCTCTGGGGATCAACACTTGTGAGGGAGTGAGGGGAGCAGGGCCAAGTGAAAGGAATAATTGGACTGTGAGGTAGTTGCATCAGAGGCCTCAGCTGATCCTCATGGGGAGCTCTAGAGCTGCAGTGGCCTTTCAGAGATGTCCTGAATGGAGGTAAGGGATACTGAATGCAGGTTGGGAATAACCTTGGATGACGCAACTTCCTGTGGCCAAAGAAAATTTCTGGGAAGGCCACCACAACACTAGTTACCACAAACAAGTTACTTAACCTCCCTGTCCCTTGGTTTCTTCATTTATAAAACGGGAGAAATAATAGTACCTCTCTCAGTGGGTTGTTATGAAGATAATTCGGAACATTGCCTATCACACGGTGAGATTATATAAGTGATTGTTAAATAAAAAAGTGTCCACTGGAGATTTTCAAATATCCTTTAACAAAAGAGAGGGGGGTTTTAGAATTAGTTATTGTTTCTATGGACATAGTCGCTCTGAATTACTTTTAAATATTTGAACGTAATTAATTCTCAAGTAGTTTAGAAGTCCTCCATGAAAATACTGAGAAAAATATTCATTTGCTTGGGAGCTGCTTTTTTAGCAATCATGCAAGTATAAAATTTATCTCAGGCTATAATCAAATTAGTACATATTTTGAATTGCTGAAATATGAATTAAAGACATATAAATTTTGACAGGTGCTGCACTAAATATCTTATATGCATTTTCTCACTCCTCATTATAACCAATTTGAGAGATAGATACTATGCAGTTACTACCTCTATCTACAGAAGGGAACCTGAGACTCAGAAGGTTTTGCAAGACTGGGATTCAAAACTGACTCCTAAGGCTTACTCTTAACCATTGCACTCTCCTTTTTCCATGTAAGTAACCCACACCCCCAGCTCTTCCAAGTGTTTGAAATATTTGATTACTTAAGCACTGCACTCAAAGAAAACGTAGCTCACTAGTGCTATCCTTCACAAAGATTTTTAAATAACCCAACATAATCATTCTGCAACAGCATTGTTTTTTGTTTTTTTTTTTCAGCTTCTTAATGGAAAACTCAAGCCTCTCATCTCAGATAATAAGTAATTAAGATACTGAATGTTAAACCTAACTTGTATTCATGATGAAGATGTCAGCTTGCATGTTATTCTGGAACCGTTATATAAAAAGATACATTTTGTATTAAGTTACATTTTTAGTATGAGGATATGTAGCATAGCATCTAAAATATACTCAGCATTTTTTCAATCATAGTATCTAATCACATTCTCACCCTTCAAAAAGCTGATCCTTTAAAAACAGTTTATATATAGTCACTAATCCACTAATTCATAGCGACTTGTCATTCTGCCCAAAGTCAGCAATTGTGTCTGCCAGTTGAGAAACCTAATCAATAATTGAAGCTCCACAACTGCTAATGCTCAACCGATGCACCCTGTTGGCAATTCTACCACTGAATGTCAATGTTTGAAATATCCTGACTAAGCTGAATATTTACCAGGTCAGCCTCACATACAAGGCCAAGTTAAATAGGATGAAAGAAATCAGCAGTAGTCCAGATACTTGAGAATGGTTGTTTTCAAAACAGAACATATTACTGTGGTATTTCCTTTCAAACTACAATCTTCCCATCCCCTCATACCACCTCCAATTTGTCCAGGTAGTAGACTGAGATACCTTAAGCTCAGAAAAGATAAACCCCTGCCTGACTGGTATGGCTTAGTGTTTGAGCGTCGACCTACAAACCAGTAGGTCAGGGCTTGATTCCAGGGCATATGCCTGGGTTGCAGGCTTGATCCCCAGTGGGGGGCATGCAGGAGGCAGCCCATCAATGATTCTCTCTCATCATTGATGTTCCTACCTCTCTTTCCTTTTCCCTTCCTCTCTTAAATCAGTAAAAATGTATTTTAAAAAAAGAAAAGATAGACCCCCCAAACTCCAGCCTAACCTCCAAAAATACTAATCAAATTCCCTTCAGGCAGTGATTGATCTAAGTGTAGGTGTGTAATTCAGATTTATCCAATGAGACATAAGGGGAAGTCTACTGGGCAGACTTCCTTTCCCAAATATAAAGGCCAACCCTAGCTAAGAGGAAACCCTTTGCCCACTTCTTCGTGTTTTAATATGACTGAAAGTGTAATAGCTATCTTGTGAACATGAATGAAAGAGCCAAAAGGATCTCAGAAAGGCCAGCTCTGACAGCAGCTACACACTGAACAAAAGCCAGAAGCTGTCTAACCCAGACTATTTCAGCCAAAATTAAAACTCAGTTCTTCCAAACACATGCTGACTGATACAGCTCCCACGCTTCACCCCATCTTTTCCCTCTCACTTCTACGTCCCAACATTCTGTTAGCTGCCTTTTACGTTGTCAAGAGTAATCTCATTCGCATTTGGTTCTGTAACAATTTTTAATGTTCCGTGCTATGTCTATGGGTTGGTTCTGAATGTTGAAACCAATAAATAGTATTTCCATTATTATGGCTGTGTTAATATTCTAGTAGAACCAAGTATTGGACTACAATTACAAATCCAAAATAATTATGCCTAAGCCACTTAAAGGAGATTAGCAAATTCTGTTTCCTTATATTTCATAAATAGCTAAAAATTTGTCTGCTACATATTTGGAGTATTTATTGCTCATAAACATAAGCCTTTTTCACCATATCCCAAATATATTCCAGATTCTTACTTTTTGGAGTCTAATACATTCTTTTCCTTAAAGTTGGCTAACTTCTACTCCAAATTGAACTGATTTCTTAATATTTGAACTATTACTTTCTTGTGCAACTTTTATTTTTCCAGAATTTTCTAATTGCTCTTTTTTTTTCAATGCCTTTATCTTATACTCAAGTTTTTCAAATTTTGGGTTATTTTATCCATTTAATGGTATACTTTTCTATGTGCTTTTCCAAAGCCCTTTGTCCTTCTATTTCAGTTTTGATTGGTTTTCCTCTAGACCTGATGCACATCTATTATTCTGGGACTTACTGTTCAACAAGGTTGAGTCAACTGTTTTTTGTGACCTTTACTTTTGGTCTCAATGTAATTTCTCAGTGAGTGATTTCCTAAAAACAGGTGAGTGTAAGATAAACTGATTGGAATTTGATTATTTATAAATACTTTGTTTTGCCTTACACTTGATTTATAGGTTAGTTGGATCTAGAATTTTAGGTTTAAAATAATATTCCCCTAAAACTTTAAGACATTACACTATCATCTACATCCAATTTTGCTTGAAAAAACTGACACCATCTTGGTTTTTATTTTTCTGTATGTGATCACTTTTTCTGGACCACTTTCAGATATTTTTATTCTTGGTTATCTGAAATTCCACAATTTTGTGTATATATATTTTTAAATTGTCTGTTGTTCTAGGCATTCAGATTTTTATGCAAAGATGTGTATCTGCCTTCATTTCTGAAAAAAAAAATCTTCATTATTTTATAGATTGATACCCTTTATCTTTTCTTACATATTTTTCTCTTTTCTTTTGATTCTATATTTTGGGATATTTTATAACCTTTCAATTACTCTTAAATTTTTTTAAATGGAAATAATATTTTTAACATCCAAGTGTTCTCTTTCATCCTTTGACTGTTCTCTATGCTCCTATTCAAATGTTGTACAGGTAGTGTTTTTCCAAGCATAAAAAAAATTAGAATGATTTCTTAAAAAGTTATCTTTTTGAAATACTTATTTTCAGAAGGTTGATTTTTTTTCTATTACTGTCAATCTTTCTCAGTAGAGCTTAAAGGATTTCTTTAAATGTTTTGTGATTCTTATTCTGCATACATATCTTCACATTTTAGAACGAGAGAAAAGTATTCGACAGGGTGCTTTATGTCTGTGAGTGAGTCTTATTGACTTTAAGACCTGAGTGTACAGAAAGATAATTATTCATTAATGTCATATGAATTGGGGTTTTTTAAAACAGGTTCCCAATTTCCCCCAAGGCAATTTTTTCAATTATCTTAGAAAAGAATTCTAAATATGGTTTTTTAATTGTTTTCAGAGAGAAGAAGGGAGAGGGAGAGATAGAAACATCAATGATGAGAGGGCATCATTGACTGGCTGCCTCTTGCACGCCCCCTACTGATTGAGCCTGCAACCTGGGCATGTGCCCTGACCAGAAATCAAATATGACCTCCTGGTTCATAGGTAGATGCTCAACCATTGAGCCACACTGGCCAGCCAGAACTCTGATTTTTTTACTTAAGGATAAGAACTTTCCATTAGGCTAATTGACATGCAGAGGTGGGAGGGGGTTCTATATATACACACATCCTATTAATCTCCACTCACAGCCAGCTCCACTTCCCATTCCCATTCTTTGTGCTACCTGCAAAGTCTGAGTCCAAACATAACTGAGATTCTCCTGGCCAATGCAAGCATGTCAAACTCACGGCCCACGGGCCGCATGTGGCCCACAACGAATACTTTTGTGGCCCAGCCAATTAAACGGTAAGAAACGTTTTAATAAAAATTACATAACTTAATTTTTACAATATCCTGTTATACATAATCCTATCTAATAAAAGAGAAACATGCAAATTGACCATACCTCCACTACGCCCACCAGCCAATCAGAGCAAGTATGCAAATTAACCCAACAAAGATGGTGGCAGCCACGGAGCTGGAGCGAGCAAGAGGCTTGGGTTGCCCCAGGCGATGGAGGAAGCCAAGCTTCCCTCCTGCCCTGCTCGGCCCTGGCCTCCGCTCAAGGCTACAAAGTTTCAGTTATAGAAGATAAATAAATCCCAGATACCTGCTTCCAGCCAGCCCTGGCCTCTGCTCAAGGAGGCGCTGAAAAAAAAAAAAAAAGAAAAAAAGGAGGGGCTGGGAGCCTGGATCACTGGGGGGCATGGCCAGCCTGAAAACAGCCCTCAGCTCCTCACCCAGGAGGGCCAGGCACCCCAGTGGGGACCCCCACCCTGAAGGGGCTGTGGCCAGCCTGAAAACAGTCCTCAGCCTGTCACCCAGGCTGGCCACACCCCCATGGGGTGAGGGTCCCTGCTGGGGGCTTGGCCAGCCTGAAAACAGCCATCAACCCCTCACCCAGGCTGGCCAGGCACCCCAGCAGGACCACCCACCCTGAAGGGGGTGTGGCCAGCTTGAAAACAGTCCTCAGCCCCCCAGCCAGGCTGGCCATCCCCCCATGGAGTAAGAGTCCCTGCTGGGGGGCGTGGTCAGCCTGCAAACAGCCCTCAGCCCCTCACCCAGGCTGGCCAAGCCCCCCCAGCAGGGACCCTTACCCCTTGGGGGCATGGCCGGCCTGCAAACCACCACAGGCCCCTTGCCCAGGCCTTTCTACGTCCCAAGGGAGCCCCCACCCTGATCTGGGACACCCTTCAGGGCAAACCAGCTGGCCCCCACCCATGCACCAGGCCTTTATCTATACTAATAAAAGGGTAATATGCTAATTAGACTGGGAGACCTTCCAGGAGACCTTCCGGACATTCTTCTGGAGAAAGCCATGGTGGCAGGGCCGAGGTAGAGGTGGTTAGAGGCCAAGAGGGGAGGGCAGTTGTGGGTGATCAGGCTGGTGGGGGGCAGGCTGGTGGGGGTAAGCAGACCAGCAGGGGGGCCAGGTGGGGGCGAGCAGGCCATGAGTGGGGGTCAGTTGGAGGTGATCAGGACAGCGGGGGGGGCAGTTTGGAGTGAGCAGGCCAGCAGGGGAGCAGTTGGGGGCAAGCAGGCCAGTGGGAAGGGAAGGTGGGGGCTAGCAGGCCAGCAGGGGAGGCAGTTGGGGGTGAGCAGGCTGGCAGGGAAGGCAGTTGGGGGTGAGCACACTGGCACGGGGGGCAGTTGGGGGTGATCAGGCTGGCGGGGGGGTCATTTGGAGGCAAGCAGGCCAGCAGCAGGCAGGGGGCAGTTGGGGGCAAGCAGGCCGGCAGGCAGAGTGGTTAGGGGCAATCAGGCAGGCAGGCAGGCAGGCAGAGGCAGTTAGGAGCCAGCAGTCCTGGATTGCGAGAGGGATGTCCGATTGCTGGTTTAGGCCCAATTCCTGTAAACTGGCAGTAGGACCTCCTTCGAGGGGTCCCAGATTGGAGAGGGTGCAGGCTGGGCTGAGGAACAACGCCCCCCCTCCCGTGCACGAATTTCGTGCACTGGGCCACTAGTTATTAATAACAAACTACAACATTCGCTAATGACTGATTACTATAATCAATGTTGCATTCGTTTCCCTTATGTGCCTTATACATAGGCACACCATTTCTCTCCACTAATACTAGCAGCGAATATTTTAGCAGCCCATTGCCACTCATTAGTCTTGGACTGACTTGTTTGGTGTGCGCAACAGGAAATATTTTGCTTTCGAAGAACAAGAAAAATAGGTTTATTTGCATTAAGCTGATTAATTTGTGCAATTATTCAGTGTCTGGTAAGTTAATGTTCAAGAAAAAATATTAATTTTTATTAATATGTTCTATTATTTTATGTTAACGATTACTCATTTATTTCAGCCCTTTGTATTCAGCATGTCTCTATCGAAATAAACCTACGTTTCTATGAAGATTAAAGCTTTTGTTTTTTTGTGGCCCACATAAACTTAAACCTTGTTTATTTGGCCCGTATTAGCCTTTGAGTTTGACATGCTTGATTTATGGCCTTAATTGCATCCCCCTTCACATGTGTTCTAGGCTGCAGCTCATCATCCAAACTTGCATTTACCTTTCATCATTAGGATTTTGTGGGAGTCTCTGGTCCACCTGTGCCACATTCCATACTTTTTTTTATTCATATACAATCATTTTAATGAAGTCTTATTAACAAGTCTTAGTTTAGCAGTTTGTACAGAAGTTACTTTTACATTAAAAACAAAAATAGTCTTGAAGGTAGGGTAGGGAGTATATATTTTCAACAGGCAAACCTAGGGCAGAGGCTAGTTCAGTAACCCAGGATGAAGGTGAAGGCCATCTAGGCTAAGATATTTATAAAATGTTAATTATTTATGTATACTAAGGGGGTAGTGTAGAATCGAACTAGCGATTCATTGAATGAGTGAAAGAGGAAGAGGTGGGAATTAAGAATGACATTCAGGCCTCTGGCTTAAGCAACTATGTAACTGATGGCATCCTTTGTTGACATTAGAAATATGAGAGAGTGTTCTGATGGGATACGTGAATGAGTTTAATTTGGATGCAACATGTGTTGTTTAAGGCCAAATGTTCTAAAATCAGTTGCATATATAAGTTCAGGCGAGGGCTCTGGGCTAAATGTGCAGATTTAGTAGTTGTTAGCTTACAAATGCTACTTGATGCCAGGGGGATGGGTCTGATTGCCCTAATGGAACATAAAAGGTAGGAATCAGGTCTCAGGCAGAATCCTGGAGAACAGTAATCCTAAATATCAATACTAATAAGAAGAGGAAGACGAGCTCACAAAAGCATCTGAGAAGGCACAGAAAGAGAGGGAGTACTAACGAAGCACTGATATCCAACTGTTTGAGGAAGGGGGAAAAAGGCATGAAAAATTCTAAGATTCAGGCAGAAATACAAGGTCTTCCCCCCAAAAAATGTATACACATTTTAACAGCTGATAGCTCAACTTTGAAAATGAAATGTATTTTAATAAACACTGCCTTTATAATTATTCAAAGTGTGTGTATAACATTTGGGGACAACCTATATATGAGAAAATCCAGGGGCCTGAAGTGTCCAGAAGCTCTATTGTCTACCCAATGTACCCACTTGGCAATGCCCACCTCTGAACCAGTCCAACTGTCATCACTTATATAACACTCACCTTACAAAGTGATCACTGTGAGAAATCTAGTAACCATCTGTCACTGTACAAAGTTATTACAACACAATTGACTATATTCCCTGTGCTGTACCCTTATCCCTGTGACTTCTGTATTTTATAACTAGTGGCCTGGTGCAGGAAATTCATGCATGGGGGGGGGTGTCCCTCAGTCCGGCCTGCACCCTCTCCAATCTGGGACAACTCGGAGATGTCTGACTGCCAGTTTAGGCCTGATCCCGCAGGGGTCGGGCCTAAAACGGCAGTCGGATATTCCTCTCACAATCCGGGACTGCTGGCTCCTAACTTCTCGCCTGCCTGCCTGCCTGCCTGATTGCCCCTAACCTGCCAGCCTGATCACCCCCTAACTGCTTTTTCATGCCAGCCTGATCACTCCCTAACTTCTTCCCTGCTGGCCTGATCACCCCCAACTGCTCTCCCCTGCTGGCCTGGTCGCCCCCAACTGCCCTCTCCTTTCGGCCCCGTTGTCCCCAACTGCCCTCCCCTGCCAGCCCCATCGCCCCCAACTGCCCTCCCCTGCCAGCACAATCACCCCCAACTGCCCTCCCCTGCTGACCTGGTCGCCCCTAACTGCCCTCCCCTGCCGGCCATCTTGTGGCAGCCATCTTGTGACAATGTCACACAAAGGCATCGCATGCTGCCACCTAGGCTTTTATTATATAGGATTGAAATGTTGTGTCTCTTATTCCACTTCACCTTTTCACCCATCCTGCCATCCCCCTCCCTCTGGCAACCATCCATTTGATAAGCTGTATCTATTAGCTTTGACCTAGAAAAGAGTCAGGGACATAATAGGTCCAATAATGATTAAACAAATGCATGGCAATTCTCTGCCCTGCACCAGTCTATTTTACCCCTCCCAGATTTTAAATGTCTTTATCTATTTTCTTAATTCCTCTCCAGACACCATTTGTCTGGCAGATATATATTTTTTTCACCCAAACTGAAAGCCTTAGAAACTTTCTCTGACAATTTGGCCTCTCAAACTCAAGAAGGATGGACAACTTCCTCATGTAGGCCTCCACTGTACCTGCCACATGCTTGTATCATAGCACTAAGTTCTTATTTCACTACTTTGTCTGCATGTACTTCTTTTCCACTTGATTGTCAGGCACTTGAAGTTAGGAATCAAGTCTCATTCTTGGTTCTCCAGCAACTACCCCATTCAACTCTTATAAACTGATGAATGAACAAAAATAGAACATAGTGCAGTATTTTCTGGTGGCCCCATATTACCATTTTGAGCATTAACCTCAATACTCTTTACTTTTGAGACATTTAATCAATAGATTTCAATTATTATAAAATCAATACATTTTACTTTTAAGACCTGTTTGTGGTATCCTTCCTTCCGTACGAAATAGCCTGATTTTTAACTTCTTAAGTATGTTTTATACAGTATTTATTTATTTTTATATCTTCTCTCTTCCTATCAGTGAAACAGGAATTTTGAAGAGTAACAAAGACAGGTTTTAGGAAATTTTAGAAATTTTGGGAATTAAAGGGACCATGGAGGAAGCATATGGTTGCAGAGCAGCAGGAGGTGTATTTCCATGAAATAGGGGAGCTGAAAAGCTGCAACAGGTACATTTCCATAGAATGAGGGAGCTGGGAATAGCAAAAGGTCTATATTTACAAAATAAAGAGAAGGAAACCCTTCATCCAGAAGAAGAAGAAAGCCCAAAGGGAATAGGAAAATAATAAGGAAGGGGAGAGGTGGGGGGGAACCTTACACGTCCCATGTGAGGTTCAACCTTTGAGCCCAGGAGTTGTTATAGTAACCAGTCTAAGGGAATAGTGACCAATCAAAGGGGCTATCAAGGCACCAGGATCTGCAGCCTTTATAAGCCCTAGGGAAAAGGAACTCAGTGGGACCCTTTCCCCCTCCCCACATGGGAGTCCATTCTGTGGGACTCTTTCCTTCTCCCCATGTGGGAGTCTGTACGTGTTCTCTCCACCTTTGCTATACCACTTTCTGTCCGTGGATTCATTCTTCGACTCTGGTGGACAAAGAATCCGGGTTCCAGTCCAAAAATTCCGTTTCATCAGGACTAAGCATTAATTCCTACTAACTCAGCTTTCCTATCGATTTTCGTTGTTGTTTCTCATCTCCTATGTTTTGAGAAATCCATAGATGGCCAAGACTAACAAATTCAAGCATGTTGCATAAAATGGATTCCAAGTGACAATTTGGGTTCTTCTCCCAGAACTATGGTGCTCAAGCTGGGGTGCCTAGACTTTGAGACAGCTGGTTTCGGAGTTCAGAGGGTTCTGAGTTTTACTTCCTTCTTCTCCGGTAGGTTAGGTAGCAGAATGAAGAATTGCTGAGGTGCACATTTCCTTTTTATAGTATGCTACAGAGAATTAGACCCTAATTTCTTAACTCAGTTATTGTTGCGCATGGCAATACTAGTACTTGATGAATTCTCTGTGGGTATGTGGAAAAATTAATCAAATTCTCTCCTATGATGATCGATTCTGACTGTCTTCTGCTACTTCTTCCAATTCAGTGATACAATCAAACACCATCCCCTACCCCTCATTAAAACCACTGCCAGCACCACTATCATGATGCTCAGAGTTCTTGCCTCTTTAAATCTCCAGATTGAAAGATCATTTTGGCCATTGTCCCTGCTTACTATCTCTTTTTTCTTTTTTTTTTTTCACTTCAATGTAACCTTTTACTGCTATCCGTGGTTCTTTCTCATCCCTTCTATTTGCTGCCCCCCTCACATCCCCACTCTCTAATTATAGCTTAGGGATGAACTAAAATTTCCTGGAGCTGTAAATATCACATGCAGTCCTGGGTAGATCCAGCAGGAAGTTCATGTCAGGTGTCTTCTGTGGTGTGCCATTCCCAGACCTTGCTCATTTGAATACTTATTATTATTACTAGAGGCCAGGTGCACAGATTCGTGCACATTGAAAGGAAATTAATTAGAAGGTGGCTGGTGGGACTGGACTGGGTGAGATGGGCCAGACACACCCTGGAGCCAACCTCCCACAGTCCCTCCTCAGCCAGCCGCACCTGGGGTGGCACCGGGGCTCGAAGGGTATCTGTGGACTGAGCGGGGTCCCTCTGGCAGGTGGGGTCCCTCGGGCTGGCCTGCAAGGATCGGGTTGAAACCAGCAATCCAACATCCCCCAAGGGGTCCTGGAATGCGAGAGGGCACTCTGCAAAGTCGCTCAGCAGCCCCTGGTGGTCATTGTGCATCATAGCTACTGGTTGGATGGTTGAATGGTCACTTAGGCTTCTATATATATAGATGGTTGTTGTTGTTAATCCTCACCTGAAGATATATTTTCTACTAGGGGCCCAGTGAACGAATTTGTGCACCTTGAAAGGAACTGTGGGCCGTGAGGCTGTGGTAGTCACAGGGGCGGGTCTTGGCCCACCCTTCATGTCCCCACCTGGCCCATCCCACCACGTACCCCAGTCCCCTGTTTGCTGGCAGCCCCGCTCCCACCGCCACCGCTCCCACATGCTGATGGCGCTGGCCCCGCCTGCACCCGCTGAAGGCGCAGAGCGATTGGGGCCGGTGCCAGCAGCAGGTGTGAGCGGGTGCGAGTGGCAGCTGCTGCCCCAATCACCCCAGGAGCAGGGGGAGGTGGAGAAGCCCTCAGGAGGAATCAGGGCGCCAGCAGTGGATGTGAGCAGCGGCTCCGGCAGCAGGTGTGAGCGGGGCTGGCGCCAGCAGCAGGTGTGAGCAGGGCTGGCACCGGCAGCAGGTGTGAGCACCAGGCGGTCCCGTGGTGTACTGGAGCAAAGAATTTTCAGTAACTACCAGAGGCTCACCCCAATGACAGCGACCGGTGCCCTGCCTTGGTCTGGCGCCCCCGCTCACCTGCTGCACCATCCTGCCGTGGCCGACACCCGCCATGTTCCACGCATGCCCCATGGTGGTCAGCACACGTCATAGTGATCAGTTGTTTGGTTGGTTGGTTGTTCCGCCGGTTCAGTCTATTTGCATATTAGCCTCTGATTATATAGGATTGCTTTTTCGGAAAGAGAGTGGAAGGGAAGAAGGGATGGGGCGAGGGAGAGAGACACACACACACATCAATGTGAGAGAGCCACATCTATTGGTTGCCTTCCACACATACTCCGTACAGGGGCAGGAAGGAACCCGCAACCCAGGTATGTGTCCTTGATCGGGAATCGAACCTGCAACCCTTTGGTCCTAGGACTGACACTCTAACCACTGTGCAACACCGACCAGGGCTGAATACTTTTAAAAATATATATATATGTCTTATTGATTTCAGAGATGGGGAGAGGGAGAGAGAGATAGAAAACATAGATGAGAAACATCGATGGCTGCCTCCTGCACAACTCGCACTGGGGATTGAGCCCCAACCCCAGGCATGGACCCTGACTGGGAATGGAACAGGCGACCTCCAGGTGCATGGGAAGATGCAATGATGCTCAACCAACTAAGCTACACCAGCTGGGTGAATACTTATTTTTTAATAAGTGCTTTGCTTAGCAGTTTTCTTTTGCTCTGAGAATTAATTAAATATATACATCAATATACACAGTATTGGGAAGAAGAATATAAATGGAGCCACTTCAAAGTGGAGTTTGAGCTGCCATTGCAGAGGAACTGCCTTGCTCATCTTGCTCCTCAAACCTTTGGGATGTTAAAACCGGGCAATATATCCTTTGCTCTGGGCCTAAAGCAACACTGTATTCCAAACAACTGCTTGCAAAGATAACAGGAAAGCAGACATTCTGATTACCAGACTGAAAATTCTAGGCATTCTTTAAAATTAGCATCACTATGTTAGCTTATCTGTACCTATAGCAATTCCTTTCTTCTATTTCTGTAGCGGTTCCCCTTCCCTTTCTCATAAATACTTCTTGCCTTCACCTCCCAATTTAACACTATTTGGGTTCTGCCTGAGTCAATGCTTTCTGGATAGTTCTTCATTTGGATCTCAAATGAACTTTTGTTGCCTCTCATTTAGGCCTTTTATTTTGAAGTTAGCACATCTAATGTCAGAATCAAATCAGAAGCAGACTCACCTTGAAGGACTGACATCTCCTGGAAGCAGGGGCGGTATCTACAGAGATGTTTTTGCATCCACTGCTTCCACAGACCACTCTTCTTGACCCTGAAGCCCTCCTGGGTCCAGACCTAACTCCTTCGGGTTGAAGTTGGAGCCTTTACAGGAAGTTGGGAGGGATTTTCCCACGTGGAACAATAGTCTCAGGAGGGGTGCCCCAGGGCCTCCTGCCTTGAGTCGCTACAGTGGGAGGGATTCTCCTCAGGAGGAAACCTCCCTCACCTGGGAAGGCTGCCCTGGAGGTGAGTGGCTTGAACTTGCAAAGGCTTGAGAAAAAATACTTTTCCCCTCAGAGGGGCTTTTCATGCTGTGAGAAGTCCCCTGGAGACAGCAGCTCACAGGGATTTTTCCTGGGTGGGGGAACCCTCATTCTGTTGTGCCTTCCTTGGTTTCTCTTCCCTGTCTCTGTTGTACTGTTGTCCTAGAAAGACGGTCCACTGGGGAGGACACGGGCATCAATCCTATAAACCTGTTGTCCAGGCCAGCCCCCTGCAAACTGAAGAGCTTGTGGACACTTTGCTGTGGGTCTAATGTAAAAACCGGATGCGATGTTTCCTTTCTTCTAGTTCTACATCCTGAGAGTTTGGCTAAAACATTTCTCTCTGGTCTCCACCACCTGGAGGTGCACTTACCCAGGTGCACCTGGTGGGCAGGCCAATACCCTGGGGATTCCTGGCAGCTGTATCCTGGGAAAGAGAAGCATAGGGATTGCCCTCAGGCGTGCGACTGACTGGTAGCTGTAACCAGACTACAGGTATCTTTGTGCCATTTTGTCAGACCATGCCAGCTCCCAGGGAAGTTGGTCATGAGGGGTCTGAGTTCATAAGGGGCCTTGGGCGTCTTAACCTTTGTTGCTTTACTGCCTCCAGCAAGGAAGGATTTTGACTGTCTTAAAGTACTCAGGGAGTGAATTTCCTGCATCTTGATCTTTGCCTTTGGTTAAACCATAAAAGCCTTATGGATTTGACTTGCCATTGAGATTAATAGATCCTACTGTCAACAGCCAGCCAATGGATGCTCTCAATGGGAAAACCCTGCACATTGGGACATTTTTTTAGAGAGCTCTCATCATAACTGTCTTACTGGTACCTACCAATTTCAAAACTTGATACGAAGAAATATAATGGCTAGCCTCCTTGATTTGAGTGACTAAAACTACATAAGAGGTTTTACTAAAGAAAGGTAATGCAGTCAGATAAGCGAATCAACCTATGCTATTGAAACAGGAATTTTAGGGGGACGTAGGCAGGTTTAGGAATATTTTAGAATTGGGGTCCATGGAAAAAAACATAGGGCTACCGAAGGGAAGAAGGTACATTTCCATAACACAAGGAAGCCAGGGGCAGTTACGTCTCCATAAGACAAGGGAGCAGCAACAGGTATACAGTATTTCCATAAGACAAGGGAACTGGAAGTAGCCAGAAAAGATCTACATTTACAAAATAAAGAAGAAAGAAAGCCCAGAAGAAATAGGAGGACAATGAGGGAAGAGGGCCTCAGAAGTCACTATTGTAACCAATTCAAAAGGGAATACTGACCAATTAGAGGGGATATCAGGACACAGGAACTATAGCCTTTATAAACCATGGAAACAGGAAGTCTGGGGGGACTCTTTCCCCCTCCCCACGTGGGAGTCCATTCTGTGGGACTCTTTCCCTCTCCCCATGTGGGAGTCTGTACTTGGTTCTTCAATATATCTCCACCTTTGCTATACTACCCTCTGTCCGTGGATTCATTCTTCGACTCCAGCAGACAAAGAATCAGGGTTCCAGTCCAAAAATACCATATTACTATCATTTAGCTGGCAATTCAATCCTTTGAGGGATTTAACAGCTGAATCCTCCTGCCTGGAGTGATTAAAGGCAATATGGGGTCAAGGATTCTGATTTACTCATCTCTGTATTCCCCAAAGCCCCCAGGAGTAAAACTGAGGCAGGTAAATTCCTTGGCAAGAGGAATAGGGAAACTGAGACATATACCTAAACAAAAACAAAACATTGGCCAAGCAATTTACAGCCAGGTACAAATGCCTGGCAGGGGCCAAAGCTGGGAGAGCCAGCTTTCCTTCCCTGGTCTTTCATGGTCAAGTGGTGTGTGATAGATCCTCCCTTCCCCCAACTGATGGACGGAGTATGATGTAACCTGTACCTGCAGCATAGACATTCCTGAGCACCTAACAAGGCACCTTATATGGACTGTACATTGAACCACCAATCAGCACCTGCCAAATACCCTAAGCCCCCGATTCCTAAGTCCCTAGGTGCCTAATCATGTGCCTTATATGAAACCACCAATCAGCGTGTGCTGAGTGCCCTAAGCCCCGTCCCTTTCCTTTCCTCCCCTCAAAAGGCGTGTTCACCCCGGCACGTGTGCTCTTTCTCCTTTGGAAGGCAGCCCGGCAGGGGTCTTCTCCTCCAATAAAGCCTGTGTCCTGGTATCCTGGTCTCTGGCCCTCTGTTTCATCTTTCAATGTGAGCCCCCTGACATTTCCTCCCTAGAGATAACATCTAGGCCTCAAGTCGTAGAGCTCCAGGCCCAGAAAAGCAGTAAAACCAGACAAGGGACTCCTAGGCTGACCTCAGGACCAGCTACATTAACTAATGAGCCCCTGCCCCTGCTTTGACACCAATCAGTGGAGACCCACCAGAAATGCTGATGAATATTCTATTGAGATTCCTCTGGGACCTGCCCTAAGGTCTCCACCCTTAAAAGCTTTAGGATGGAAGACCCAGTGTGCTCTCCCTCCCAAGAGCAGGCCAGTGCCTTTCTCTTCTCCCTGGCTCCTTCCCCATAGGTATGCATCTCCTAAACTCTAAGGGCCTCACAAGCTTGCAACCAGGGCAGCCCGGGGCTGTGGCAATTCCTCCAGGGCTAACCGTGAACTTGTCTCCAAGGCCCCCTTTTCTCTGACTTCCTAGTGAGCGAAAGCAGACTAGCCTAGGCTCATCTTTCCTGAAACATTTCCAGAGAGCCAAGGCTGCCCTGCTTAGGCTCTCCTGTGGCTTCCGGTCCCCAGCTTTAATAGACATGCTCTAAAAATCACAGGGACTCGAGTTGTGAAATCTTTCCTGCAAGAAGTCAAGAACCCACACACTACCAACCAGCCCTAGGTAGACTCACACTAAGGCCAGGCCCCTTTTCCGGGAGCAAAGTAATAGGCATGTAATAATTATTTGAAGAGTTGAACAGAAGCACATAACACTCCCAAATGCATAAAGTTACTTTATTTTAAGTATACATTTAATTTTGAAAAATATAAATGCTAAAATATCTCATCTTCTTCATCTCTTAATTCCATAAAAGTCACAATAGAAAGCTTCATAAAACTGTAAAATACTATAATGTTATAGGAATTTTAGGTTTTATATTGGAAAAATTATTAGTAATATATTGAAATGTTTTCTGTTCTTTAGCATTTTGTTCCACCATGTTGATCTACTTCATTTAAAATAAAAAGATGCATCATTTCTCCAAAGTTAATAAAGACTTAAGAGAATAAAAATAAGAATATCTGAAAGTGCGTATTGATTCTGAAAAGTAATGTGTATGAATATGTACCAGCCATGAAAATGGCTAAAAAGAGGCAACTATTCACTCTTTTCACATTGTAGGAATGGGACAAAGTTACTTCTGGCTCTAAAAGTTTTACTGGATGACATTAGCCCTGAGTTGCAATATTTGCCTAGGAAATATAATTCAGGATTTTAGTATGTACCCATAGAACACAAAGAAATGAGCCAAAAATAGGACATATGCAAATATCTTGTCCAAACACAACGTGGTGTTTGCATATATCACAAAACCGTATTTCAGGCTGCAATGAAGCTCAATGAAATCATCATCTCCAAACTTCCACAGCCCTTCAGATGGTCAAGTGCCACAAACTATCATTTGATTGTATTCAGCCCCTTGGTGCCACTGGGCTTCATGCTCATGCTGTGAAGAGCAGATGTGAAATAAGAAATAAATAAGAAAATCTCAAGTTCCTGCACCAAAATCGTTAAGTGGTATGAAGAGGATTGAAGAAAGCTTTGTCCCAACCCTGAACAATGTCAACCTCTGTAATACAACTCAAATAGTTTTGTTTTGTTTTTTAAAGATAGTCAGCAGTCAATACAATTCAAGTACTTTAACACAGTTCAAAACAAAACAAAACAAAAGAACCAAAACTCGGAAGACAATCGTTCTCTGTATTAAACATCGATATAGAGCTGATAAAAGATTTACTCTGTATGTGTTGGTGCATGTGCATAAAATATATAGAACTACACACCTGAATTACTGAGGCAGACAATTACTCTCCCCCCCACCCCCTCCCCCATTCTTTGAGGTTAGGGGGCGGATTAGAGAGGGCTTTTCCCTACTTCTTTAAGCGTCCACCTCCCTACCCCCATTCCACAGCTTGACTAGAAGAACCAGGAACCTATTGCCTACGGCACACAAAATAATTAGGGTTCCAAGTCCTAGTTTCACAGAGTAGAGAAGAGTGACTTTCATCAAGGAAAACGGTGCCTCCAAGATAAGTTCTTTCAAATGCCAAAGCCAGAGACCTTTTTGCTTCCATAAAGCAGACTCTTTCCTTCCAACAATAAGTCTGTACAGCCAAACGCTCTGGTTAACAATTCTGAGTGTACACTTATTTACTTAGTTCTTCACTTCGAACAACTTACATCATTTTTTGTCTGTATTCACATCAGGGAGAAACACTTTGTAAAATTTTACCAGTGTATTATGTGTGTCCAGTTTGCAAAGAAAGAAAACCACACAGTCTGGTTAGTTCTTAAATAATGAGTAAGTTAAATTGAAATAGAGATAATTTGGTGGCTCTGTGTGGACCTCAGGTTTTGTTTATTGGGTAACTATTTCTATTCCTCTGAAAGTCATGATTTTTTTAAATACGTGCCTAGGTCCCAAAATATTGAAAAGGTTTGATACCTATGATCCTTTTAGCAAACATAACGTATTGTTCCACATTCATATTGTAAGTATCAACTAGTCATTGAACATGCGTCATACACAGAGGTGCAGATAACTTTTAGATCTACTCAAAGGCTGAAGTAGTGAATTAAGTTGTTGTAGGAGTTTTTTGAAAGGGATGGAGAGGGGCATGAATCCTTAAATAATTGATTCATGATCAGAATAAAAATTATTATAGCTAGAGATTTTATAAAAATGAACAAAAATGTCATTAATTTAACAAGATTTTAGGTTAGGCTGAATATATTATGCATGGCTTTCAAACATTTTGTTGGTGCTTCTATCAGTTAAAAAAACTGGGGAAAGCTTTTAATTTTATCTTAGTTTAATGAAAAAACTATATAATATAGAGTAATCATTTTAAGAATAGTTGTAAATACAAGCCAATATTTAGCATGTAAGGTTTTAATAAATAACAAGTAATTTGCCACTTTCATTTGAATAAAAAAACTGCAGGTCATTTATATCTAATTTGTATAAAATTGAAGGTTTTAAGATTATCCGATACTATAAAAGAAACAGCTAATTCAGAATAAAATTTTTGTAATCAGAATTTTAAGAGAACAGTATTGTAACTTAATTAATATAAAAATAAGTAGGAGTCACTGTGTATATATTATGAAACCAAAATAGGTGGCTCCGTTCTATTTTTTAACTCTTCTAACAATCTATTTTACTTAGGATGCACCACAAAATGTGACTGTATGACTCCAAAATATGGATTCAACATTTTAACATTTTTAATGCAGATTCATAATACATAATTCAACCTATTAAAAGCATTATATTAAAATAACATAGTAATTTAATTAATAAAGATTAATTTTCTTTTTTCTAATTTTCAAAATGGTACTTTGAAGTATATATATATTATATATATATATACACACACATATATTCTAAACTTCCCAATCACAAGGAATTGCCTTTCCATCCTAAAAAATGTGTGTCTTATTACAATGTATACACATACACCTCTGCAGATCTATTTGTCATGCCATAAACACTTTATAAATGTGCAAATGGTCTATTGATATTTATATGATTTTTTTATTGTAATTATGGGCTACTGTATCAGTGATGGTTACTGATATCTGAATAATAAAATATATTCACCCTCATTTGCATAACCGTAAGTCTCTTAGACCTCTGATGGATTTTTCATATATGGTTTGGGTTTTATGACAACTGACACAAGAGGCTGGGTAACTTTGCCCTTTGCCTACCATCACTCTGTCCATAACTTTGCACATATATGCACCAGCCACACACAGAGTATATACACAAACACACAAATATTTCAAAGTGAAGAAAAAAAAATCTAACAATACTGCATAGGACACGGACATGGCAATACAATTAGCATCTGTGCCTGGATAGTACTATTCTCAAAGCATCAGTTACTCCCATATCATAGGAGCTTCTCCCTTCTCCCCCATTCTCCTTCACAGAACAGATAAATTTCTTTTAAGGAAAGGGGAAAATCGACGCTTAGAAACATGGTGTTTTTCCTCTGATCGAGCCCTCTGGCTTACCTTAAAGATTGTGTATTTGTGTGTGTATGTGTGTATGAGTGTGTATATGTGTGTAAAAATCACATTATATACAATACAATTTTTACAGAAAGCCTGGCAGCTACAAATAAGAGGTAGAACTACTCAAAACTATGTTTCCTGCTGCAGGAAAGAATTCATTATTTTACAGTAATTAAAAAAACGTTTAAAAAATTGACAAAAAAATAAGTTGCAGGTTAGGCCCCATAATTTAAACAACAAAATCTAGGAAGAAAAATATTCTTCAAATGTACTCAACAGATAAGTTCATTAAAGGGTTAAAAAAAGTTGCATAGGAAAAAGGGACATTCCAGCACTTGCTACAATGATGGCAATAGTTTCGCTACAGGGAGTAAAGTACCTTTAGTTTTTCTTCTTTTGATAATTCTAGGACTAGGGTTCATAAGCAAGAGCAACTTAGAATAGCAGCACTTTTCCAGTTCCGGAGAGCTCCGTAAGCAAGAGGAAACGCTGTCTGGAGATCAAGGTTTGTTCTGCCAGACAGAAGGACAAGCCAGTAAGCACAGCTCCAAAGCTCAAGTGGTAAGTTCCTTCAGCATTTGAATAAAAGGTGTTATAAAACCCTCAATACTTCTGACCTCTGGTTAAGAAAGGAAAAGGACCGGGTCTGTGCGTGTCCTGCGTGACAGAGGAACTTGGTTGTCAGAGGATACATCTGAAAGTGTAACAAAAAGGGGCTCTTCAGGTGCTGTTTTTCAGGAATGGTGCACTACTGTCTTAGTTGTACCTTATGCTGGGGAGAAGCAGAGAGAGCACTGTACTATTTGGCCAATGACCAAAACCCAAGACAAAACAAGAATTAAAAATAAACAACCAGACAAATAAAACAAGACCACGAACAACAAAATCTGTTAGTCTGAGGAAAGACAAACAAGTTACAATGTCGTTTCTGTTCCCTTGCTCCTCCAGTAATCATCATTGTCGTCAGGCTCAAGTTCTATTCTGATCTGAGGCACAACTTGTGCTGGAGTTCTAGGAGGACTAGAGAAAAAGAAAAGAAAAGAAAAGAACTGGTAAGTAAATCAGAGTTCCTTTCTCATCTGTCAAATGTCTATATACTGGACAGAAGCCAGATGTGTCCTTTGTTTTCTGTAAATACTTATCTCCACTTTCTGTATTCATAAAACAAACATTTTTAAGTAGGATGAAGGTATCTATAGAGTCAAGATATTCAAGTAAAAATGTCTTAAGCTCTCATACCTAGATTTGAAAAAAAAAAACAAAACAAACAAAAAAAACAAGAAGGTGGACTGCCAGGTGGGTGATACTGTCAACTTAAAGGACAAAAAGACTTTCATGAAGAAAGTATTCAGGGATTAGACTTTTGGGGCAATCAATTAAGATCTGAAATCTGCAGAGCCAGGTTAAGAGGGAAGGAAACTCCTGGAGAAGAGCTCCTGGGAAATGCAATTAAGCATTAAGTCAGAGATGATACAGACATGATAAGAGGTGACACTGATTGATCTGGGGCTTTATTTTAATACTACTGAAAGGGTTCAGTATTTCTAAGAGTAAATAGAGGAGGTCTCTTAGAAGGTTTTCTACCAGGGAAAACTGGGGCAAGGTTTGGTGGTTGGGTAATTTATTTAAGATAAAAGGAAGGAGAACAAGGTGTTCTGCCAATAACCCGCCTTTGACTTCATGTCTGTGGGGCAATCACCACACAGAACGACGTTCGGGAAAGAGGGCCGTCCTTTACCTTAGCATACCCAGTGACTGAAGAAAAGGAATTTTTTCAGCATGATGTGTGGTGTTCAAGGAATGTTGGTGATCTTTCTCCTAGAAAAAATAAAAAAAATCTTTGTTAACCATAAAGAGTAGTTTTTGGTAATATTTAAAACGAGAGTGAAAATAAAAATCTCCACAAAAATTGATGCCTCTTTTCACAATTGGGAAGAGTAAGAAAGGCAAGTTTAGACAATTTCAATAAACACTGTATCAAGGTAAGAGTCTAACTAGTGTGATGAAGCCAAAATCACTTTGTTTCCTTTACTCTAGGTTTTTTTCTAGGAATAACCACTAATGTTCCTCTCAGTGAGGAGGCAGGAGGTGAATCATTTTTAAAAAGTGGTAGCGTCTTCTTAATATCTTAAGCTTACTCTTGGATTTCCTTATATCTCCAGCATTCACAATTTTGTCCTGTTATTTGTGGGGGAATAAAAAGATTTTGAGGAATTTATTTATACTGAAACTCTATCAATTTTGTTTTTTCATGGATTATAAAGATAAATATGACATTAGAAAAGATGTCATTTAGCCCTGGTGGGTGTGGCTCCGTGGCTTGTGCATCATCTCGTGCACTGGAAGGTCCCCCCACTACCCCCCCCCCCCGGCTCTATTCCCGGTTGGGGCACATGCCTGGGTTGCGGGCTCGATCCCTGGAAGGGGTGTGTAGGAGGCAGTGGATCAATGTTTCACTCTCATATTGATGTTTCTCTCTCTCCCTTCCTGTCTTTCTAAAAATCTATTTAAAAATGTTAAAAAAAAAAAAATGTCAGAATGATCATGGGTGATATGCTTAAGTAAATTTCTAATATATCAGTTTTCAAAGTATCCTTTTTAAAGGATTTCTGAGAGAATGAAGAATACTAGCAGTAAGTAGATAATCTAATTGCTATAAATTTTTTTCCAGGAGCCTCAAATTCTGTTTTTTTTCCCCCCTAAAGCGGCCTTTAAACTGTACTTGAAAGGGCTCTACTAGCTAGATGGACGACATACATAACGGGCTCTCTTTCAGTCTTCATTTGCTACTGATGCTCTGAAGATGAAAAATGGAGCTAGAACATGGTTTGGGGAACTTGAATTTAAAAAGGAAAAATTAACTAAATCCCACTGACAGGATTGAGAAGAAATTGGCCTCAGTTATGAACTATAGCCTACGTACAGATTAGACACTAAAGGTGAGAGTGATTTCATTCTTTAAACCTAGTGTGCTGGCCAGATTCCAAGATGGTCCCCAACGCTCCCTGCCCCCTGGTATTCATATCCTTGTATAATTCCTTCTCACACTGTACCAGGGTTGGTATGTATGACCAATATAACATGGCAGAAGGGATGATATACCACTTTTGAGATTCGGTTACAAAAGACTGCAGTTCCTGCCTTGGTTCCACTGGCTCTGGTGGAGGCGCCCACAGGCCAAGGAACTGACATCTGCCAACTGCCTGTCACTGAGTTTGGAAGCAGATCCCAGTTCCCGTCAAGACTCAGCCCCAGCCGAGAACTTGACCGCCGCCTCCTGAGATACCCGGACCCAGAACCATCCAAATCAGCTGCTCCTGAATTTCAGAATGTCAGGAACTGTGTCAGAAAACAGGTTGGTTGTTTCCAGCTGCTAAGTTTTGTAGTAATTTGTTACACAGCAATCAATAACTCATATACCTATTTTCACAAATAGTCATTCATTTCAAACTTCTCATGGTAAGCTGTTATTGAAGTGGCATTGTCAAATAGAAGTGAGAAGGTCTCAACTGTCTTTTTCCTTTAGCAGGTCAGTAGACTCTGAAGGGCATCTGGATCTTAAAAAATACATTTTCTTCCAATGGGAACGCAAAGTGAAAGCAGTTTGGAGACCATTGCTATTGGAAAAGCTTGAGATTTATTCAGTAAAGTTACTATAGAGGTTCCCCCCTTTTTAAGGAGCCTGTTGATTACAAAAGAAAAGGCGATGTGTCAGAAATCACTACACCGTAGCCATCGGGCTATTACCTAAGGAAAAAACAGTGCCGTTACAAAGGTGATTTTGAAATAGCAGAGGAGGAAGACATGAGGGAGAAAATGCACAAATCTTGTAAATCATACCTAAAAATTTCTGTTAATTAGTTTATGATTGCCAATTAAATTTAAAATAATCAACTATTCCAAATTCTCAATATTAACCATTGATTCATTGATCACTGAGAGCCCATGCTGAAATTTCTCTTTTGAGCTGATCTGGTCATTGGCTGAAGCCTAAGGAAGACAAACAGTAACAGACAGTGATGTAGTCCTATGAGCCGCAATTCTAAACACCAGCAGGAAAAAGAAAAATCAGTTAGAGACATGGTTATGAGTTTAGCAACTGAAAGAAACTGGTGGTAACTTGGATCAGAGAAAAGACTACCAAGCGAAAACTTAAAAGGAAGAAAAGGGAAGCTCAGGGCATGTAAAAATGAAGTTTAAAAAAATAATAATTAAGTGTAAATCTTCGCATAGAGAAAAAAGAAAACGGAGGGAAAGTTAATGTAAATGATCGTTCTAAAGTTTTTTTTTCTCTGCAAGTGCAAATCATATTAAAGCAGGGAAGCAAGAGGTTAGTTCTACTCACTGTCGGAAGGTTTGCTATCACTTAGGAAAGGTTGCTGTTCCATGATGTCCATTGGAATTTTAATACTTGGAACTTTTTCTGAGTATGGGCAGTCAGACTGTGAAAGAAATTTGTAAGTTTTAAGAAAGGTGTTACTATACAGACCTCCCTACCTCCCAATATTGATTAAACTTACCAAACTGTCATTTACATTGCACTAAGGAGGAAAGCCTTAGATACAATCATTTCCACTTGGCTAACTTTTCACATTCGACACCATCTTTCTCCCTCACTTTTGTTTTCCTCCCTTCTGAGTTAATGGGATTAAGCCAATTAACACTAGCGCTGCGCACCAAATGGAAGTCACTATAGATTGGAACAACTGGAAAGCTTTCCACCAGCAAATATTTATGCACTTGTTATAATGTAGACACTTAAAAAATGACTGAATATTTCTCAGGCTAAAGTTCCTCATCTGTAAAGTAGGAACAAAAATATATACTAGGAACAGCTGTTTTGACAATTGAAGACAAGCATGCATGATCAATTAAAATGATCAAGTATATAGTACACAGCAAAAATTAACTACACTCCCACTTTAGAATGGGATCCCAGGGATCCCATTAGAACAGGGATACTTCACTGTGTTAAAAAAATTCAGAACAAATCTTCACACAGAAAATCTCATTTTGGCAGTCCTTTCAAAGACTACTAGGATAGGCTCTGTGTGTGTGTGTGTGTGTGTTAAACAAATCTCTTCCTTTCTCCTAGCACTAATGACAGACTCCTATTAGAGCACCTGTATTCCTCTGAAATGGTCTCCTAAAGAGAAAAATGGGCAATTATTTTATTTTTCAATGTAATCACCCACCTGAAGGAGGATCATCTATGACTATTACAATTATGTAAAAAGACCCTAAAGTACAATTCCCTTTCCTTTTAATGGAAGGGTTACAGAGAAATAATCCAAAATCATGTCAAAGCCCAATGCAAAGATAAACACAATAGCAGAGGACTTTGGTTGAGAGCCGACTCAAACACAGATAACAGGAGGGGAGGGCACCGGCACTGTCTACATTAGGCTTAACATTACTACATAAACCAGAGTCATCTCAAATTTAAATCCTGGATTGTCAACAGCAAATCAAATACATTTTATAGCAGTACTAAGCGAACTTACTTTTTATTTATGAGACTGGAGTTCTTTAGATGTGGTGGACTTTTTTTGGTTTGGTTTCTAGAAGTCATTTTATCATTTTTAGTGTATTAATGGTTAAAGAAAGGCTTCAGAAAATACAAAAAAAAACAAAGAGAGAAAATCAAGGGTAAAGGAAGGTGAAGACTGACATGTAACATGGACAAGTAAACATTCTCAAAACTCAGACATACGTCTCACATCAGGGATAAAAAAAAAAAAATTGATTTTTCACATATCTTTCTTTAACTAGCGTTACTCTGGAATTCTGGAAAATTCCTTACATCATCAATGTCACTATCCAGACTTCCTTTCTTCTTTTTCTTTCTCTTCTCATCTTCCTTCTTTTTCTTGTCCTTTTCTGGAATGACATCATCGAGGAAGCTGAGGTCGTGCTGGGAGAAGAGGTAGTCCATGCCTTTTCTGACAGCTACCAGTGCCAAGATCTGAAAGAATAAATATAAAAAATATGAAAAGAACCTTGTCGGATGAAGTCATAATGATATAAATACTTCCCTATCAAAGGCAGTTGAAACCTACTTTGTATATTGCTAGAGGATGATGGAACTCATCTTTTTATATGAACTTATATTAAGTGGACCATAAACATTTTCTTCATGGAGAAAGTTGGCTTATAAAAGTGTTAATTGACACTCACTTTGTTTTGCTCAATGAAATGTGTAATCAATTCTCAATGTGAAAGGATTCGTTTTTAAATTATTTTCTTCCATGTTTTAGCTTTTCAATAAAATAACTAAAAAGTTAAAAAAAAATAAATGGCCTGCATATGATTTCTAATTACTCAAAATTAAAACAGTATACAAGTTGTTGAAAATCTGTGCAACATACAGTACACTGACATCTTCAAAGTATTAATAATGAGGTAGTAGTTGAATATGCACAGACCATTTAATCTACTGAGCGACTTAAAAAACTACCATTAACTGAATACTTACCATGTTTCATATGCTGTGCTAAAACTCTTAGGCAGTATTTTCTTATTTCCACAACAAACCTAAAGAGTAGATATTAGGATCTCTATCTTACAGCTGAGGAAACTGAAGCTTTTAGACGTAAGTACATCATCCAAGATCACTAAGCCAGAAAAAGGAAGCGTACGGAGGGGCCCAGCTGCCTGCCTCTAAAGTCAGTATTCTTAAACTCCATATCTTTGATTCTATAAATAGTTCTTGAAGATGAACTTCTGAAGGGACATTAAAGATGTCCTTGCTCAACGGTGAAATCTGTATGTGCTAGGATACAAGTCACGACTCTGCTTCAAACAAACAGTTGTCTTTATCTATCTGCTCTCTGGGTTTCAGTTTCTTCATTTCCTAGAGAAGTTAATAAATCTGCTCTACGGAAATTATGTGATTGTTTTGGGATCAAATAAAAGCTCTCAAAAGATAAAAATACTTTATAAAGGTAAAACTTTGTTTTGTTATTTAGCACAAGCAATAAGTGATTTACTAGATATATTTCAAATTTATCCTAACTTTGTTTTTTCTTGGCTTTAGCAAAACTAATAGATAGGTACATTATACCAAAAGGCAAATGGGAATATTTTTCTCTCACTCAGTATGTTTTTCAGTACGTTAATAGAGTTTACATGGAGTTGGGGAACTGGGTGACGGGATTGAGAAGTACAGATTGGTAGTTACAAAATACTCATGGGCATGTAAAGTACAGCATAGGGAATATGGTTAATAATAATATAGTAACTATGTATGGTGCTAGGTGGGTACTGGAATATTGGGGGCAACACTTTGTAAAGTATGTGATTGTCTAACCACAATGCTGTAAACCTATAACTAATACAAAATAATATTGAATGTAAATCACAATTCAAATAATTAAAAAATAAAGAAGAATAACATAAAAACAAAAAGATAAAAAAGATATAAGGAATTATCAAAAAAAAATCTGACTACAAATATCACTAGTATTTTATACCATTTTTCCTGCATCCCTGGAGAGAAAAAAAATAACACCATTATAAACAATAAAT
Source organism: Eptesicus fuscus (assembly GCF_027574615.1). NCBI lineage: Eukaryota > Metazoa > Chordata > Mammalia > Chiroptera > Vespertilionidae > Eptesicus > Eptesicus fuscus. Next base: position 72,801,030 of record NC_072474.1, read on the forward strand.
AACCATAAAACAAAATAATAATCCTAAGAGAATTTTTATAAAAAACAAAATACGGTTTATGTATGAAAACTCTGTTTCCAAGCCCTAGCAGTGGCATAGCAGACCTGAGGCTGGCTTTGTGACTTGTTTCAAGTGTATGTATATGCATTTTCTTGCAAGAAATGGAAATCTATGGTAAAGTATAAAATTCAATAAGGAAACCAAATACAGAGCTAGCATTTCCTTTTTCCTTCTTTCACATTCAATATTATTTTGTATTAGTTTTAGGTGTACAGCATAGTGGTTAGATAATCATTTACTTTACAAAGTGATCCCCATAATATTTCCAATACCCATCTGGCACCATACATGGTTATTATAATATTATTGAATATATTTCATATGCTGTAATTTACGTCCCTGTGTCTGTCTTGTAACTACTAGTCTACTTCCTAATCCTTTCACCTTTTCACCCAGTAATTCTCACCATATCACAGCAAGGACAGAGAGCCCAGACTTAAATTTAGCATGATAAAACTAGCAAGACCTTTAAGAGAGAAACCTTTCATTCCATTTCTTCTATCTATGGATAACCTCTCATAAGTTTCCCAATTTGTCAAGCTGTCCTCTATTATTTGGACTAAAATCTGACATACTTTGTTACATTGATTCTATTGTACAAAATTCTATTGTATTTTAAAAATAACCAATGTATATTGGTGTCTACTATGTGCCGGGCGTTGTGCTATATATTTGATATTCATTACTGATGCTCAGAATAACAACAATACCATCCTCATCTTACTGATACGTTAATGGCAGCTCAGGGAGTTTCACCAACCAGCACGAACCAGGGCCAGAATCTGAACTCAGCTTAGTCTGACTCTGAGGTCCAGTGTAGACAATCACAGACATAGGAACCTTAAATTACAGCTGAGCCAATATAAATGATTTAGTCAAAGCTGGAAAAAACTGGAACCACACATAAAAGATACCACATGATATTGGTATGACCTCATGGGTAGGTTCAAAGAAAGAAATCCCTACCATGACTGGAAAAATGATAGCAGCCACGGTTGACTTGAGGATCCAGAGCAGGGCGAGGCACAACACCTGCAGGAAGGTGAACAGGTGGACTCTGCGCAGCGGGACATGGCGCAGGTAGATAAAGTCAGGCTGATGCTTCAGAGGCATCAGGAGCAGCTTCAGGCGGTCCATGAACTGGGGAGCAGAGGGGAGGAGAGTACAGCTGCATTACTTCAAGAGCGGATAGATGCATGAAGTCATTTCCATTGTGCCCAATTCTCCACTAGTGACTCATCTCCTCTAATTTGGGCCAGCAGTATCTTTTTCAGAGGACAGTGGCCAAGGAGTGCAGAAATTTAGCCTACCTAGCACCATTAGACATTGTAGGAGTCTTCCGATTTTCATTACTTTGCAGGAATGGTATGCAGACATATGAGCTAAAGTGGCCTCCAAGAATAAAGTTCCAAAGCACAATGTAAATTCTAGATGTTCATCTCTTTCTGTTTATACTATCTGAGTCTTGGGACAGAGGATCTTGTGACTCTTTAATAATGATATGCAGAAGCAAGACACCTAACTCATGTATCTTACACTAATGCTTCTTACACTAGCTTTGTTGTCTCATCTGAAAGAGGAGGAGATGCCGCTATGTGTCACATACATTTCAGAGATGTTTCAAGGATATAAAGGAAGTATCCAACTTGCAAGTGGGAATGCACTGGTATTTTCATAAACTCCACATTATCTACGGCATAAGTAAGACATTCAGCAATGCATTACCATTTTTAAAAGAGAAAAGCCATGTGAATATGAATGGCCACGAGTTTCAGAGCATCCACAACCAGAGAGTAGAATCCTGGAGGGGCTATCACACCGTCATGTATGAGCAGGTATTGAAACTACTGCTGAGCACCTGGGTGCCAGGGGCTGCACTTCACAGAATAAGTGTTGAATTTACACTGATGATGATGATAAGGATGATATCGCCACACCAACCATATGATCTTTCTGATGGGAGATGCGCAGCAAATAACCGCTAAAGTGAATTATCATGTCACAAGAACTCTGAAATAATATCCCTGCGTCCTCTCTGGAGGGAAGGGAGAAGTGTAAAAGAAAACTAGACTATCACAGACAACAGTCTCTGGGGGCCTTGCTGCTTATAAAGACCGGTTGACAAAATTCCCTGCTAAAATCAAATCTTGCCTAAAGTTCTAAAAGAGGAAGAATTAAGAGGAAAATGAGGAAAAGAGAGAAAAGGCAATAGGGACAGCAGCCGAGTTTTAGAACTCTACTACCTTTCCCTTCAGCAAAGGGCTTCCCCGTCATTGTGATATAGATTTCTTTCTTCTACTTAAGAAACATGTACTGAGCTCTAACCATCAGTCAAGCACTTAGAATGCATACAATCAAACTTCTTATCTAGATTGACCTTTTAAAGCTAAACAAAAATAAGCACTATTAGTTTGGAGGTCACATTATTTTCACATCTTTCCACTTAGGAGAGTAAACAACATTTAAAATACCAGGAACAAATATACTATTTTGATACATTTATCTTCCCAAAAGTTTCATAGGCACAAATAAACACACATGCATAGTCATTAATCCCGTCTCTGAAAACCGCCTTGTGTTTTGTAACAAATAACCAAATGGTGAAGAACTCTACTCAATGGGCCTAAATAAGGAAAAATAAAGTAGCCTTTTCTCTTTTGGGGAGTCTGGCCACTTGTCCAGCTCTAGCTGACTATAAAACTAAATGAATCTAAACTCAATATGAAATGAAAGCAAGGACTATTATGAAGGGGTTTAAATAAATTGTTATGATGTTCGCAGAACATGCTGTCTTTTCCCATTAAAATGTTACTGAGTGCTAAATAAGGCTCCACCTAACAAGGTGCCAGAAACCAGCAGAAGGACTTCCAGTTTCCCAGTGCCAATTAAATTAAACCTCGATGGAAAGACCAAGTTTTCTCTAATGACTTTTTAAAAAGGGGGACAGTTTACCAAAGTTGTGAATAGCTGACGATTTCAACAAAAGTAGTACATAAACCACACTGACTTTATTCTTTTATTGGTTCAAAACTTTGATCATTGAATTCAGTCATGTAAAAAGGACATCAAATAAGAAGAGCCTGGCCCTAGCCGGTTTGGCTCAGTGGATAAAGCGTCAGCCTGCAGACGGAAGGATCCCGGGTTCGAGTCTGGTCAAGGGCACATGCCCAGGTTGTGGGCTCGGTCCCCAGTAGGGAATGTGCAGGAGTCAGCTGATCAATGATTCTCTCTCATCATTGATGTTTCTCTCTCTCCCTCCCTCTCCCTTCCTCTCTGAAAGCAATAAAAATATAAAGTAAAAAAAGAAGAGCCTGTTCTTAGTATAGGTAAAGTCAAACGGTAAACAGTATCTTGAAGAGTACACTGAAAGGGTTGATATCCTTTTTGAGACAAAAAGAAAAAAGAAGAGGAAGGAAGAGAGAGAGAGACAAAGGGAGGAAAGAAAGAAGAAAGGAAGGCAGATCATAGCGCTCTTACTTTCCTGATCACATGACCTTCAACAGCCTAGTTTAAGAATGGGTATGTATGATAACCTTTGTTAACACAAGCTAACTTTGTTAATTAAATCAGAAAATGAAAAGTAGATAATGGTAGAGAAAGTAGAAAATAAATGCACTTTAAAAACTTAGCAAATAATTAGCACTTCCCTTCAAAGATCTATTACTGGACTAGCCTTACTACTAGGAAAACATGACTGTACTTAGGCGGCTATGGAAAACTTACCTGGACACCATTAAGGGATGCTACCCCCATATACAGGAACACGCCATAGAGTACAGGCATGGGAATAAACTAGGAAAGAAAAAAATTGGAGACCAGTTTTAAAAAGTAATAGTAAATACAGTAATGGAGAGGGGTAGTTTAAATAAAAGATAAATCTGAAACTAAAAGATAGACCATAATAATATAATGATCTCTAATTAGTGTGCTTTAGTAATCATTGACAAATTTCTAAACCCTTTGTACTAGAAATAAATGGAGGAGAAGGAGACTCTAAATTTTCATTTGATGCCTGTTTGTATTTTTTTACAATGAACATGCATGACCTTAATAAGTAGTTTTCTTCTAATGGGAAGAAAGTTTGCCTTTCGCCTTAAAAGAAATGACTATGTAAGCCAGATGCTTGCATGAGCTGTGAGGTAGAAAGAGAGGCAGAGGGTCGGTCACCTCACTCCTGAGACCAAGTTCTTTGCCCAACGGTCTATTGATTTTTTTTCCTTAATAATTTTCACCAAATGATCTATCTACTTGGTGTTTAAATGCTTCTTTCAACTAAAGCATCAAACGACTGTCCCCTTTCTTCTCCTCAGGAATACTGGGAACTAACTAATGAGAACACCGCTTGAAAGGAGCATCGAGCATCTGCAAGCAATTAATTCCACACAGGGATTAATACACAGCTTTCAAAACCAAATTAATACATTTCATGCTTTAATTAGCAAGAGTCTTTTTACATTATACAAAGCGGCTTAACAATGGCACGTTCCACTGTGCTGTTGGAAAGTTTTATCTATTCCTAGCCCTCTGAAACTTCCCTAGAACTACAGGGATGAAGCACGGTCAAGGATGAGCTTCTGGGAAGTCTTCTATCTGCGCTACAAAAGGTTCTCAAGGTTCTATTTTGAAAAGAAGCTCAAGTAACTTCAGGAGTTTTCAAAGCTAAAACCACAATCAATTAAGACCAATCTTACCTCATCTACATAAAGCAGGCTATTGTAGCAAGAAAACAGAATGACTTGAGAGTAATTTTTAAAGAACTATTGCATGTGTCAGTGATGCACAATTTCTATCAGCCTTTCTTTGGGATTGCCTAAGTATCAGTATGAGACCCTTTGGTCACTATTGGGCAAAGAGCAAATTCTAAAATGTCACGAGTATCTCCAATTGTTATTGGCTTGTTAGAGGAATTGTTACATTTATATGGAATAAATATACTTATGTCCATAAAACATCGCATGCTTCTAAAAAAGACTAAGAATTTTAACACGGGTAATTTGACCTTCAGCTCAAAGAAAAATAAATGACACTGAACGCTGAAGGAGGTGGAGGGATGGTGTGAGTGGTGGGGGAGCCGTGCGTGCTGTAATACCCAATAGTGACCACAAAGAGGTGAGCACAGGACGCTCAGCCACTTGAGTTCTGACATGAGCCTTTATTCCTTTTAGAACGTGAAAGTTCCATTCCTTACCATTACTCGGTACAAATTGACAACAACAAAAAATAAGAAATGAAACTATCAACGGCACCATTTTATCGCTTTGACTCCTTTCGTAATTTTTAAAATATGTTCCACAGGCAGGGGGCACTGCCATTGTTCCTTAATACAGGATGATTTCCTTCTTGTCGTTTTATTTCTAATTTCTTGGGAAGAAAAGAAAGGTGGAAGGGGGAAAAGAGACATACAGTTCATGGGGAACTGGTTAGAAGCCCTGCAGTAGTTACTTTTTAATCTGTATAAAGTGCTTTCCTGGCTTGAAGGAAAGTAATCACGAAGGCGAGCGTGGCCCTATGTCCACCCCTCACCGTGGCTTAGCTCATATTTTCTCTAATGTGGTTCCAACGCCAAAGTGAAGGCAAGCTGTGCTTGTGCCCAGGCCTATTCTTTCTGAACTTAGGACGACAAATGTGACTGAATCTACCACAAAATAAAATCAGAATTCACCAGTAACTCAGAACGGCATGGGGCATGGGTAGGGAAATAGCGTTAGATATGAAGATGTTTTCAAAAATGATCCATTGGTGAAAAGGAAACAGTACATGCAAGGAAGACTATTAATTAGATTTTCGGCCAACTTCACTGTGATACAGATGCTCTGTGAAATTCACCATTTTCTGTACGGTAATGCAACGTCTCAATAAAAACCTTCCAGTTTGGAAATCTTGATGAATTTTAACAATTACTGGGTTAGAGGATATTTTTTATTGGATTTGGTTAATGAGTCACATCAGAAGGTCAATCTTTAAAAATTCATTACAATTGAATCATTCATCACAACAAAAATTCTGCCTGAGGAAGGAAAGAAGAATGTGTTTTAAAAGATGGGATCCTCTTTTAAGTTAAAATAATATAATATACCTAGTAAGAGGAGATAGACCTATTTTTACAAAGCAAGATAGGAGAAATTAAAACACAAGTTATACTAGGTTTATAGGCATAACAAGAATTGCCAAATGATAAAATGATGCAAAGAAAATTATTTAAATAACAACCATACCCAGAAAGCCAAAAAGTATAATTATAAACATTATAATGCCTTTAATAAACATAAAAATGAAAATAATTAAGTGCTTGATCCTACAACCATATAGAATATGAAACAGATTAATTAAGTCAATGAAGATGAACATATTCAGACTAGGTCCGATTCAGACTAGGTAATTGAAATTACTATATTCTGGTGACTGTCATTCCATTTTCTTTCACTTCTCCTTCCCTTTGATTTTCTGTTAGTGTTAGATTATTTCCATAAGGAAAAAATGCAAAAAGGTTAAGTCTAATAAGAAAGATCGATTGTAGTTATCCACAGCACGGACTTCAGTACAGGAGTGAGGCCTCACAGCAGAAGAATGTATGTGTGTGGAGGGGGGGGGGGGGGGGAGGGAAGGAGGTGTAAAACTCTGAACAAAGTCCTATTTAAGAGCATGGACACAGAAATCAGACAGCATAGGTCTGCCTGATAATCTTCAATAGGTCTGCCTGATAATCTTCAATAAATGATAAATGTGGTATTGATGTCATTATCAGGACCTTCACTGCCAAGTCAAAAGCCTGCAGCTGCAAAGCACAACTCTCTTTGATGCCTCCTTAGGGGGGGGGGGGTGTGGGGGGAGTGGGGGAGGGAGGGAGGAGGGGACCGGAGTATAGACCAGAAGGATTGCTGCAAAGGTCAGACTTGAAGCCTGGGTTTTATTTAAGTCTACAATATTGTCCTTTCAACTATAATAGCTGCCTTTAGGAACATGCTATTAAAATAACATCCCAATGCCCTTAAGCCTTACAAATCTGCATTAATATGAAAGTTGCTGACTTGTAAACTGCTCCCTAGTCATTGAAGAAACTGTGGAGTGAGGTATGATCAGTTTGTGAAAATGCCACATTTCTCTCCACATGAGAGAATTGGAAAATGGATCAAAGAGGCGGGGAAAGATCACCTCATGGGAATCGAAACCGAATGAATTCTCTGACAGTAAGTACTGTTTTATTTTAAAAGGAGGTAAACTCTGATGGTTATGAAATCAGACTTTGGAGCCAGACTGCCTAAGATCGAATCTTAGCTCTACCATTTAAGAATGTTGTGACCTGACTGGTTATTCATCATTTTTTCTTATCTGCAAAATGAGTGCAATTATTAAGATAGTTTTGTAAGTATTATTGGAGAACTAAATGTTAAAAATCTGGACCGAGCCCTTAGTCCAATACCAAGCTCAATAAATGGAAGCTACTATTACAATCACTATCATCATCATCACTATTATTTATCTGTATTTCCCTGTTCATGAGCGGGGTGTGTGGCATATTGTAGGAGTTCAACGAATGTGTGCCAAGTACTAATTCTTTGCTACCCTTCACATTTAGAACGCTAAACCAATCTGAAAGATAAATTTTGGCCACCACTCCGCATGTTAAAGATAAACTACTTCAAGCAAAGGCAACAGAGGTAGCAGTGAACTTTACACGATCTTTATTTCTTTAGGCTTGCCAGAGGAATGAGAAAAGTAAGCTACCTTTCATCTTTTTGCTGCTCTTTAGTCTCCCGAAACACACATCTGAAAGGTTTCACCAGCCTGGGAAGCCAGTTATGCCTGCTTCCCAACAGTTCTGTATTGAATCAGTAGTGAGATCTGAGACATGTAAGACGTAGCTGGCTAAGGTCAAGGGGTATCCTCATGAACTTAATAAAGCCACTATACTATGATTCCTTATATTCCTCCATGTAAAAAAAAAAAAAAAGACATATTTTGGCAAAGAGATCAAAACAGAGGTCATAAACTTCATGTTCAAAGTAAGCCTGCCTAAGCAGGGGCAGAGGACAACTTCCTATGCAGCTTAATGCATGGGAGAAAATGACTAGGATCATCTGAGGCCATTAAACTGGTGAGGGATTACGTGTTGAGCCATTTCACTTTAAAAAGTAAAAGTCACACATTTCTCTCGATCCCATTCATTTGATCTGCCTTTTAGGGCCAACTCTTAAGTAAAATCATTCTCTAATGGTGTCACCTGTTTTCTTTAAAACACACACAGTCACATGGTGAGGGTGGGGGGAGGGAAGGTTCCCTCCTCCAAGGTAACCCCCCCCGTCATGCTTTTCTGTGTAAATTCTGAGGTTAATTGTTAATCTTGACTTTTAATTGTAACTTTGATTCACTTGTAACTTAGGTTTTAGTTTAACTCTACCCTTAACATCTGCTTCTTCCTGTATTGACTTTTCAAATGAGCTACAACAGTTCCGTGGTGAATGCCTCTGACATCAAACTTTAATGACAAAAAGGACCCATGGTCTAAAATTAGCTGACTTGCCCTGGCTGGTGTGGCTCAGTTGGTTGAGCATCTTCCCATGCACCAAAACGTCCTGTTTTTTTTTATTCCTGGTCAGGGCACATGCCCAGGTCAGGGCACATGCCCAGGTTGTAGGCTGGATCCCCCAATACAGCGCATGCAGGAGGCAGCCGATTGATTTTTTTTCTCTCTCCCTTTCCCTTTCTCTCTCTATAAAATCAATGAAAACATACTCATTTATAAAAATAAATAAATATAAATAAAATTAGCTGACTTTATCAGCAATGATTCTTAAAGTAAAAAATAGTTGTAATTACTTAAAAGAAAAAATCACAGTAGTCACTGCTATACTATTTTACTCTTGTTTTTAAGTCTAGGTTTCCCACAATTTGTTGGAAACTATATTAACAAAACAATTTCAAGTCCCACATTTTGGGCAAAGTCTTGCCTAATAAAACTGTTTGCTGGACTGCCTTTTTCACTGATCCCTATAATGACACTTTTCGTTCACCCCAAGTAGGAGGTGGCAAGAGCCACAATTATGGACTCTAGCAGCTTAATGAGGGTGAGCAAAGCCTGGATCACTTAAGGGAGGTGAAAGGAAAAGTGAGCTCATGCTCACTGATCCCTTTGATCCCTTACATCTCTCCTTTTCCTTCTCTGCATTCTAATTTGTTCCTGTAGATACTAAGGTGCTTTGCATATCCGAGGCAAAAAGAATCCCTGGAAAAGAAAGAACAAAAATGTTTTCAGATTTAATTCCTCTGCAGCCATATTTGGGTGCAGGGTGAGAAAACAGGAAGTGTTGTTGAAAACGTGAGTTTTGCGTCTCATCCGAAAGACAGCAATTTATACAGTATCTCTTCTCTGTGTCCCTTTGAAGTCACATATGATTCCTCAGCTGACAGACTCTCCAAGATGAAGGCCAATTTGCTGTAACAACTAAAGGACTTGAAACACATCTGACTTTGTGCTAATGAAAATAAATAATATAAAAATAAAAGAAACAATAGGTGTGTGTGTGTGGGGGGGGGGTGATGAGTAAATATGAACTGATGGAAAGATCTTTGTATATTATCCCTAATAATGGCCAAGTACAAGAGACCCCATAAAAGAAACTTTGCAGTGTGCCAAGCAAGCCCATCTCCAGGGGGAGCCCAGGAGCAGATTCATTCCCAGTACAGCTTCCCACACATGGGGTCATAACTGCAGCAGTGGCCTGTCTAAAAACTGATCTCTGCAGATGAGGTCTGCTGCCCAGGTGGTAAAAAGCTGTCACTAGATTTCCCCATCATCTGATGTGCAGCTGCCTCTGGAACAGCAGAGGAACAGAAAGCACTTTGGCGGTGGATTTAATGCTGGGGAACACCATGACTTCAACCCTATCCTGCAAATTGCTGTGCACTTAGCAAGAGCAACAACAGATTTCCCTCCGTCCATGTAGAACAGGGATTTTCAATCTGTGTGTCGGAAGAATTTTTAAAAAATTGATTTGAGAGGGAGAGAAAAGGAGAGAGAGAAATATCAATGTGATAGAGAAACATCAAGCTGCTGCCCCCCCCCTGACCCCCCCCTCCCCGCCACCATTCACCCTAACCAGTTACTGAACCTGAAACCCTTTTGGTATAGGGGGGAGGATGCTCAACCAACTGAGGCACCCTGCTGGGGCTGTACTGCAAGACATTTTAAAACAGGCAATGCCTGATTATTCAGTCAGGGGAACTGGCCTCTTTTCCTTTCCAGTGTCAAACAAAAAATGACAACAGCCAACATAATAGCCATTCACTGTGAGTGAGTCAAAATTTTATCTGTTTTTTTGTAAAATCAGCAAAAGTTATATTTTTTGGTGCGTTGCAGAATTTTAGTAATTAGTTTATGTGTGCCAGGAGATGAAAAAGATTGAAAATTGCTGCTGTAGAACGTAAGATCTGTACTCTTTTAAGGTCCTCTCTCTATAATCAGAAATGGCTTCCGCAAGGTTATTTTTAATTTTACTACTCCATGTGTTGCATGAGATACATATTCCCTCCTGAATGTAGTAAAAAATGGAATTAAACCAGTTAATTGACATTGTGGAAACCAATGGATAAAAGATGAATATTTAAATCTTTTAACTGTTTACCAGGTATTTTGTGCATAATGTATGCATTAATCTAAGTATCCTAAAGGCAAAGTCAGTCTTATCTATATGTTTAAGAATTTTTAACTTCATTGTTCTCAAATTCATCTGGTTGGTTATTGACCTTAATCTAACCTGAGAGAAATGGATGGTTTTTGCCTTTCACCGTCTGTCCTGTATTATTTGAATTATTTACAAGAGTGTACTACTTCATTACTTGTGCAATTAAATAAGCATTTTAAAAACCTTATAAATTAGAATTGTTTAAAAATTAAAAAAAAATGGTCAGAAAAAGAATTTGGAAGGATATTGCTAACAGTTGTTTATGGCTACTGGTTTAGAGGTGACTTTGGTGCTTTGCATTGTGGTTCAAAGCATAAGATACACATTATCAATAACTGGCTAGTACTGTTTATATGATACACAAGAAAATAAAATGCTTGTGTCACAAAAGAAAACTGGAAGTTTCGTGACAAGTATGTATTAATCTGAACCTGTTTTAGTCCTATTTCTGTTTCTAAGTAGGCTTTCACGTGTAGTTTATATTTATCTATCTAGGCAGACATTCACCCTATCAATCAAACCTTTATATTGACTCCTAACTTTCTAAATAACCCACCATATCATTTCCCTTCTTCAAAAATTCAGTCCCAGGCATGCGCTCTCTCTCAGGAGCAAGTCCAAGCCCTTCCTGACCACCGTTTCTTCCCCGCAGGCATGTTACCTTTGCCCTTCCTTCCCCTAAGCTCCAAGGCCCCCTCTTTTGCTTCTATAACTTGTTCCCTGAGCCTGCACAGCCAAGCTGCCTCACTGCTACTGCCTCTGTAACTTTCTAAATAAACTTGCTCTTATAATTTGAAAAAAAGTTCAATTCTAAGTTTTCTAATTATAAATCAGTAATTTTACTATATTCGTCCTTTGTGAATATTAGGCCTTCTTATTCAAAGAAAGTAGAAATAGTCAGTAATGATGAAGAATAGGAGAAAAATTGCAAAAATGATTATCCTGAGTCACTCATGTTATCCGGGAGTCTATTACAGGGATAGAAGAGGGCAGGAATTAGAGAAAGTAAATGGAAAGCGATGGGAAGAGAGGATGAAAGAAAACTAAGGGGATAAAATAGGTGGGGGTGGAGGAAAATCAAGTTGAATTACATGCAGTTGCCATTTTCATAGGTAAAAAGTTGGAATATTGGTAATTTAATATGGTTTAAACCAACTAATTACAACAACAACAATAATAACAATAATGATAGAGTATAGGAGTGAGAAGAAAATCAAGAAGAAAGTTTTTTAAAGTCCTCATTCTATCTGACCACCGCTTCAGTGCGTTATAGAACTAATGAGAGTCCTGCACATGTTTCACAAGAAATTCTACCCTTCACATATCCAGTTATCTGCCAGTATTGGAGAAGGATGAAATATTTCACATATTTACCTTCAAGATGGGAGCCATAAAGACTGACAGACCAGTCAGAATAAACACAAGGGTTCCAGTGACTCTTTGTTCCCTGAAACCAAATCAAAAGATTACCAATCTACCTCTTGTTTTTCCACCTTCAAAAAAGACTATACATTGACCGAATCAATGTTTGGCTAAAATAGCAAAGGTGTTGATATCATATGTAATTAATACCTCAAGGACAGCATATAAGCTCAACATAAATATAAAATTCTCTTAAACTATTGCAATATGTGATTTTAATTCATCAAGAGGAAACCGATTCTGCTAAACCCTTTGCTCCTTTTAGAATCAAGAAAGAAAAAAAAAAATCCCTTGCTCTTGGCCCATCAAGTATGGGCCTCTTTGAAGCCCTTATTTTTTAAACAACTTGAACTGTTGTGTAATTACACCTTCTTTCACAGGAGACAGATATTACATTGTCCCACATTCTAATTAATAAACAGCTCAGGGAAATTTCATAAGTGCAATTAAATCTCATCAGTCTAATTTCCAAATCTACAACAACAAAAGTACTTTTTAACAAATATGATTCCCATACAACACCCCCTCCCCCGGCCCCCAAGAAAGAATCACCCACTGTTGTGGCGTGGGAAACGATGGGTCTGTCATGTGAGCTATTCAGCCCAGCACTGAGGGGCAGGGTTTGCTGTGAAAAGTAGACAACAGCAGATAAAGGTCCCGTAAAGTCCTTCATGGCCACTCAAATTTAACAGCCAAAGGTCAAAGTTTCTCAGGCTTATGGGGATCAAAAATGAACTGGAAAATAAGAATCCTTTTCTCTTCATAGAATCTTAAAAATCATAAGCAGACTCAAGAGCTTTAGGGAATCTCAAAGGAGCTAAAAGATGAAAGGGTTTGGTCTTCATATATGATATGCTAGAGTAAGTACCACAGCACCAGCAGGACCTGAATGTTGAAGAAAATGAGTGACCTGTTTGCATTTTTTACATTGTATCACTTAGCCTTTCATAAATCAAAGAAAATTTATTTATCATAAGAAGCGACCTCAAAAAAATTATTGAAGACTCTCTTTCTGATGAAAAATTTAGTCCTTTCTAGAAAAGGAAGTGCAGGGATAAATTAATCATCACTGGCCCTTTCTCCTCCATATTTTCCCATTTGCTTATGATTGACATGTGGATGTGTGCACGCGGTGTTCTGAAGAGCCATTGTCTTCTGACTTTACATACCTCACTCCAAGAAACTTGGGCTGCTCTCCAGGGGCAGAGGTCTCCGTCTCCATCTTCAGACTGTCGATGTGAGCAATGGAGATGACAGTCGCAGCCACGTACCATGGAAGAGCCATGAAGGAGCACACCACCATGAGGATGGCCACCCAAAAGAGATCCAGGTGATATCCAGCTCCTTTCTGCGGAAAGAGGTAACAAAGCCACATGAAGAAAATACTCATATTGCTATCAAGTCATAGCTCC